>NC_133622.1:60023207-60368996 GCF_048593235.1 Sminthopsis crassicaudata | reverse complement strand
TTGTGACACATTAGCTCTTATGTGCCTAACAATTTGGTGTGGCCATTACAATAGGTATTATTATCCTCACATCATAAATAAGTAAACTAAGATTCAGAGAGGTTAATTCATTTGTCCATGGACACACAGTTAATAACATAATAGTGGAAATTCAACACACATTCAGTTTAATAGGAATGTATCAAAAACTGTGCTAAGTACAGAGGACTCACATAAAAAAAGAAATAGCACTTGCCCATAAGTAGTTTACATTTTATTAGATTAGAATTTGGCCTGACTCCAAATCCAGCATACAGTATACAATATCATCCTGATGCTGTATTTAACTTTGTCATGAAAAGGAGGAGAAATAAAATATAAATGTTGTTTTTATGTAAATCTTACATATGGACTTAAGCTACTCAAAATGTATTCTCTGCCACACTGTTTTCCATATACACACAAAAAAAGAAATTGGTCTTAAATGTTTAATTTATATCATCAGTGGTTTCCATACAGTTTTCGAATCTCCATGGTAAAAAAGTTAGAATATCTAATCCAAACAATAATTGCTCTAGAAAAGGAAATAAAGCAAGACCAGATTTGTTGGAAAATGTTTCCTTCTTGGTTCAGACCAAGAATGCACAAAAATCCGAGCTTCACCATTCACCAGGGGACAGGATTGTTGGTTTAAAATCTAAGAAAAAAAAAAAAAAACAAAACAACAACTTAAGGGTTCAAATATTATAAAATGTAATGTATTATGTTGCCTGCAGAAATAAATTACTCAAAGGAATTAATTTCTGATAAAAAGTTAATGTAAACACTGAGTTAAAAAGGTATAACGTAGATCATAATAAATCTATTTTTTTTTTTTAAATCTGGGAGTTAAGAATGTCCAGGTCTAGCTTTAGGTCTTCATTGTAAGGAAATGAAATGTTTACTTAAACTTAGAGGGCAATTTCCTTTATTGAAGAAATTGACAAGTGAAACTTGAATTTAAATCTTCAAGCACATTTTGTGGTTTTTGCATTAGCATAATAGAAAATTAAATCTAAATGCATTACTACAAACATTTACAGTCTTTTGCTTTGCTATCCTTTGCTGCTAAATTCCTACGGACTTCCCACTCTTGTATTTTTTTTTTTTTATCCCTGGAAGTTTTTGCATCTGGAAAAATAAATGTGATTACTTTTTCCAGACACTTCTGCCCATAAATAAAATGTCCTATATCCTATTCAGTTTAATTTACTATATATTCATTAAGCACTTACTATGTGCCTGGCAATCCAGGCATTAGGTGTGCAAATCTGACTTTTATGAATTTGATTTTGTTAGGGAAAATATCAAGATAAAGAAAAGTGAAATTAAAATATTTCAAAATAAAATGAAGTATGAGTAGATAAAGGAAAACTTTATTTTTAAATGGATCTGTGATTTTTCTGATGTGGGCATACCCTTCAAAAATGTATTTCAGAACCCATATGTATTATAACTTATAAATGTCATATAAATCTAGAACACTCATACTGTGTTACTGTGACAGTTACACAGAAGATACTTCCCAGCAAACTAAAATTCTCTAGTAATTAAATAAAAGACTTGAAGATTAGCAGATGAGATAAAGTGAGTGTTTTGTGCACTGAAAAACTGCCCATTAAAAAGAATATGTTTTCAAAGGATATTTTGCTAACATATTTGCAAAACTAAAGAAATGAAGAAAGAAATAAAAATAACATTTTTTTCCTGAGACATTTGGGTTTAAGTGACTTGTTCAGGGTCACATAGGTAGGAAGTGTTAAGTAACTGAGACCAGATTTGAACTCAGGTTCTCCTGACTTCAGGGCAGGTCCTCTGTCCATTATACTACCTAAATGCCCTGGATAACATAATTTTTTTTGTGCTATGGAAAATTAATTTTGATAACTAACAATAGGATTTAGAGCTAAAAAAAAAATCTTAGACTTTATAGAGTCTCAGCTCCTTATTTCACAGAAGCTTGTGTGCAGATTCATTATTAGGGTAAAGACCACAGAACCATTGACCTCGGTAAACCACATCTGGAAGAGATATGCTTCTTTGGCTTGTACAATATGGTACCACAGCTTTTATTCCTTATAAAAAACCCTGGGTCCTCTAACATAGTAGCCCTCTCTCAAGACCTATATTCCATTCCCACCTTTGTCATCTGTGTTTGGAAATTGGACTGCATAACTAGAACATAGAAGAGATCTTAGAGGATAGACTGGATTATTGCTCTCTTGGTAGATTATCCTTTGTACTGCGACTCACCCCTCTTTAATTCTTTTTCTTCTTCCCCTCTTATTTCTCTTCCCTCACTTTCTAATTCTCCACAGCTACCCAACACTTCCATTACTACTTCAGTTGAATTTTCCCTGGTTCAAGAACACCTAGTTTCAATTTTGATTGTCCTCGTTTGCTTTTTTTTTAAAAAGATATCCTTTGAGAGTATATTTTTTCCTGGTTGCTAACTATGCTGATACATAGATATAGTTACATGAAGTTATATTACTCTCAACCAAGATAAGTAGATGTTCTTTACAAAAGCTACATTGTACTATTAGTAATATAAGTGACTCCCATAGATTGTACGAAAGTATTGAGGCCATAATATCATAAGATTTAGATCTTTAAAAGTCACCAACATTTATATCATCAACAATGTATAGTGAAAGTCATTCCAACTATAATTTGTGCTTTTGCACAAATTGTCTTCAAAGTATACACTGTCCTTCCTATTCTTTCGCTTGTTCTATGGCCCCAATATTTAGTACTGGGTTTAGGGCATAATAAGTAATAAATGCATTCTAATTTATTCATTAATCTGTTTATATTTTCATTCTGATGATTGATTGTTCTTTTCATTAATATTTTAACACATATTTTGTTGATATCTTAATGCTCAATCATACTTTAATGTCTACTTTACATATATATAAAATCTTCCTCCAATTACATATAAATAACACATTTTTGAATTCTATATTTTATCCCTTTTTCCCTCTCTCTCTCTCCTTGCTCACTATTTTCCTGAAATGGAAACCAATCAGACATATAGGCTATACAGGGACAATCACATAAAATGTTTTCATATTTGTCAGTATGTGCAAGAAAACCCAAAATTAAAAAAAAAAGAATCAAATAAAGAAAAAATATCATGCTTCATTCTGTACTCAAACAGCATCAGTAACCCCTCCTCTTGCCCCCACCAAAGGCAGATAGCTTGTTTTATCATGAATTCTTTGGAATTATTTTGGATCATCATATTGCTGATCATAGGAGTCATTCAAAGTTCTTCATCATATAATATTGTTGTTACTGTGTACAATGTTCTCCTGCTTTGGTCCACTTTATCTTGTATCAGTTCAAATAAGTCTTCCAAAATTTTTCAAAAACCATCTTGTTTTCATTTCTTATAGAATAATCAAATACCATGACTTGTCTACTCATCTCCCAATTGATGGGCTTCCCCTTGAATTCTAATACTAGGCTATCAAAGAAAGAGCTGCTATAAAATTTTTTGTTGTTGTATTTATTTAATTAATATTTTCTCCCAGTTACATTAAAAAATGTTTTTATTAATTTTATAATTATAAAATTTGACAGTACATATGCATGAGTAATTTTAATAACATTATCCCTTGTATTCATTTTTCCAAATTTACCCCCCTCCTACTCCCTCCCCTAGATGACAGGCAATCCCATACATTTTACATGGGTTACAGTATAACCTAGATACAATATATGTGTGTAAATACCATTTTCTTGTTGCAACTTAAGTATTGGATTCCAAAGGTGTAAGTGACCTGGGTAGATAGACAGTAGTGCTAATATTTTGCATTCAATTCCCAGTGTTCCTTCTCTGGGTGTAGTTGTTTCTTTCCATCACTGATCAGCTGGAAATGAGTTGGATCTTCTTTATGTTGAAGATATCCACTTCCATCAGAATACCTCTTCATACAGCATTGAAGTGTACAGCGATCTTCTGGTTCTGTTCTTTTCACTCAGCATCAGTTGATGTAAGTCTCTCCAAGCCTCTCTGTATTCCTCCTGCTGGCCATTTCTTACAGAGTAATAATATTCCATAATCTTCATATACCATAATTTACCCAACCATTCTCCAATTGATGTACACCCATTCATCTTCCAGTTTCTAGCCACTATGAAAAGAGCTGCTACAAACATTTTGGCACATACAGGTCCCTTTCATCTCTTTAGTATTTCTTTGGAATAAGTCCAGTAGTAGCACTTCTGGATCAAAGGGTATGTACAGTTTGATAACTTTTTAGGCATAGTTTCAAATTGCTCTCCAGAGTGGTTGCATTCTTTCACAACTCCACCAACAATGTATTAGTGTCTCAATTTCCCCACATCCCCTCCAACATTCATCATTATTTGTTCCTGTCATCTTAGTCAATCTGACATGTGTATAGTGGTATTTCAGAGTTGTCTTAATTTGTATTTCTCTAATCAGTAGTGATTTGGAACACTCTTTCATATGAGTGGATATGTTTCAATTTCATTATCTGAGAATTGTCTGTTCATATCCTTTGACCATTTATCAATTGGAGAATGGTTTGATTTGTTATAAATTAGGATCAATTCTCTATATATTTTGAAAATGAGACCTTTATCAGAACCTTTAACTGTAAAAATATTTTCCCAATTTGTTACTTCCCTTCTAATCTTGTTTGCATTAGTATTGTTTATACAGAAACTTTTTAGTTTGATGTAATCAAAATCTTCTATTTTGTCATCAATAATGATCTCTATTTCTCCTCTGGTCATAAATTCCTTCCTCCTCCACAGGTCTGAGAGGTAGACTATTCTTTGTTCCTCTAATCTATTTATGATCTCATTCTGTATGCCTAAATCATGGACCCATTTTGATCTTATCTTGGTATATGGTGTTAAGTGTGGATCCATATCTAATTTCTGCCATACTAATTTCCAGTTTTCCCAACAGTTTTTTTCAAACAATGGATTTTTATCCCAAATGGTAATATCTTTGGGTTTGTCAAACACTAGATTGCTATAGATGTACCCTTTTTTGTCCTTTGTACCTAATCTGTTCCACTAATCGACTGGTCTATTTCTTAGCCAATACTAAATTGTTTTGGTGACTGCTGCTATATAATATAGCTTTGGATCAGGTATATTTTTCCTTTTTATTTCTTTAGGATATGGATCAGTTTTATAGCTCCTTAACATTAGTCCCAAATTGATCTCCAGAATAACACCTTTCATTGGTGTTTCAGGTTTCTCACATCCCCTCCAACATTTATCATTTTCCTATTTTGTCATATTAGCCAATGTGACAGGTATGAGGTGATTGCTCAGAGTTGTTTTAATCTGCATTTGTCTAAATGATAATGATTTAGAGGTTTGTGTTTTATATATATATATATATATATATATATATATATATATATATATATATATATATATATATATATATATACATACACATATATATATGATTGTAGATGATTTTAATTTTTTGGTCAGAAAACTGCCAGTTCATATTCTTTGATCATGTATCAATTGGAAAATGACTTGTATTTTTATAAATTTTATTCAGTTATCTCTATGTTTGAGATATGAGGCCATTATCAGAAACACTTGTCACATTTTATTTTTTGTGCAGCTTATTCTTCATGTGGTAAGTTCTGTTTTTATGAATCCTTTGGTAATTAATCCTTTCAGTATAGGAACTCTATTCACCAATGCAATAATTCTTCCTCTACTTACCCTATTCTATTTCATCTCTTCTGAATTTCCCTATGGATTTAATAGAAGGTCACCGGCAGAATCATACTTATTCTGATGTGTTTGGGCTTTTAGCAAACTTTCTGATCACTCAGGACATTTCTGGGATTATTTGCTCAAAAAGTTCTTCTCTGGGCATTAAAAAAGACCAGTAAACAAGTGGAAATCAAAAGGGGAAAGTAAACAAACTCTGATAGATTTCACCAAGGATAGCTTCCCCAAAAGGAATATTGGTTTAGAAACTGAATATTAGAATTTTCCAGATTTCAAAATTGCCTACCATCAATATTTATGTATTAAAAATGAAGGGGAAAGACATTTTTAAATGGTCTTCAAATTAAAGAAGCAGCAAAGGTATTAATAGAGATAAATCTTATATTTGACAATCTGCCACATCTGAAACAGAGCCACTCTAGTAGAGTCAGCAGCTACTGAAAATAAATGCCACACCCCATATTCAAGAGTAATACCAATGTAATACAGAGAGACATCTTCTTTAGAAACAGTTATGTCATGAGGGCGGAGCCAAGATGGCGGAGAAGAAACACACGACTCTGTGAACGTCCATACTCCCTCACAACATTTTAGATAAATCAGCCTCAGAAATAGCGCTGGACTGATAGATACCACAAGGACTGGAAGCACAACTTACCAGCTGAAGAGAATCAGGAGTTTCAACAGAAAAGGTCAATTCCCAGGGGAGGAAGAAGAGAGGCCAGCACAGATGGCTGGGTGCTAGCATACTGCACCGATTGCGCTGGGAAGGGCTCTGGGATCAGAGAAGCCACTGAGATAAAGGAATCTGGCACAGGCTGTTAGCTCTTCTCTGCTTATAATATAGCAGTTCAGAAGGGAAATCTAAACACTTTAAAAATTCAGATAGATTAGATTTTCCACCTGATCCTGGGGGTGACTCAGCAGATCTCTGCACCAGGGGGTGTGGCCTCACCTCCCACCTAAGACTAGTTAAGAGATTGACAAGTGGGCGGATACGGCCCAAGGCAACACACACTGCCTAGCTCAGCTGGAGGGGGTGGAACTCAGCTCCAGGAAGTCCCAGAGAAGCGGAACCTTTGAACTAGGGGCCACGGTTTCTGGCAGACACTTCCAGTTTGAGCACAGGGGCTTTTCACGTCACCTGCTGCAGACATCCACGGCCCACTGGGAAGCATAGGCTGGGCTTTGTGCCTTCTTTACTTCAATCTCAAACTTCAGGGAAGCCCTCAAGGCACAGCAGTGCTAGTCACCTCTGAGGCACTTCCAGGGAGGGGGTGGGGAACTCTCTCCCAGAGCTCTATCTTAGCTCAGGCACAGGAGCCGCTGCATCCATCCAGTCTGGGAGGAAGCTGGTAAAGAAGTAAATAAATAATTTCCTACCCCAGGGACAGACCCCAAAAGATTTTTTAAATATGAACAAAAAAGCCAGAAAAAACCATAGATTCCTTCTACACAGAGAAAGAGCGGGTATCCAACCCCGAGGAAGTTAACAGCAGAGAGTCAGCAGATAACAACCTAAAGGGGAACGATTCCTGCCCCCCATCACATAACTCTCTCCTAGAAGAGACTATTAAAAAGTTAAGGGAGTTTGAAGAAAAATGGGGAAAGGAAAGGGAAGCTATGATAGAGAATAACAACGTCCTGAAATTGGAGTTGGAAAAATAAAGAATTCACAGGAGATGCAGGGAAACAAAATTTGTGAATTAGAAAAGGTTAAAAAATCACAGGAAAATAGGATTTCTGAATTGGAAAAGATAAAAAAGTCTCAAGAAAATAGAATTTCTGAATTGGAAAAAGAAAATAATTCTCAAAAAAAAAAAAATTAGGGAAATAGAAACAGTTATGTCATTAATCTTTTTAAAATCTCTAAAGCATAAACATGGCCCAGCCTTTTCAAAAAAAAAAAAAAAGAATGTATAGTACTTTGATTTCACTACAAGTATTTTCTTATTCACATCAGAGCACAGTTGTACACCAGCTGATATACTGTGAAGGGGAAAGGAGAGAAATGGCATTGCTTTGTTGACATTCCTGTTAGTCATTAATGAAGTTCTTAGATTAATTAATGAGACTGTCAATCCAAATATCCAGATAAATATTTTAAGAATCTAGAATATCATTTTTGTTTTGTCATAACCTGAAAAGTTAGAAGTTAACGTGTGTTATTTGATTTGTTATTTCTTACCACTATCATCATATTCACTAAGAGGGTAATTTGTATTCAATTCTCTTGCTATAGGCATGTGTTTTAGCATTTATGTTTGGGAAAATATGAGAGAAATATTCAACTCCATTCATCTGTTATATCTATAAGTATAGCACAACAGCTCTCCAGAAGTTTAACTGTGAGTTTACTTATATTAATGGATCCATGCTAATGTTAATAATAATATCTCTAATTGATCTACTTTTCAAGTTATCTAAACTTGTTGATACTGTATGATTTATTTCCATATCTTCCCATAACTTTGCCTAAAAGTTCTGGGAAACTTGTTCTACTTGTTCTATATTTCAAACAAGTTATAAATAATATTTTTGAGTGTCAATTATTTTTTTTTTACTTTACCCCAGTTAATTTGTTACCCTTATATGTGTAAACAAAATAAATACAAGAATTTTATTGTAGTTGCCATTGTTTATTTAATAGTTTGGTTTGTTAATATAGAGGGGAACTTCTAGCAGATAGAATAATTAAAAGAAAATTTCATATAAATAGCAGCTTAAAATTTGTTTGTCATGTTGGTGACTATATCATTGAACTTTCACCTGGGAAGACCTAAATTTGAATTATGTCTTAAATACTTAAGAGGTGCTTGATCTTGATGAAGTAATTGAATATGATAATCCCTAAGGTCTTTTTATCACTAAATTTATGATGCTTTCCTCTGATGCTATAATTTCAAATGACAGAAGTGATAAAGTAATTGTTTCCGAGCATGGAAACAAACTCATAGAAAGATTTGTTGATCACAAATTTATTGTCACATGCCTATTAGCAGGAAAATCTATTTGATTGAACTTTGGAAAATGGAATAAAAGTAATCTATGGAAAGATTGGAAAAGTAGTTTGATGTAATAGTGTGAATAGTTTTGAATGCAAACAGAAATGTTTATTTATCCAAATGCAATAAAAATCATTGGGATTTGTTGAATAGGAAGTTTTACTCCTATTTAAGAAATTTGCTGGGTGGACAATAGAGTGGAGAAACTGAAAAGATAGAACAAAAGATTAATTAATAAAATATTAGGTGAGGAGTAATTAGGGACTAAATTTTTATGTTAGTCCTGTTTCATTCATTTTTAAAAACAAATAGAAATTTCTTCTTAAAACATCTTTCCTCTGGCCTTTTGATTACTTACATGTGTGATTTTTTTTTTTTTTTAGAAATGAGACAATATTGCCTAATAATTACTCACCATATACAAATATCATCTTCCCTGTTTTACATATGAAGCTCAGAAAAATTTGTCACCAGATATATACCTGGTTGTTGAGGATTACAATCCTGAACTTCTGACTTCATATTCAGAATGTTTTAACAAGCAACCTTTAAGTTCAATTCTAAAATTTTAATATCTTCTGTGAAATTTAACTCTTCCAGAAGCAATTATCTAAATATATTAAACACATCTAAAATTCCAACTTTTTTTAAATTTTATAGACCCAAGTTCAGAATTGCAGAAGTAATTACAAGAGGAGTTATTCAGAAAACATTTTATTTAACATTTTTTTTATTTAAATTGATGACATTTATCACAGAAGAATTAACACATATAATTGTATTAACTCATCAGCACCATGAATTTTTAGTTGCTTAAAGTCAATATTATCTAATAGAAAAAAGAATGGCTGGAGAGAAACAAAAGAAAATGTAAAATAACTTTAATTATTAAAGTTTTTTCAGCTTGATCAAATCACTTGCTATATATGTACCTCATTTTTATATCATTTTTGAGGAAGAAGAGAGAAAAGTCAGTTCCAAATTTCTTTGACATGAATTATTTTGTGATATTCAGAAAAAGAGTTCAATGATAATATGTGTTAACATAAATGTTTCATAATGGTTAACAATAATAAATTAATATTCTTACAATGAATATTTTGTACAATGAAATCATCTCCTAGCCGTTAATTTATACAGATAAATAATAGACAAAATAAAACTATGGCATTATTAAGATGAATAAAGTAACTCATAATATTGAAGGATAGGTCTAACATCCATTGTACTGATTAACAGTGTTATAAAAACACTTTCAATCTGTGTTTGTTGTTTAAGAAGCCATCCCCTACTCAGCTGTACATATTATTTCATATAATTGCAAGGTGAGAAAGATAACATAACAAAGTGGATTCTTTGATATATACATAATTAAAAATTGGTGGGTTTAATTCCAATCATATTTCTGATACTATTGTTATCAGGTACTAGTTATTTAATCTGAGTCTCCAAGTCTAAAATTCCAAGTTAAAGATACATTTGAATTATTGTGAATAGAGAAGAGATCATACGAAGTGATGTCATGGTAAAGTATCTTAACAATGTGAAAAATTCTTAAGCTCATTATAATATTCTTGATCCACATATAAATTCAAGGTATTGTTACATGTAGAACTTCATTTTCAGTAATAGTGTGTTATATATTATCTTTTTTTCAACATTTGAGTGGGCTATTGCATTGTTGATGGTCTTCATAACAAAAACAACTAATATTTACCCGGCCCTTTTAGGTTGACATATATTATTTTATTTAATACTTTTTAATGACAAGTTAGACAGGTTCTTAGCTGGGAGAAAAATACTTTTAAATTGTTGTAGACCATCAGTATGGATATTGCATATTTCTAAAATTGCCCATTTATAGCACAGCATCACAGAATTTAAGAGCAAGATGGGTCACAGGTATCATCTGTTTTAACTCAAACAGGAAAATAAACCATATTATAGTATATTGAATAAGTGCCATCCAATCTCCACTTGAAATCCTCAAAAGAGGAACAATCCAACACATCTTAAAGTAGTTCATTCCCACTTTGGACAGGTCTAATTATGAGGAAGTCTTATCTTATATGAGGCTCAAATTTGCCTCTATGAACCATTCCTTCACTGCTCCTGCTTCTGAACTCTGAGGACAAAATGGACAAATCAAATTCCTTTTCCGCATTATAGAATTTCAAATAATTAAAAAATGTTAATGTATACCTCTCCCTTTCCCCCTGCCTAGCTTCATCCCTTTCAAGAGTTCAAGATAAACATCTTCTCTACTTTCAATCTGTCTTCCTATGACATTAATTCCAGGCTTTTCAATATTCTGGTGTTTCTCCTTTCCTGGTGACTCTAATTTAGCACTGTTTTTGAACAGTTTTGACCACAATAATTCTCTAGTGACTTATAGACATAAGTGTTTATCTGATCCTATTGACCAGTCACAAGAATTTGTGACTAACACTACTGTTTTCTATTAATGACATAGAAACTAAGAGGAGTTTACAAATTATTTGTTATGATTAAATGTCACTATTTATCCTTGAAGAGCATGAAAAAAATCCCTTAAGTTTATTTTTTTTAAGAATAGGCATAAAGAAGTCAAAAAATTATAATCAAATTAGAGTCACTGAATATCTGCAGATTTGAAAAAATTATGAATTCTTTTTGCTAATTGATTGGAAGCATAGTTCAAATGTACTTTGAAAAATATTTCTGTACCTTTGTATGGCTCTCTTTCTATGTATCTCTCTTTGTGTCTCTCTGTCTCTGTCTGCCTCTCCCTCTTTCTATGTCTATCTCTCTGATCTAACCAATTATTGAACAAAAATGCTGTCTAATAAATTTGATTTATGTAGTCTTTTCTTGAAAGATTCTAGTAGGGGGAGGTCAAACTTACAAATATGTAGTAAAGTGCTTTGTTACCTCAGAATCCAATTAGTTAAAGTAATAATAGAAATAAACAAACATTAAATATAAAGAGGAGGAAGTAATATTACAAGGATTATTTTAAAAGCATTATTTTCTCCTAAGTCATAGAATAGTGCAAATACTTATTTTCTTTTTGAATAGGAATTCATCCTAAGAAAGCAGTATTAAGAACTAAGAGAAAAAGAATAATTTTTATCAACAAAATTCCCTTTAATAATGTGGCATAATAAAAAACAAAACAAAACAAAAAAACTATTTGGTGTAAAGTTCTGATAATCTCTCAGTTGTGATCCTTCTTTGGGAGGAGGTTTCTTGGGAGGCTTCTGGAGCCTCCAGCCAGCCTCTTCTTCTTCCTGAATCCTGGCTCTGAATCTCCTCCAGCTCTTGTCCTTCCCCAGTCCAGACTGCTTGTCCAGGCCCAATGTTGCCTCTTTTATCCTCCCAGAGAATGGGTGTGGGATAATACAAGGACTTCTGGGAAGAAGTACTCCAACCAATGAGCTTGCTCCTCTTAAGAATCTGAGCCAGAGAACTATCAAGTCAACCTGAGTTCTCACCTTGTAATTGTCCAGACAACCTGAATTCTCACCTTGTCATTGTCCAGACAACCTGAATTCTCACCTAGTAATCCTAACATTTTGGAGTCTAGATTTTTGAGAGATTTTTGTCTTTTTTTAACTTGTGAAATTATTTATTTATAATTGAAATGTATTTAATCATATAATATATTTCTTTTAACAATAAATAAACTGAGAGTATACATGTTTTAAGTAGAGGGGAGAGAATTTAAACCTAGAAACTCTGATTCCAAATTGCATGCTGTTTTCACTTTATGGCATTATCTTACTAATGGGTGACTGTGTTTGCAAGTCAATTAATCTTTTGGCTTGTTTCCTCACTTGCAAAATGAGACTTTGGACAACGTGATCAATAAATACTATGGCTTTCTTATCTCTTGCTCCCACCTCTATCCTGCACCTATCCTTCCTTCATGGACCGGAGAATTTTGAATCTGAAACCAATAATCTGTATACAAGAAGTTTTCTTTTTGGTGCCAGTCATCTTTGACATTTGTATCAGTGACTTGGATGAAGACAGAAGTCACTTCTCAAATTTAGAAAGCTACAAAGAATTATCAAAATTCTAAAGAGTAGAATCAAACTTTAAAAATTTTTGAAAGGTTATAATGATAAGCCCAAACTAACAAGAAGACATTTAACAAGGATAAATAAATGGTTATATATTTAGGTTCAAAATATTAAAATTCATAAATACATAAATGATAATTTATTCATTTAATAACAGAAGTTTAAGATACTTGGAAATCTTTGTTGTGGGAAAGCTTATTATGAAATATCTTGGCATAGCTGCTTAAAATAACCAATTAAATCTTAAGATGCATTAATATAAGCATAGTAGTGTCCAGATGGAGAAAGGTAATAGTTTCCTCTGTATTCTGCACTGGGCAGATGGCATCTGGAGTTTTAATAGCCACATTTAAAAGGGATGTTTCTAGAAGAGAATGAAAAGTGAATAAAAAACATATAAACTATATCATACAATCATTAATTAGATTGAAAAAGTGAAGATGTACAAGGGGATAAGAGACAACTTCATATATTTGAAAAGGTATCATTTGGACCATTAAATTCATTCTGTATTTTCTGGGAGAAATATTTAACCCCGAATATAAATGAAGAAATGTCTAACAATGAACAACAAGAGATAGTACAATAAGCTCTCCTGCTAGCAAGAACTTATTAATTTTTACTATGTGCCAGGCACTAAGGATATAAAAAAGAAAAAAAAAAGTGTTTTTGCTTTCTAGGAACTTAAATACAATGATAACACTTTTGCTTATTTAATTCAATCTAGTACTAAAGTAAGTCTTAAGGGGATTGACTTTAATCGTTCCTATGCTGTTTGAATATTTGGTAACTTTGGAGAAAGTATTTTTGGTAGATTAAAAAGTATGGAAGTAAGATTGGAAAAGATTAAGAAGAAAATGACAAGAAAGAAAGTGTAGGCAGCTATTGTAGCAAGCCTTTTCAAGGAGTTTAACCATAATGGAAAGAAGATAAATAGGATAATAGAAAATGTAGATAAGTACTTAATAGGATGAGTTATCACATTAAAGAAAAATTGGGTGATGCAAACTACTAAAATTTTCATGCATGAAAATTTTGGTTGCTAAAATGGAACAATGAACATTTGCAAGAAGAAAAAATAATAAGGCAAATCAAAAAGAACTACACTTTCTCTAAGATACTGAAGAGAGGTAAAGATCATTCTTACAATAAGATGCTTGTTTGTAATAAATGGACTGAAAACATATTTTAGAAGAGAAAGCAATTACTGAGGTAAAGATGGATTCATAGCACCATAGTTCATCAGCCCAATTGCATGTGATTGATTTTAGATGTTTTAAGGCTATAACTGACCTGATTATAAATCAAATAGCTAGGGGAGATAGTATAAGAACTATTGGATTCAATTCCTGGCATAAAGGTGGGAATCTTGAGTTTTGCCTGTAGAAATGAATCCCTGAATGATACAATTTGAGATATTAGAAGCTATAAGCAGTTAATAGGAGAAGAAATGTTAAGGAAGAGTTGATAAAAGTGATAATGTCAGAGGAGACAAGGAAATATATCCAAGAAATATTGCAAAAATTGACAAGCCTTAGCAATAGCTTGGATGAGAGGGTGAGCAATAATGAGGAATTCAAGATAACTCATATGTAAGAGAGAAGAGGAGGATATCAATACTCCCAATAATAACAGCAAGTGTGACTGCAAAAGAGATCTCCTCCCAGAGAAGAATTATAATTGAAGAGACAACAGGACCTTTACAATTTGGCACCCAACGTGGGGCAAGGACTTTTGCTCATCCTGACAAGAACTTACTCTGAGCCCTTCAGAGGAGCTAGCCCGGGCCTTCACATAAGCAACCTGGTGACAGTTGCCCAGATTCTGGCTCCAATGAACAAAATTCAGGAATATATTGGACAGCAGCTGTGACAGCTGACCGACTTATGCTTACTATTTATATAAATGGAATACCATTTGAAGGATTGGTAGACACGGGTGCAGATATTACAGTTATTAGAGGTGCCAATTGGCCCAGTCACTGGCCAAAGATTAAGGCAGATACCTATATGTCTGGGGTGGGAGGATCAATAGAAGCAGAAGTTAGTGCTATACGTTTGAGATGGATATTTGAAGGTGAAACAGTTTTTTTTTACTCCTTTTGTGGTTGAAAAAATCCCCTTCAATCTGTGAGAAAGAGACATTTTACAGCAGATATGATTACTAATAAGCACTTTGGCTTTTTAGGCAGGGCTGCTGTTGAAGGCCTACCTGCACTTTCACCGGTTCCTATTCAGTGGAAGACTGATTCACCAGTGTGGGTACGACAGTGGCCCTTAAGAAGTGATAAAATTCAGGCCTTATTCGACATAGTGCAAGAACAACTTGACCAAGGACACTTGCAGCCTTCTCTAAATCCTTTGAATTACCCAGTATTTGTGGTGAAAAAAACATCTGGAAAATGGAGGATTTTAACTGATCTAAGAAGAGTAAATGAACAGATGGAAACTATGGGAACTCTTCAGTTTGGACTTCCATCTCCTACTCAGTTTCCAAAAGAATGGCCTCTTTGGGTTATAGACATTAAGGATTGTTTCTATTCTATCCCTCTAGATAAGGAAGATATGAAAAGATTTGCTTTTTCAGTACCTAGTGTTAATTTGGCTGATCCTTTTAAAAAATATGGACAGTTTTGCCACAGGGAATGAAAAACAGCCCTACTATGTGCCAAATGTATGTTGCTGCTGCTCTTGCTCCAGTAAGAAAAGCCTTTCAAAAAGTAATATTGTTACATTATATGGATGATATTTTGGGAGGTGTACCTGAGGAACAAATGTTAGAAGCCTGTCTACAAAAGACCATGGAAACACTAAAGTACTACAAACTGCATATAGCTACAGAAAAAATTCAAAGACATGCTCCTTTCCAATATTTAGGATATGAAGTATATCCTAAGATGCTCACAGTATGAAAGCTTTCTTTAAGAACAGAGAAGTTGGATACCTTAAATGATTTCCAAAAATTAATAGAAGTTATCCAATGGATGCATTGTGTTAGGCTTAGCTACCAATCAACTGCAACATCTATATGACATTTTAAGGGCAGACAGTACTTTAAATTCACCATGCCAGCTTACAAAAGAAGCCCAAGAGGCTTTGAGAGAAGTTGAACTGGCTTTATCCAATGAGGTTGAAATAGTCACTCAAAAATGTTTGGAGATGACATGATGGTATACTTAGAGAACCCCAAAGACTCTGCTAAAAAGCTATTAGAAATAATTCAGAATTTTAGCAAAGTCGCAGGATACAAAATAAATCCACATAAATCCTCAGGATTTTTATACATTACCAACACAATCCCACAGCAAGAGATACAAAGAGAAATTCCATTCAAAATAACAGTCGATAGTATCAAATATTTGGGTATATATCTACCAAAGGAGAGTCAGGAATTATATGAGCAAAATTACAAAACACTTGCCACAAAAATAAAGTCAGATTTAAATCATTGGAAAGACATTCAATGTTCTTGGATAGGCCGAGCGAATATAATTAAGATGACAATACTCCCCAAACTAATCTATTTATTTAGTGCTATACCAATCAGACTCCCAAGAAACTATCTTAATGACCTAGAAAAAATAACAACAAAATTCATATGGAAGAATAAAAGGTCGAGAATTGCAAGGGAACTAATGAAAAAAAAGTCAGAGGAAGGTGGTCTAAGTGTACCTGATTTAAAGCTATATTATAAAGCAACAGTCACCAAAACCATTTGGTATTGGCTAAGAAATAGACTAGTTGATCAGTGGCATAGGTTAGGTTCACAGGACAAGATAGTGAATAAAAATAGCAATCTAATCTTTGACAAACCCAAAGATCCCAAATTTTGGGATAAGAATTCATTATTTGACAAAAACTGCTGGGAAAACTGGAAATTAGTATGGCAGAAACTAGGCATGGACCCACATTTAACACCACATACTAAGATTAGATCAAAATGGGTCCAAGATTTAGGCATAAAGAACGAAATCATAAATAAATTGGAGGAACATGGGATGGTTTACCTCTCAGACTTGTGGAGGAGGAAGGAGTTTGTGTCCAAGGGAGAACTAGAGACCATTATTGATCACAAAATAGAACATTTTGATTACACCAAATTAAAAAGTTTCTGCACAAACAAAACTAATGCAAACAAGATTAGAAGGGAAGTAACAAATTGGGAAAAAATTTTTACAGTTAAAGGTTCTGATAAAGGCCTCATCTCCAAAATATACAGAGAATTGACTTTAATTTATAAGAAATCAAGCCATTCTCCAATTGATAAATGGTCAAAGGATATGAACAGACAATTTTCAGATGATGAAATTAAAACTATTTCCACTCATATGAAAGAGTGTTCCAAATCACTATTGATCAGAGAAATGCAAATTAAGACAACTCTGAGATATCATTACACACCTGTCAGATTGGCTAAGATGACAGGAACAAATAACGATGAATGTTGGAGGGGCTGTGGGAAAACTGGGACACTGATGCATTGTTGGTGGAGTTGTGAAAGAATCCAACCATTCTGGAGAGCAATCTGGAATTATGCCCAAAAAGTTATCAAAATGTGCATACCCTTTGACCCAGCCATACTACTACTGGGCTTATACCCCAAGGAACTACTAGAGAAGGGAAAGGGTCCTGTATGTGCCAAAATGTTTGTGGCAGCCCTTTTCATAGTGGCTAGAAGCTGGAAAATGAATGGATGTCCATCAATTGGAGAATGGTTGGGTAAACTATGGTATATGAATGTTATGGAATATTATTGTTCTATAAGAAATGACCAACAGGAGAAATACAGAGAGGCTTGGAGAGACTTACATCAACTGATGCTGAGTGAAACGAGCAGAACCAGAAGATCTTTATACACTTCAACAATGATACTGTATGAGGATGGATGCTGATGGAAGTGGATTTCTTCAACATAGAGAAGAGCTAATCCAATTCCAATTGATTAATGATGGACAGAACCAGCTACATCCAGAAAAGGAACACTGGGAAATGAATGTAAACTGTTATTTTTTACCTTCTGAATCCAATTCTTCCTGTGCAACAAAAAATTCGGTTCTACACACGTATATTGTATCTAGAATATACTGTAATATATTTAACATATATAAGACTGCTTGCCATCTGGGGGAGGGGGTTGGGGAGGAAGGGAAAAAATCTGAATAGAAGTAAGTGCAAGGGATAATGTTGTAAAAAATTACCCATGCATATGTAATGTCAAAATATGTTATAATTATAAAATAAAATAAAAAATTAAAAAAAAAAAAAAAAAAAAAAATGTTTGGAAATATCAGTTTTTGCTACAAAAGAGGCACCCACGGCAATCCTTCATCAAGAAGACAGTGTGATTGAATGGGTGAACTCCCAGCACAACTAGAACAAAGCCTTACTTCTTACACAGTGCTTGTGACTAGAATTTTATTAAAGGCCATTAAGAGAGTAGTACAATTATCTGGGATAAGTCCTGAAAAAATATACACATTCTATACTAATGCACAAATTAATGTACGTTGTGAGACCATCCTAGAATGACAGATTTTATTGACCACAGTTCCAAATTTTGCACATGGATCTCCATTAAAGATAACCTGGCTACTACATAATTGGCAATGGATTTTTGAAGAAAAGGTTTCTAAGGTTCCTCTTAAAGGACCAACAATCTTTACAAATGCCTCCAAAGAAAATATTTGTGCTGTATACTCTCATGATTTAACCATAAAGAGAGTAGTGAGGACTCCTTTTCAGTCCACTCAGCAGAATGAATTGTTTGCTATCATGCTAGCTCTTACTTATTACCCAGGAGACATAAATATAATTATAGATGAAGCCTATTCAGTAGGTGTAATACAAAGAATTGCCACAGCTAAAATAAAATTTGCAGCCTCTAATATTTATCAGCTCTTTAAGGAACTTCAAGAGCAAGTGAGAAAGCATCCAGGCAAGATTTATATCTTGCATGTCCACTCACATAGTGGACTTCCAGGTCCTATTTTTGATGGCAACTAAAAGGCAGATAGCCTTTTAATTATGCTAGCCAGTACTCCTTTATTTCAGGAAGCACAAGCATCTCATTCTAAATATCATCAGGCTGCTCGAACTTTACCTTTACAATTCAGAATAACAAGAGAGGAAGCTAGGAGTATAGTTAAAAGCTGTACAGCTTGCCTTCCTTTCCATGCTCCTACAATCCCTCCAGGGAAGAATCCTTGTGGTTTGAGACCCAATGAAATCTGGCAAATGGATGTGACCCACTATAAATCTTTTGGTCGTCTGTCTTTTATCCACATGGTGGTAGATACCTTTTCAAGATTCAGTTTTGCAGTGCCAACAGCAAAAGAGACAGCTTTATCCACACATTTGCAATTATGCGTGTGCCACAAGAAATAAAAACAGATAATGTACCTGCATATAGTTCTAAACATTTTGAGCACTTTTGTGTGCAATATATGATTTTATACACCACAGGCATACCTTTTAATCTCCAAGGTCAGGCAATAGTAGAGAGAAGGAACAGAGACATTAAGACACTCCTCCAAAAACAAAAGATAGGAGGAGCCATAGATAACCCTAGAGAACTTCTAAATTTAATTCTCTATACCATTAATTTTCTAATTTTGACAAAGATGTACTGGCTCTGGCAGATAGGTTTTATAGCCCACCAGAAGGACAGTGTCCAGTGCAATCAGCTCCACTGTCCTTAGATAATCGCCAGGTGATGTGGAGAGACCCAGAAGTGGTGAATGGAAGAACCAGATAGGTTGACTGCTTGGGGGAGAGGGTTTGCTTGTATTTCTTCAGATGGAGAAGGAATCAGATGGGTGTTAATGAGTCATATTCACCTTGTCCATCAGAGAGAGACAGAAAAAGAGAAAGACCTCAAAACAAAGGAGAAAATCTAAGAAACAGCTGACACTGAAAGAGCATGGATAATAAGAAGACTATTAAAGAACTTTAAAACCAGCAGGAATCATTGGATTTCATAACACAAGATGAGACTAATGAAAAATGGACTTATGGACATTTATAAATTCTCAATTTATGATTATTTGATCATGTTATTTGTTACATACTTCTAGCATGTGTTATGTTGCTATGTTACTATGTTACTATGTCTTTATGTAATTTATATAATTATGTGTAATACCTCCCATATTGATGGATTTATGTTTCAAGGTCATGACCACCCTATGTTCTAAATCAAAAGAAAGGGGGAGATGTTAGATTCTTACTAAGTGCTAAGTCAGTACTTAACAATTCTCTAGTTCACATCTTTGGTTCCAGCCTTTAAGGGGAGTTTACCCCTTTGAACTTCTGAGGAGGAGTTTACATATGAAAAGGAGTTCACACAACCTTTAAAAGGAGCAAGTTCATTGGTTGAAGTAATTTTCCCACAAGTCCCTGAGTTCTCACACGCCCATTCTCTGGGAGGATAAAAGAAGACAACATTGAGCCTGGAATGAGTCTACTCTAGGACAGAGTTGGGACGGCTTTCTGGAAAAAGAAGAGTCTAGTCTGGGATTGAGTTCAGACAGCAGATCTCCTCCCAGAGAGCGGTCGACAGTTTCTAGAGACAACAGAACAATACAGGGGTGAAAGTTAATGAATCACATTTTGTACATGTTGAGTTTAAAGTATTTACTAGACATGCAGTTTAAGATATCTGAAAAATATATTTGGAGATGTGAGATGAGATTGAAGGTCAGCTGGGTAGAAAGATTTGAGAATCATCAGCATAGAAATGGTAATTAAATCTATGAGAGCAAATATGATTAACAAATGAAGAAGTATGGAGGTATAGCAAAAGACGGCACAGGATAAAACCCATGAGGGACATCTGAACTTAGTTGGAGTGATCAAAAAGAGAAATCTAAAAAGATAGGAGGAGAACCAGGAGAACGATGTTCCTAAACAACTAGAAAGAGGAGAGCATAATGGAAAAGATGGTGATCATGTAAAAGATAATTTCAGAAAGTTCAAGAAGAATGAAAATTGAACAAAAATAGTTCATTGAATTTGGCAATGATTGAGAATGATTTTGGGGCAATGGTAAGTTTGAAAACTTGATAGTAAATGGATAAGAAGATAGTAAGAGAAAAAAAATTCCAGCTGATCCAATTCCAGCAGATGGAAGGTTCCAGTTCACTATTTCTCTTCCCTAAGAGAAATGGAGATCTAATTTTTAAAGTATTAATTATGTCATGACAACTGACTGTGCAAATCAAAAGGATAACAATAACAATTCAAAAGGTACAGTAAGAAGTAGTAGGAAAGTTTCCCCAAACTACAAATTTATGAGCTAGAGCCTTGAGTCTTAGTGTGAGTGGTAGCTGAATAGCCATGTCTTTGTCTGGCTTTCCAATCTGGAAAAAAAAATATATAGATCCTCTGAGCTAAGAGTAAATTAGAAGCTTGAGTCCTCAGGCCATGGTGAAGAAGGAGAAGATGCTTGCCACACTGGATTCCACAACAATTAATTAAACTGCTGAGGCAAATTGATCAGTGAACCAACTTAATCTAAGAAATGAAAGAAAGAAGAAATTTTCTTAGTTAAATTATAATAGAACTTCTTTTAAAGAAATTGTTTTACTTGGGCCTAAAGAACAGAACTGGAATAATATGTAAAAGTTAAAAAGAGATAAATTGAAGTTTTAAATAATTTTAAAAAAAGTGTCAGTAACAACTTTATAATAATTGGAAGTTTCCAAAAGTGGAATGAACTGCTTCAGAGGCAATGAATAAGTTCTCCTTTGCTGAAGATCTCCAAGCAAAAGATAGATTCCTTTTCATCAAGGATGCTTTAGAGGTAATAATTTTCATTTAAGGATTAGAATAATAAAGGCTGAAGTCCTTCCAAAGGTAACAATATATAAATATGAGGAGAAAAAATCAGTGGCTTACTTTTCTTTTTGAGTTAATTTTAAAAATTTAAAACTAGGACTCAGGTGGTCATTGTATGTATTTCTTTCTTAGTTTCTCAATCTGGTAATATTGGCAGTTATGTCTTCCAAAGTACCATCCTTTTGTAATAGCCAGTTTCTGTCTATGTCACCATTTTCATTATACTACCTGAACATTGGATAATCTTTTAATGAGTCTAGAATACATTAAATTCCATAAAGTTCCTCTTACTTCTACATATACTTTTCAAAAATACTGCTATATTTTAATTGACAAACAAGTTTCCTTGTTTTGTTTACAGCTATAATAAGGAGAACTGATATATAAAGATATCCTATAATCTATGTCTCATTTTAGAATATACTGAACAGTTCTTATTGAATCTGAAAAAGTTATCTGGTAGCATTACTATCTCTTTAAAAGAGATAATGGGGGCAGCTAGGTGGCACAGTGGATAGAGCACCCACCTTGAATTCAGGAGGACGCGAGTTCAAATCTGGTCTCAGACACTTAACACTTCCCAGCTGTGTGACCCTGGGCAAGTCACTTAACCCCAGCCTCAGAAAAAATTTAAAAAAATAAAAATAAAAGAGATAATGATAGCCTTTTTAGAGTTCTACTGGAAGAAACACTGGGTTTTAGATCTTTGTTTTTTTATCAATAGTATTTTATTTTTTAATGACATATAAAGATTACTTTCAATAGATCATAGGTTCTAATAGTTTTCTTCCTCCTTTCTCTACCTGCCTTCTTCACAAGACAACAAACAATCCAATATAGATCATTTTAAATGTAATCCCACATTATTTATGTTGTGAAAGAAAAATTGGAACAAAAGGAAAAAACCCTGAGGGAAAAAAAAAAAGGTGAAAATAGTATTCTTTGACTCATAGTCTCCAAAATTCTCTGTCTGGATGATGAAGATAGCATTTTCCATCCCAAATCTATTGTAGTTATCATGAATCACTATATTGCTGTTAGGAAAGCTAAGTGTATCATAGTTTATCACAGCACAATCGTGCTGTTACTATGTAGAACTCACATCACTTCATATAAATCTTTCCAGGTTTTTCTGAAATCGGTCTACTTATCACTTCTTTTCAAAAGATAATATTCTTTTATATTCATATACTGTAACTTATTTGGCCATTTCCCAGTTGATGAGCATTCACTGAATTTCTAGTTCCTTGCCATCACAAAAATAGTTGCTAGAAATATGTTTTGTATGTGGATTCTTTTCCCTAAAAAAGTATTTCCCCTTTCAGTTTTGATATTTACTACTTGTATAATCTTATAAAAGTCACTTAAACCAGAGGGATAAGGAAAAAATTTGCAACTGATACAAGTGTAGTTAGTGTAGTGAGAGGGTAATGAGGATTGGATAAGATATGAGGTTTTTTTCTAGAATTTTATTCTGAGAGAGTTGAAGCAAGTTACAGGACATTATAAACGTTGTACCTTACTGACCTACTGGCCACTGGAAACTGAAGGTGGAAATTAGAAGGAAACACTCATTGACAATGTTTTTATTCCTATTAGCAAGACAGGCTGATCAGGGCAAGTAATTGGAAAGAAGCTTCTTAAACTGTGGGGTTATATAACCAAATGAGGGGGTTGTAAAATTATGATTTATTGTCAGTAATTGTTTTATTGTATACTAATTTTACGTAACTCTATGCCCAGGTCATGTAAAATTTTATTAGCTGAAAAACGCTCATAAATGGAAAATGTGTAAGAAGCCCTAGGTTAGAGAAAAATGAGAAAATTCAGGACAGTTCTATCTTCATACTCTATATTTCCTTATGGATAGTGGAAAGAAATGTGCACCAACTTCAAGATCTGGAAATGGTGAAGATATTCCCAGATGCTAGGGAGAAAAAAGCACTTAAGATGAAATAACTATCAGAGACTTAGTTGGAAAAAAAAAAAAAACCTCATGAAGAAGTACCCCCTCAAATGATACCACAGTCCCCTTCTAAATTTTCTGCCCTGTGACAAAACTCCTGGTTTTACTTTACTTTACTTTAGATACAATCCTGACAACCTTTTTGAACTTTAACTTTCTCATATATAAAATGGGTCATTTTGACTAGGACTTCTTGCTATAGGTCTCTGAAATCATCTGTTTAAACATCAACATAAGGCAAAAGATAGTTAATTTGAAAAATAAAATATGGCCATTTGTTTTCTAAATACACCTTTATAGGAAGGATACAAAAAACAAACATCAAAAAAAAGGAAACACGCTTTTCTGTTTTCACTTCTACCTATCTTTACAAAATATTCTATTTTATATATATTTTTAGAATCGTCAACAGAGGATAGAAGGGTTAAGCTACAGATAATACCTTGGTTAGAGAAAGAGCAATAGTGGAGATCAAATCAGAACTATTTCAAATAAACTCACACTGTTTACTTAGCTCTAACTCTCACTTCCCTGTGATGAGGTCAGGCTGTACCATATATGCTTCTGTTAGATCAAAGTATATCTTATGCATAATACAGAAAGAAAGTCATAGTTGATAATGTATGCTAATAAATATGAGTATGTAAAAATGTAAATACAAAATTAAACATAGTTCGTTTATACATAAAAAATGTATATTTTATCTGTCCATGAGAGAAAAATGTTTAGACATGCTTAATATAGACAAATCTACATCAATGTAAACCAGCATGCTATGGTGCAAGACCCGGGTACAAATATTACCTCTGCAATGTAAAGATTTGTATTTCCCATTGGCATTGATGGCAGTGGTCTCAGATTATCAGTAACTGAAAGTAACAACTGCATTGGGAGCCAAGAGACACACTGAAGAAAAACTAGACAGTGTGAGGAAAGAGAATTTTAGGAATATAAAAAGACATTTGCCCTTGGAGCTCAGTAGAGAGTTATACTTAGGGGGATATATTGACCATTCTACAAAGGGAAAGAAGGGTTTCTCTGTAGGGAGTGTTTGAATACTGACAACTTTTCTAAGTCTCAAACAATTCTGTAATTTGTAGATATTATACAGAAGTAGACTTTCATGAGGATTATGAGAAGAAGAAGCCTCTCACTAATCAGAAAACTTGGGAATCCTTTTGTTTCTTTGTCACTTTCTTAAAATTTGAATCCATTTCCCCCTATACTCTGTATATTTTGTGGGGTGGGGATGTGTCTCAGAATTTGGGTGGGGAAGACCTTTTCCCAACTATTATTTTCATTTTACTTAAATCCTAATATTAAAGACTAAGGATTTTCAAATGAATTAGATGTAAAAAGTCTTTAAATTAAATGGAGTTAAATACATGTATTACTGAAATAAATTAACTGATGCAATATAGGAAATGTATTAGCATTTGATTGAAAGACTTGGACCCAATTCTATATATTCTGAGCAATTCCAAGAATATTTAGCAAAAACAATGTAATGGCCAACCTGTGTATGTAAATTGCTCTTGGGAAGCAAGAATAAAGTTTTCTCACTTCTTCCTTGCCCCCAGTATTTACTAGAGGATAACCTTGTAAACTTCAAAAGGTCAGAAGATTTGGATTTCCTATTGGCGTTGATAGCAGTGTTCTCAGAGTATCAATAATTGAAAGTAACATCTGCATTGGGAGCTGAGAGACACCTTAAAGATAAATTAGACATAGTGAGGAAATACCATTTTAGGAATATAAAAAGACATGGGCCTTTGGAGTTCAATAGTTATACTGAATGGGACATTTTGAACACTTCATAAAGGGGGGAAAAGAATTTCTACTAATCATATGCTCTACTTAATCATTTTTCTGCCTATGAATTTAAATATATTTCCCTGAACTATGTGGACATTTGAGAGGTAATGAATGTATCCTGAACATTGTGAGTGATTTATTTGTGACATACTTTCTGATGATACTATCTTAATAAATCTGCCTTTTTAAAAGCTAATTGATATTTTTGGTTAATAATGAAAAACAGATCAGATGAAGGCTGATGAGTGGCAATGATGATAATGATGAAAATGAATAAGAAAAACAAGAATAAAGCTGTGATATCTCAAGAGTACCACTAGAACACTGAAGGGAAAATAATCTCACCAATGTAATTGGGAATTGGAAACATTCTCCTGGAAAGGATTCTATTTATACTAATGTTATAATAGTACTATACATACAGCAATTCATTTATCTAGTATTTTAACACCTAAAACATAGAACCTGCTACAAAAATACAAGTTTATAATTTATTTGCAAAGATAATCTACATATTTATATCTTTATCATCTATATGTATTTAAATACATATATAGTATGTCTCAAACATCTAATGGCAATTTAAAATTTTAATAATTAAAATTCTACCAAGACATTTGGATCACTGTATGCCTACAAATAATTAAAATACAGGGCAAAATATAGTTGTCCTTCCCATAAATAATAGCTGGAATTTGTATAATACCTTAAAGTGTGCAAAATACTTTACATCTTTTTTTGGTAAATATCACTGAAGGAAAAACTCTACAGATATTATCATCCCATTTTACAAAGAAATAAACTGAGAGGAAAGACAAATGGTTGATGAATGGCATAGATATTGAATGCTACCAAAAACAAATAAACATAAAAGACAAAAAACATTTCAATTACCAGGGAAGAAGTACAATTGAAGTTTAACCTTAAAAATATGAAGGAGTTTAGGAGGAGAAGATATGTTATTTCAGGTAAGGAGAATTGCAGGAGAAAAGAGAGTATCAAACTAATCTTAGCAACAGCCTTTCTCCAGAAGAAGATTAAAGGAGTAATATTAAAGGGGTGTTGTTTGGAGGACAGTCTAAGAAATGTAGGTTTTATGCCATAAGAACTAAATGTCATGGGTATTTGTGGGCACCCAGTAATATTATTAGTCCGGATTGCATTCACATGATATCTCCAAAGCTTTGTCTTTCTAAGCAAAGCATTCATTTTCTTTGGCTCAGTTTCCCCTTGTTTAAAGTAGATATACCATAATAAAACATAAGAATAAACTCAGAAGTATGGAAAAAAACTTGGTAAATCAAAGATTTATAAAATATGAACTTTGTTTGAAAGAGAATCTTTTGTTTTACAGTAGTTTTTATCTTGGGGATATGTATTTTTACTATAATATATTACTATAACATGAATTGAGAAAATATACTTTTCCCCTAGATTTCATAAGCTTATTTAAAAATAATTGGTTTTCTCTGTAACTATATGTATTTTATCTATTTGAAAATAATCAGGGATATCCTTAAGGTTCCAAAAGAATTCTAAAAGATTCAATGAGACAAAAAAGTTTAAATTTTCTGTTTTAAGAAAATGAATTTTGTGACATATCTTTATTTTTTTTTTGAACAGGCTCTCAGAAGTAAAGTTTTATAAATAAAAACTGGAGCCCTTTAAGATAAGTCATTTGGAAAACTGTCTCTAGAAGCAGGATACAATTTGTATGAAGTGATGGATCTTCTTAACAATCCGCTTGGATTTTATTTTATTAATTTTATAATTATAATTATTTTGATATTATATATGCATGAGTAATTTTTATAACATTATCCCTTGTATTCATTTTTCCAAATTTACCCCCTTCCTACTCCCTCGCCTAGATGACAGGCAATCCCATACATTTTACATATGTTACAGCATAAGCTATATACAATATATGTGTATAAATACCATTTTCTTGTTGCACATTAAGTATTAGATTCCGAAGGTATAAATATCCTGGGTAAATAGTAGAGCTAACAGTTTACATTCAATTCCCAGTGTTCCTTCTCTGGATGTACTTGTTTCTGTACATCATTGATCAACTGGAAGTGAGTTGGATCCACTTCCATCAGAATATATCTTCATACAGTATTGTTGTTGAAGTATATAGTGATCTTCTGGTTCTGCTCATTTCACTCAGCAACAGTTGATTTAAGTCTCTCCAAGCTTCTCTGTATTCCTCCTGCTGGTCATTTCTTACAGAGCAATAATATTCCATAACCGTCATATACCACAATTTACCCAACCATTCTCCAATTGATGGACATCCATTCAACTTCCAATTTCTAGCTACAACAAAAAGAGCTGCCACAAATATTTTGGCACATACAGGTCCCTTTCCACTCTTTAGTATTTCTTTGGGATATAATCCCAATAACAGCAATGCTGGGTCAAAGGGTATGCACAGTTTGACAACTTTTTGGGCATAGTTCCAAATTGCTCTCCGGAATGGATGGATTCTTTCACAACTCCACCAACAATGTATCAGTGTCCCAGTTTTCCCACATCCCCTCCAACATTCATCATTATTTGTTCCTGTCATCTTAGCCAATCTGACAGGTGTGTAGTGGAATCTCAAAGTTGTCTTAATTTGCATTTCTCTGATCAGTAGTGATTTGGAACAATCTTTCATATTAATGGATATAGCTTCAATTTCATCATCTGAGAATTGTCTGTTCATATACATTGGCCATTTATCAATTGGAGAATGGTTTGATTCCTTATAAATTAGGGTTAGTTCTCTATATATTTTGGAGATTAGGCCTTTATCAGAACCTTTAACTTTAAAAATATTCTCCCAATTTGTTACTTCCCTTCTAATCTTGTTTGCATTAGTTTTATTTGTACAACAAATTTTTAGTTTGATGAAATCAAAATATTCTATTTTATGATCAATAATGATATCTATTTCTCCTCTGGTCATAAATTCCTTCCTCCTCCACAGGTCTGAGAGGTAGACTATCCTCTGTTCCTCTAATCTATTTATGATCTCATTTTTTATGCCTAAATCATGGACCCATTTTGATCTTATCTTGGTATATGGTGTTAAGTGTGGATCCATATCTAATTTCTGCCATACGAATTTCCAGTTTTCCCAACAGTTTTTTTTCAAACAATGGATTTTTATCCCAAATGTTAATATCTTTGGGTTTGTCAAACACTAGATTGCTATAGTTGTACCCTTTTTTGTCCTTTGTACCTAATCTGGTACACTGATCGAATTGTCTATTTCTTAGCCAATACCAAATGGTTTTGGTGACTGCTGCTATATAATATAGCTTTAGATGAGGTACACCTAGACCACCTTCATCTGATTATTTTTTTCATTAATTCCCTTGCAATTCTCGACCTTTTATTCTTCCATATGAATTTTGTTGTTATTTTTTCTAGGTCATTAAAATAGTTTCTTGGGAGTCTGATTGATATAGCACTAAATAAATAGATTATTTTGGGGAGTATTGTTATTTTTATTATATTCTCTTAGCCTATCCATGAGCACTGAATGTCTTTCCAGTTATTTAAATCTGACTTTATTTTTGTGACAAGTGTTATGTAATTTTGCTCATATAATTCCTGACTTTTCTTTGGTAGATGGATTCCCAAATATTTTATACTCTCAAATTTGTTTGGAATGGAATTTCTCTTTGTATCTCTTGCTGTTGCATTTTGTTGGTGATGTACAAAATTGCTGAGGATTTATGTGGATTTATTTTGTATCCAGCAACATTGCTAAAGTTGTGAATTATTTCTAATAACTTTTTATTAGAATCTCTGGGGTTCTCTAAGTATACCATCATATCATCTGGAAAGAGTGACAATTTGATTTCCTCTTTTCCTACTCTTATTCCTTTAATCTCTTTCTCGACTCTTATTGCCGAGGCTAGCATTTCTAATACAATATTAAATAGTAATGGTGATAGTGGGCAACCTTGTTTCACTGCTGATCTTACTGGGAAAATTCCCAGTTTATCTCCATTACATATTATGCTTACTGATGATCTTAAATATATGCTCCTGAGTATTTTAAGGAATAGTCCATTAATTCCTATACTCTAAAGTGTTTTTAGTAGGAATGGATGTTGGATTTTATCAAATGCTTTTTCTGCATCTATTGAGATGATCATATGTTTTTTTTTATTAATTTGATTATTAATATGGTCAATTATACTAATAGTTTTGCTAATATTAAACCAGCCCTACATTCCTGGTATAAATCCTACTTGATCATAAAATATTATCCTGGGGATGATTTTCTGTACTCTTTTTTACTAATATCTTATTTAATAAGATTTTAGCATCAATATTCATTAAGGAAATTGGTCTATAGTTTCTTTCTCAGTTTTTGATCTACCTGGTTTAGGTATCAGTACCATGTCTGTGACATAAAAGGAGTTTGGTAGGACTTCTTCATCCCCTATTTTTTCAAATAGTTTATATAACATTGCGGCTAATTGTTCTTTAAATGTTTGCTAGAATTCACATGTAAATCCATCTGGTTCTGGGGATTTTTTCCTGGGAAGTTGATTAATAGATTGTTCTATTTCTTTTTCTGAAATGAGACTATTTAAGCAATTTATCTCCTCCTCTGTTAATCTAGGAAGCCTATATTTTTGGAGGTAGTCATCCATTTCACTTAAGTTATCAAATTTTTTGGCATTAAGTTGGGCAAAGTAACTCATTATTTCTCTAATTTCCTCTTCATTGATGGAAAGATCCCCCTTCTCATTTGTAAGACGAACAATTTGATTTTCCTCTTTCCTTTTTCTTATCAGATTTACCAAAGGTTGTTCTATTTTATTGGCTTTTTCATAAAACCAACTCTTGGTTTTATTTATTAATTCAATAATTTTGTTTTTTTGTTTTTTTGTTTTTTACTTTCAATATTATTGATTTCTCCTTTTGATTTTAGTATTATAAGTTTAGTTTTTGGTTGGGGGGTTTTAATTTGGTCTTTTTCTAGTTTTTTAAGTTGTAAGCCCAATTCAAATAAGCATCTAAAGATATAAAATTTTCCCTTATTACAGCTTTAGCTGCATCCCACAAATTTTGGTATGATGTCTGATTGTTGTCATTATCTTGGGTGAAATTATTAATTGTTTCTATAATTTGCTGTTTCACTCAGTCATTCTTTTAGATGAGATAATTCAGTTTCCAATTACTTTTTGGTCTATTTACCCCTAACTTCTTATTGAATGTAGTTTTTATTGCATTGTGATCTTAGAAGAAGGCATTTACTACTTCTGCCTTCCTGCATTTAATTTTGAGGTTTTTATGTCCTAATATATGGTCAATTTTTGTATAGGTTCCATGAACTGCTGAGAAGAAAATAAACGCCTTTCTATCACCATTCAGTTTTCTCCAAAGGTCTATCATACCTAGTTGTTCTAATGTTCTATTTACTTTTTTAATTTCTTTCTTATTTGCTTTGTGTTTTGATTTATCTAATTCTGAGAGTGCAAGGTTGAGATCTCCTACTCTTATAGTTTTGATGTCTATTTCTTCTTGCAACTCTCTTAACTTTTCCTTTAGGAAGTTAGATGCTATACCACTTGGTGCATATATGTTTAGTATTGATATGGCTTCATTGTCTATGCTACCTTTTAACAGGATATAGTTTCCTTCCTTATCTCTTTTAATTAGATGAATTTCTGTTTTGCTTAATCTGACATAAGGATGGCAAGCCCTGCTTTTTTGGCTTTACCTGAAGCATAATAGATTCTGCTCCAACTTTTTACCTTTACTCTGTATGTATCTCCCTGCTTTAAGTGTGTTTCCTGAAACAACATAATGTAGGGTTTTGACTTTTGATACAGTCTGCTATCTGCCTCCATTTAATGGGAGAGTTCATCCCATTCACATTTACAGTTAAAATTACTAATTCTGTATTTCCTGCTATCATATTATCCCCTGATTATGCTTTTTTTATTCCTTGACCCCCCTGAACCCCTTCCTCAATATTTAATTTATAGACCCTCCTTGTGACACACAACCCTCCCTTTTTAGTCTCCCTTCCCCTTTCTTGTACCCTTCCTTTATTCCCCTTTTCCTTTTCCCTTTTCCTCTCCCCCCTTTTAATGAGATGAGAAAAAATTCTCTGAAAAACAAATATGTCAATTATTTATTCTTTGAGCCTACTCTGAGGAGAGTAAGATTCACACAATATTTCTCCCCCTCTCTAAATTCCCTCAGATGTGGTAGATTTTCTATGCCTCTTCCTGGGATGTAGTTTCTCTCATTTTATCACTCCTTCCCCTTTTTCTGATTCTACCCCCTTCCCTTTACTACTTCCCTTTTTTATATTTTATCAGTACAATCAAATTATCCATGCAGACTTTCTGTATATCCACAACAGAGATACAGTTCTGAAGAGTTATTTTTACCTTTTTTCTGCTTCTCTTCAGTATTGTGGATGTAGATAAAGTTTTTTTTGTTTAAGTCTGTATTTTTTTTCTTAGAAACAAATAGAATTCCTCTGTTTCATTAAATGACCATCTCATGGAAGAAAATGCTAAACTTAGCTGAGTAGTTTATTCTTGGTTGCAATCCTTGTTCTTTTTCCTTTCAGAATATCAATTTCCAGGCCCTTCAATCCTTTAATGTGGAGGCAGCCACATTGCATGACCATTATTGTGGCACCTTGATATTTGAATTGTTTTTTACCTAGCTGCTTGCAATATTTTTTCCTTTGTTTGGTAGTTCTGCAGCTTAGCCACTATGTTCTGTGGAGTTCTTTCTTTAGGGTCTTTTTCAGAAGGTGTTCAGTGACTTCTTTCAATGCCTATTTTCCCTTCTGTTTCTATTATCTCTGGACAGTTCTCTTTGATGATTTCCTGTAAAAAAGAATCTAGGCTCTTTTTTTGATCATAGTTTTTGGGAAGTCCAATGATCCTCAGATTATCTCTCCTAGATCTATTTTCCAGGTCTATAGATTTTCCCAGTAAGTATTTGATGTAATTCTCCAGATTTTCAATTTTTTTTGACTGATTCTTGGTTTCTCAATGAATCACTCATCACTATTTGTTCAGTCCTGATTTTTAATGAGTTATTTTCTTCATTCACATTTTTTAGTTCTTTTTGTATAGGCCCAATTGAGTTTTTAAATGAATTATTTTGCTCTGTTGATTTTTTTTTCCATTTCACTATTTTTTTTAGTGAATTATTTTCTTTTTCCAATTCACAAATCCTACTTTCCTGTGATTTTTTAACCTTTTCTAATTCACTAATTTTGTTTCCCTGCACCTCCTGTGAATTTTTTATTTTTTCCAAGTCTAATTTCAGGACATTGTTATTCTCTATCATAGTTTCTCTTTCCTTTCCCCATTTTTCTTCAAACTCTTTTAACTTTTTAATAGTCTCCTCTAGGAGAGAGTTATGTGATGGGGGGCAGGTATCATTCCCCTTTAAGGTGTTATCTGGAGATTGTCTGCTGTTAGCTTCCTCGGGATTGGATACCCCTTCTTTCTCTGTAGAGAAGGTATCAATCGTTCTCTTCCACTTCTTACTCATTGTTAAAAATATGTTGGGGTCTGCCCTTGGGCAAGAAATTTATCAGCTTCCTCCCAGACAATATGGATGCAGCCAGTCCTGTGCCTGAGCTAAGAGAGAGCTCTGGGAGAGAGTTCCCATTCCCCTTCCCCAGAAATGCCTCAGAGGTGGTTAGCACAGCTGCAGCTTTGAGGAGTACCCATTGAAGGACTCTGCTGTGAGGCTTAGCAACTGCCCTGAGGTTTAAGGCTAAACAGTGGAAGAGTCACAAACCCCAGACAATGCCTCCCATGGGTCCGTGGATATCAACAGCTGACGTGAAAAGTCCCTGCACTCAAACCGAAAGTGTCTGCCCGGAAACCAAGGTCCCTACTTCAAAGGTTCTGCTTCTCTGGGAGTTCTGTTTCTCTGGGAATTCTGCTGTTGCTAGAATTCCACTGCCTCAGGCTAAGCCCCACACTATGTGGATTAGGGGCTGCCTGTGGCTGTGCGCCCACTGTTCAGGCTCTCAATTACCACAAGGAGAAGCCCTGGACAGCAGAAGACAGTGCTGAGATCTGTTAGGTCACTTCTGGATTGGGGTGGATTTAGGATCTAGCTTTATATTTTAAAGTGGCTTGATTTATCTTCTGAACTGCTGTTTTATAAGTAGAGAAGAGCTAACAGCCTGTGCCAGATTCCTCTATTTCAGTGGCTTCTCTGATCCCAGAGTTCTCCCCTACCCGATTGGCATAGTGTGCTAGCATCTAACCCTGTCTGTGCTGGTCTCTTTTTTCCTCCCCTCAGAACTGACCTTTTCTGTTGAAATTCCAGATTCTCTTCAGCTGGTAAGTTGTGCTTCTAATCCTTGTGGTTTGTATCAGTCCAGCGTTATTTTTGAGTCTGATTTTAACTAATTGGTATTGAGGGAAGAAGGGAGCTTACTGATTCGAGTGTATCTTCTCTGCCATCTTGGCTCCGCCCCCTGCAGAAAGTTTTAATATGAGACCAAATTAAACAAGCTATCATTTATGAATGAATGAATGAATGCATTTATTATGTGATAACTATGTACAAAGAATAGTGTTGTTTGCTGGAGATACAACTAGAAAAGTAAGATAGTCTCTGCTTTCACGTAGTTCACATTCTAATGTATGACACATCATCATGAAATGGTTAGCTTACTAGGATTGGCACTGCTTATATCCATTGGTCTGGAATCACTTAAAATATTTCACATATATTAGAACTTCAAGTTGGGCAATTTCAATGAAAATTTATCACTTCCCAGAATTCCATATATGCATTAATTTGAATCCATATAAAAAAAAAAAAAAAGTACAAAAACTACCTAATATAACTTTCTGACTTTATGGATAAGGAAATCAATCCCAAGGGTTCTCTACAGTTCAACAAATTATTGCTCAATTAAAAAAAAAACTGTTTCATTGAACATTTAACATTAAAAACATAAATTTATTCATGTATATTTATATCATATATTACAGTGTCAAAGAAAATGACTTGTATAACTCATCTTAATTCTATTTATCTCCAATAATCTCTGTACAATATGTTAACATTTTAAAGTATTTTACTTGTATAATGGATGTCTATAAGGTGTAAATTTAGTTATACCTATTACTTTTCCTGATGAATAGAAACAGAAGAAATGAGCAACTTAACTGCTAATGATCCTATTCAGCCTTCCTCTAAATACAGAACAACAATAGTGGTTGTTAATGTAAAAATATTTTTTCTGGAATTATTTTAACGTGCAATTATAATCTAAGTGCTAATGGTTAGAATCATAGGAAGAAGGACATGGAACATTTTGTAATATTTTTTATTTCAAAAACACAACGTGCTTTATAAAATGAGGCTTAAAATAGATATGTTTCATTCATGTATTATTTCTTGATTTCATTTGGTCACACCCTCTCAAGAAATTTTTACACTTGATTTATGGAAATCCTAAAACCTTGCTGTAGGAATATTATCTGCTTTAAAATTATCTGCCTGAATTGTAAAATATAACTTGTACATAAAGGCATGATCTTACCATCTATCAGTGCAAATGGAATTTTTATAAATTTTCTACTGATTACATTATTCAATGTTTCCTACTCTATTAGAATTAGGATACAGCTTGTGAGTAAGGATTATTTTATAGAATCAAAAGAGTTGAAAAGGGCTTAGAAGCGATCTACTTCAACTGACATTTTAAAAAATAGACTCCCTATATAATGTGTTACAGTAGAAAAGAAGTTTATTTTGGAGTCAGGGATATAGATTAAAATTTTGGCTTTCCTACTTGCTAACTGTGTGACAGTGGAACACTCCATTAACCTTTCTGAATCTTACCTTGCTCATTTGGAAAGATTGCGTAAATTGATATCTCAATTCAATTCCAGGTCTACATATATGATGGTTTTTAGGTTCTACTTGAAGATTTCCAAGGTTAGGACCTTTGAAATGTGGAGATACATATAAATTAAATGAAATTTTTTCAGCTTTTACCCATGGTTCTCACTTGTCCATTTGTGTGGCTAAGCAGAACAAGAAATTCCTTAAGATTCATGTATGTAACACTCCCCAAGTTTTATTCATGTCTGCTTTGTCATAAGTTTCCTGCATTTTTTACATCTCTTTTTTGTATGGTATAGAATTATTTAGTGCAATCCTCTGAGTTTATTGCCAAATAAATCAAAATTCACTGTCCTCTATAATTCAACAAACTATTTTTCAATTAAAAAAAAAAAAAAAAAAACTTTGCAAAACATTGGACATTAAAATAAACTAGTTTAGCTAAGAGTATCTTACCAACAAGAATAACTGGTGAGGAACTGAAGGATGAGACAGTTGATATTTTGAGAGTTTTTATTAATAAAGATAGTGAATTAAGATGTCTGATTGTACCTACAATCAATGTCAAAGTTCATAGATTTAAACATAGGAGCTATATAAAAGTTCGTCTAATATGGTCCCACAATTAAGAGAAAATGAAACTGAGATTTAGAGAAAGTATGTGTTTTGAACATGGTCATATAGGTAAAAAATAGGTCACAGAAATAGATATAGACCTGGAAATGATCTGGATGATCACCTAGCCCAACTACCCTATTTTCTATGTATGGGAAGTTGTTTTCAGCAATTAAACCATATTTTGTGATTTCAAACCTAATAGTATCATATACGGTGATATTTCCTAAACATATACCTCTTGTGGGAAGAGCTCAGTGTATTGCTGCCTATATCTATAAAGACAATTACAATTTTAATTTTACAAAATAAATAGTATGTTCAGATTCAGCTATTAACATTGGTTCCAATGACCATCTCCATTTCATTCTTTAGATTATTCTTTAAAAAATGAAGGAAATAGCTCAACAGAAAGTAATCTAAAGAAAGATTTGAAAGGTCTAAAGGAAGGTCAATGAATTGGTGCATTAAATAAATAAATAGAAATTAGTTCACTCTGCTACACTTTGTAATAACTGGCATATTCCTAGTAACTAGGAATTTTAAATTCCTTTTCCAGTAGTGTCATTCCCTTTCCCATTGCTTTCTTCTTTGACTACATCCTCCTTCCCTTCTCTTCATTATAAATTGTCTCTTAGCTAAGATTTCCATTTGCCTGAGCCCCTTCTTACCATCACCATTTATTGTGAGTCTATTGATACCATCCCTCAACACCACCCAGAAAAGTAATTTGCTGTCACTATCTGCACTTAATTCATAGATTAGATTTTCATTTTTTGCTTCAAATTTTGGGCCTGGACTGAGTCTTGTGTCTGGACAAGGAGGAAGTTGCTTAGGGACCTAGTAATATATCTCAGCATTAGAAATAGAAAATGTTTCATATTTTGATTCTCTGTGCTCAAGTTTAGAATCAAAGGTTGCTGACCTTTATAGAACTAGAAGAAATTGTAGATATCATCTAAACCACTCATTGTTTTACAAAGGAGTAAACTGAGACCCAAACAGGGAAAGTGATTCCTCTAGGATCAAATAGATGTTACAATGATACAACTATATTATTAACTTAAAACTTCCAACTTTAATTATAGGGTTCCTTTCACCATATAAAGCTATTTGGAAAAGGATAGGTGATATGAAAAGAGCCCAATCATTATAAGTTAAATTACGTTAGAAAATATTAATCATAAAAATAATATCTTACATTTATATAGGGCTCATAAGTGGTAAAGGATTATACATCCACTATCTTTTTTTTTTCTCACAATAGTCCTGTGAAGATGTTAATAATATGCTAATTTTACAAATAACTCTAAAAGTTCTATGATTTGTTTGTGAAAACACAGCTAGTAAATGTATAAGACAGGATTCAATACACCATCCTATCTACTATGCTGTACAGCTTCTCTAAATACAATGTATTCTCTCTCCTGATCTCTTCCACTTTCCACTTTTAATGCAGTTCATGAAGACTTTCCAATTGTGAAAAATATAGTAGAAATCAGTAAACTTGACTTTATTGCTGTCTCTGACAGCAGAAATTTGGAAGAACCACTTAAAACTCCCTGGTCCTCTGTTTTCTCATCTGTATGTTGCGTGAAAGGGTTGGATTATACTGGAAAAGAGATGTCATACATAGAATCATCAATCAACAATGCTCTTAAGTGTGGCTAGAACCAGATTAAGCTCTAATTGAAAAAAATAAATGAATACAAATGGTCTAACTTTTGATTTCTTAGGCAATATGTAGAGCAGCTAGTTGGTATAGTGGATAGAGCACTGAGTCTAAAAGCACCAGGATTCATTTTCATGAGCTGATATCTGATCTTAGATTTCTACTAGCTGTGTGGGCCTGGTCAAGTCAGTTAACCCCCTGTCCCCAGCTTCATTATCTAAAATGAGTTGAAGAGGGAAAAAAACAAATCAATCATGTATCTTCACCAAAATAATGTCCTATGGGGTCATGAAAAATTGGACATGACTGAAAACACCTGAACAACAATAAAATCAATGTGGGGCCTGAAAGGATCTTTATATTTGGTTTAGTGACTGTTGCTATTTGAATTTAATTTCACAAAAATGTCTCAGAGAACCCTTCCAAATAAATCTCTAAACATATTCCTGCTTAGGGAGCATACATCTTTTTAGAACTAATTAAGGTATAAAATGTGATGTGTCATGGTATAGTTAGAATGTTGTTTTATCCCTAATTTCTGACAAATTACATTCCAGGTTTTTAAGAAGTTCTCATCAAACAGGTAGTTATTACCTAGTTCACAAAAATTCCTTTTTGTCTCTTCCTTGTCTAATCTAACCTAATTTAACAAGTCTTTTTTAACCAGTGTTACAAACATAATTTTGATGATCCCTTATTTGTATTACAAACTAAAATATAAAATTTCCTGCCAAATAGGTGGCCCATTGGACCAATAGTCAAGAATAGAAATATCTGACATTTCAAATCTGACTTCAGATACTTTTTGTCCTTGAGTGTCAAGAGTGTCATGCAGCAATTAAATCTGATTGCCTTAGTTTCCTCTTCTACAAAATGAACTAGAGAAGAAAATGTAACTTCATCAGTAACTTCATGTAACTCCAGTAATTTCACCAAGAAAACTTAAAATATGTACTCAACATCCAATTATAATTAAGTTACAACTAAAATGTTGTTCCCATTCCATTGATTTTTCCCATTTATTTCTTGAGAGGCTAGATTTAGTGTTGTTTTATAAGAGATTTTATCTATTTCTAAGAAAACATTGGGTAGGTGAATTGAAGAAGTAATAAAAGTTCAAGCTAATTTACATGATAATTTTAATTTTATGTTGGTTTAGCTTGAACATAAGCAATGATATTTTTCTTTTCAATTTGTTATTTTTTTCTTTAAGCCTTTATACATCTTGACTATCCCTTGAAAGGCTGACCCACAAATATTTTATGTATTTTGATTATATTTAAATAAATTATCTCTTTCTATTATTTCTTCTCAAATCCTGTTATTGACGCACAATAGTGATTCATGTTTGTGGATACATTTTACTGATGTATTAGTGAAGAGATTTATTAACTCCAACAATTTCTTTGATGATTCTCTGATATTTTTCTAAGTCAACCCTGATTTTTTTTTCATCTAATTGGATAATTAATATCTTTAATTTTTCTCTTATACAATATCACTATAGTTAGAGGACCAATATAGCATCACAATTTTGTGGTCAAAATATAATTTATCTCAGTGTGGCTGATCAGACCAAGGAAAACTGTATCATAGGACAGAGAAAAATTGTTCAACTGAACACCTAGGATGGAGATGTCTATATTTATACATCCCACATTTCTTTTGAACTATAGCAATTCATAGACCAAAGCAATGTCCTTCATGCAGATATGTCACATTTTATAATTCTGTGCAGGGTCTCCCATGTCTTGCCATCAATATCAAAGTACTTCAAAGATACCTTGAAACTGTCCTTTATTGTTTCTTCGGCCATACATGGGAGTGCTCACATTGTATGAGTTATACATTTTTTTAATATTGTTCAGAAGTCTTTTTCCAAAGACTTGTTCTCTAATCTTCATGATTTTTTCTTTTGTAATAATTATTTGTTAATTTCATATTTTTTAAAATTACATATTAAATCATTAATTCTTTTTCACTTTTGTTAATGTATGTTTTCAGAAATATATTTTACTTTGATGATTGTTTAACTGTAGCCTAGGAATTTTGTTATGATGTCTTATTGTTATCATTTTTTATCACAATTATTTTTCTTTGATTTAGTCATTACTACAAATTAGGCATTATGATTTTGGAAAGATTTACATAATTTACAGGGCATTGAGGGGGACAGCATTGAAGTTAATGAAGAGCTAATAAGATGTCTTCATTTCCTATCAGAATTTGGTTCAAGGAAGTAGGGATATTTAACCAAAAGAAATATACTTGTGTAGTATCTATTAGTTGTATTAGCCTAGAGCTATCATGGGGAAGAAAGAGGCACTTGTTCTGTTTAGAAGAATTAGGAACAATGGGTAGAGTTCTTTTAAATACAATGAATATTTTATACAAAGAGTCAGATTTAGGCTAACTAAAAAGAAAATAACTTCTTATCAGTTGGAGCTAAGAAAAATAGAAGTAGCTCTCTCTCTCAGGAGGTGGTTGGGTCCCCTGTTAATGAACATCTTCAACTGATAGCTGGCTAACCATGTTTTGAGACTGTTATTTCTGCATGTAGGCTGAAAAAGTTGCCTGCTGAGATCCATTTTTAAACTGTGACTGATTCAGTAAACTCTGAGCACAGTTAAAACCACAGGAACCAATTAGTTGCTCCCATTTATTTACAAGTTTAAATTATATGAAAGGGTCTCCTAACAATAGCTTTGTAAAAGAGGTAGTACAAATATTATGATTCTCATTTTAAATAGAAAAAATAAGAGGTCTATAGGAATTAAGTGACTTCTCCAACGTCATATAGCTAATGAGTAACATGTTGATAGTTGAGGCAGGTCGAGAATAGTGGGAAAGAGGAGTTGATTCAAATATGACACATAGATTGTATATATCCAATTACTTATTCAAGCCTAAAAAAATGGACAGCTCTGATTTGTAGATGAAGAATGGACAGCTCTGATTTGTGGATAACAACGCATCCAAAACTATTTTTCTTTTTCTTTTCTTTTTTTTTTTCCCCCCAAGAGATGTTTTCTAAACCTAGCTAAAGTTATTTAAAATGCATTAGAATTACAGTGTTGGGGACTGGAATTTTCTAAATCCTTTTTTAGGACTGATTTACATGAAGCAGCAATAAAGAAACAATTAAACATTTCAACTCTAAGAACGTAACAGTAATTTTATATTAAAGATGCACATATCTACCATTATCTCTGACTTCTTACTCATTAGTCACATTGAAACTTACATTCTACAAATAGGCATCATGCTTTGAAAATGATGAGGTAATAGACTAGGATAGAGTCATCAGTTAAATTGTTAGGCAAACATCTGTGAGGATGAATACTACAAAGACTGCAAAGTGAAGTGATCAGTATGTGTTTCTTTCTCTCAGAAATTAGACGTAAGTCTCTGAAATCCTTAGGCAAATTAAACTGTATAAGACCCAGAGAATTCACTGATCATTGCAAAATCATTCTTGTTTTAAATGTTTCTTTTTATTTTACTTTCTATGATAAGGGTTAGTATGCAAGTCTTTGTTTTATTTTTGTTTTGTTTTATTTTGTTTTTCAGAAAAGACAATTTATTTCATTGTCTATAATAACCTAGATTTGTTGTGCAATGTTAAGATGAGAATCACTAAGTAATACTGAACTATTAAGAACTTAGTGAGAGATTGCATATAACTCTGCTCTGATCACACCAGAGCATTGTGTTCAGTTTCAAATACCACAGTTTTAGGAAAAACATTCATTATAAAGGTAATTTAGAGGAAAGCACTACAACATTGAATGATCTCAAAAAATATCATGTTATGCAAGAAACTAATGATATTTAGCATAGATAACTCAGAGGTGTTAAGGGTGAGGTAAGTAATTGTTTTCAAATATTTAAAAAGATATATTTTGAGGAAAGAACTTTGGGGTTTTTTTGGTGGGGGAGGGGATGACTCCATAGGGCAGAACTAGAAACAGTGGGTAAATGCTGCAAAGAGGCTAAATCAAGTTAGAACAGGTTTATGTAATACTCAAGATATTACAAAGTAGAAGAGGCTGCCTCAGGAAGTATGGTGATCTTTAGAGTGAATCTGGATGACTAGAGTTTTGTAGAAGTGAATATTTTTTAGGTGTAAATTAGACTTGTGACTGCTCTTATCCCTTCCATATTTGGAGTACTGAACTGGCCTAATTGATATTTTTTTTTTTATTATAGTTACTGGACAAGGATACATTTTTACTGTAAGATTATCTTACTTATGAATGCACTGATGATGTCTATGACATGCTTGAACCATTTTTCTTTCCTAGATACCATTCACTTATGCAGCTAGGTGGTGCAATAAAGAGTATGGCATTCCAGTCAAACCTAGCCTTGGACTCTTACTAATTGTCTGACTTTAACCAAGTCACATAATGTCTATTTGCCTTTGTTTATTCAGCTACAAAATGAGGTTAATAATAGTACCTACCTCCCTCGATCGTTGTCAGGATTAAAAGAAATACTTGTAAGCACTCAGTATAGTACCTGTCACATAGGAGGAACTTAATAACTCCTTACTTTTTTTAGTTCTGATTTTTTGTTATATTATCCCATTGCTTGTTAAAGACAGAGAAAATCCAACATTTATATTTATATCCTTAATACCTAGAAACATAGGTTTAATGTCAGGGTGATCAAAAAATAAAAAATAAAAGATATTCTTACATTCAAACATCTCCAAAAGGAGAATCAGTTATTTTGAGAGATAATAAGTTCTTTGTCATTAAAATTTTGTGCAGATGCTAGATGACCACTTACAAATGCTGCATGATACTTAGTAGATACTTGATAAATACATGTTGCTTCTTCATTCATTTAAATATCTATGATTGTGCAAGAGGCCACGATTCAGAAAATTGCATACAGAAAGTTACCATGACACTTTGCAGTTTCTCTATGACATATATTGTTTCAGATGAGCTAGCAAGGAAATGTAGGACTGGAATCAAACTGTAATTGAATAAAACTTATTCAGGCCACCTTTAAGCAAAACTACAAAAGAAGTAGCTATTAACTAGTGTTTCTGTCTCTAGGTTGGCAATCTCTTCCAATTATCTTAAGAAAAGATTTAGTCTGTTAAAAGATGTGCAAACAACCCCTAGATATCAAGCCTAAAATTACACAGGTACTAAGTGATTGTTTGGGGTAAAAGTCTGTGATGTGGAAATTCAGTGATTCTTCAGTTGTATCATTAAAAGGTATATTGTAAAGGAGAAATGACTGAGATGGCAACCCATCGAAATGGTAACATGTCAAAAACTCTAGTCCCTAAATTTAATCTTAAAATTCTAGGGAAATAACACCATATTGAGATAGAGTTACAGGTAATTTGGGGTGAACTAAGGTAAAATATTTATATCTATATGTCTACATATCTTTATCTCTACATTTATCTATATAAATCTATCAATCGATCCATTGATTGATCTATCTAATATATCTATCTAATGTTTACTTGGTTTACAGGAAGGTTTCTCGAATGACACTTAATACTAGTGTCTTTAAAAGTTTATTGTATCTACACAAAAGTCAAACAGTTAAAAAATACCAACTTTATAAACTGTATTTTTATTCCTCAAAACAGCTTATAGTTTAAGTTTTTCTTTTTGGAAGCATCTACTATTTACAAAGGACAAGCAAGGAGATGAATTCTAGTCAATCAGTCAACAACAAAAAAATTATCTATTTGTTTATTTAATATTTTCCCATTTATATTGAAAACTTTTTCATTTGTTTTTAATTTTTTTGAGTTCTAGGTTTTCTCTTTTTTCCACATCTATAATTAAGAAACCACATATGAAGTTATGCAAAATGTTTCCATAAAAGTCAAGTTGTGAAACAAAACATAGATTTTCCACCCTAATAAAAATAAAAACTCTCAAGAAAAATTAAGCTAAAAATAAAGAAAGAAATAGAGTTTTAGAAAGCTGTGCTTTATATTCAGGCTTGATCAGTTCTCCTCTGGGTATTAACAGGATTTTTCATCATGAATCCTTTAGAGTATTTGTGGACAATTATACTACTGATAATAACAAAGTCATGTATAGCTATCTGGTCATCATAGAACATTGCTATTCCTTTGTATATAATATATTTCACTTTTTACATAGAGGACTTCACAGGATTTTTTGCTTGTTTGCTTGTTTTTGTTTGTTTTCCTGAGAGCATCCTGGTCATCATTTTCCAGAGAACAGTAATATTCCATCAAAGAAACTTGATTTATTTATTTATTTTTTTACAATCACTATTTCTCACTGTACTTCCCCTCCTTTCCTGTCTCTCTCCTTTCATCTTGACTTTCCTCAAAAGTGTTTTGATACTGACCATTCCCTTCCCCAATATGCCTTCTTTTATCACCCTCCCCTCTTTTTACATCTCATTCCCTTTATACTTTTCTTGAAGAGTAAGATAGATTTCTATATCCCTTTTGAGTATGTATGTTATTTTCTACTTGAACCAATTCTGATGAGAATAAGAGTTACTCACTACCTCTTTCCTCCCCCTCCTTCCCTGCACTGTCCACTGAACAAGCTTTTTATAGCCTCTTTTTAAGTCAGATAAGTTATTCCATTCTATGTTTCCCTTTTTCCTAGTATATTCCTCACTCACTTGTTAATTTGATATTTTTTAAAAAGGTATTATCCTTTCATATTCAACTCACATCCATGTCCTCTATCTATATATACTTCTAACAGTCATAATAATGAGAATGTTCTAATGAGTTACAAGGATCATCCTCCCATGTATGAATGTAGCCTGATAAAGTTTATTAAGTCTCTTAAGATAGCACTTTCTTGATTACCTCCTTATATTTCTCTAGAATACTGTATTTGAAAGTCAAATTTTCCTTTCAATTTTCTTTTAAAATGAAAGAATATAATAAGTAGTGTTTCTGTCTCTAGGTTGGCAGTCTCTTCCAATTATCTTAAGAAAAGAGTTAGTTCTGTTAAAAGATGTGCAAATAGCTTCTAGATATCAAATGTATTGCCTAAAGTTACACAGGTACTTTGTGTCTATGTACTTGTGGTCTTTTCATCATGAATGTTTGAAAACCCTCTGTTTCATTGAATAACCACTATTTCCTCTGAAGCATTATACTCCTTTGCTGGATAGGTGCTTCTTGGTTGCAATCCTAGCTCCATCGCTCTCTGGAATATCATATTCCCAGTCACCTAGTCTTTTAATGTAAAAGTCGCTAAATCTTGTGTTATTGATTGTAGCTCCACTATTCTTGAATTGTTTCTAGGATGCCTGCAATATTTGCTCCTTGAACTTCTACAATTTGGCCATAATATTTCTGGGAGTTTTTATTTTGGGATCTCTTTCAGGAGGTAATTGATGAATTATTCCAATTTCCATTTACCCTGTGGTTCTAGAATATCCTAAATTTTCTTTAATAATTTTTTGAAAGATGATATTCAGGCTCTTTTCTCGATCATGCTTTCAGGCACACCAATAAATTTAAAATTATCTCTCCTGGATCTATTTTCAAGGTCAGTTATTTTTCTAATGAGATATTTCCATTTGCTCAATTCTATTTTTAAGGAATTATTTTCCTTAATGATCTTTTGTACCTCCTTTCCTAACTGGCCAATTTTACTTTGCAAGACATACTTCTTTTAAGATGTTTTGTATTTTCTTTCACAATTCTTTCTCTTTCCTAATTTTCCCTCTATTTCTCTTACTTAATTTTCAAAGTCTCTTTTAAGTAATGTTTGTAATATTGCATTACTTTGTAATATTCTTCAGAGTATGTGTTTTGATTTTCCTTGTCACTATGGTATTTTACTATGGTCAGAAACAATTTTTTTTTTTCTTTCTGCTCATTTTTCTAGCCTATTATTCTGCTTTTAACTCTTTGTTAAAGTAGGGCTCTGTTTTTAAGGTAGAAGCTCCACCCCAAGCTTCAGGAGTTTTGTTCTAAGAACTTGACCATAAGCACTCTTTTCAGCTTTGGAGCTGTTAGGCATGTCCCTGCCCCAGTGGAGCTGTAAGATCTAGGGTGATAGCCAGGATTGGGGTTCTCCTGACTAGGTCTGTGCTAGAACTATACACTAGACTTGCACCTCATTGCCACAGACCCTCTCCACTAACCTTTCAAGTCTTCCCCACTCTCACTAGGCTGAGAGTTCCAGAAGGTGCCTGCATTGCTACAGATTCAGAAGTCAGACCAGGCCTGGGGTTGGGACTGCATTGGTATCTCCTCTCCAGGGATTCCCACCCTAGTGTCACAGACTTTTCCTGATGAGTTTCTAAGCTTCCTTTGGCTGAAAAATGTTCAACTCCCTTTTTGGGGGGTATTCTGATGCTCTAAAACTTGTTCAGAGTCATTATTTCAAGTAATTCAGGGCAGTTTGGGGGAGAGAGGTTGGGCAATTTTCTTCCTTTATTCTGCTGTCTTTGCTTTGACTGCAAATTCTATTATTTGCTAGACATCTTGCATACAGTTTGTTTATATTTGTTTGTTTCTTTTCCCTTTGAGCTTTTGTAGCACAGAACTTATCTTTTATCTTATTACAAATGTAAAGTTGGAAACATATAATTTCTTGATAACTAATACTTTTATTAATTATGAATAGGAGATAATGAATAAAATTATCGATTAGTTACCCAGAAATTGTCTCCCAAACTTTTTCATTAGTCAAAATGTTTGTTTGTTTATTTGTTTGTTTTTTAATTCCCGGGCCTTATCATAGTACTTCACTCAGAGTGGCATTTAATATGTGCTTATTGATTAAAACTGATTAATTTATACATAGAATTCCTTTGTCTTCTTCCATATGCATAAGATTTCTACCCTTACAGGATCATAGAATTTTGAGTTAAAAATTAATTTTAAGATCATCTAGTCAAATCTCTGTATTTTTCAAACGTGGAAACAGAATCCCATGTGTTTATATAGTTTATTCAAAGTCACTTGGAAGTAAGATTTAAAGTTGGAATTTGAAACCAGGAAATTAATTTATTTAAAAATTACATGGACTTCCGGCCAAGATGGCGGCATGGAGGCAGACAGCTGCTTGAGCTCCGAGTTTTCTCTCAGGACTTACTTCATGACAAGCCTCAGAGTTAATGCTTGACCAGAAAAGAAACCCACAAATAATGACCAAGAGAAGACATCCTTGAAATTCACCAGAAAAGGTCTGTGTTTGCTCTGGGGAGGGTAGAACAGACTGGGCACAGACTGAGGGCAGGCAGCCAGAGCTAGACAAACAGCTCACATGGCTCAGACCAGAGGGGGGAGGGGTACGATCTCTGCTGTTTTTGCAAAAAGACTCTTACCCCAGTGTGGATATTTCGTCTTGGCAGCAAGCCAGGATCAGGAGAGAGAGTGTAAACACCAGAGGTGAAGATTAAAACCCCAGAAAGCTAGAGTCTCTCAGAACCCGGCCACCCCCAACCCAACCTGGAGTGACTCAAAGAGTTCTCAGAGCCTCAGAACATAGACACAACACAGCCATCCCTGTTCTGTTAGTGGCTCTCTGCTGCCCTACCCCCAGTCTGTAGAGGAAGCCCATTAACACCATCCAGCACCATCCCCCCAAAAACAGAACAATTGTTTCTCTTGTCAGTGTGTTTTCTTCCATTCTGCTCTTGACAAAATGAACAAAAAATTCAAAAGGGCTCTAACCATTGACAGCTTCTGTATGGAGAGAGAGTAGACTTCAAATACTGAGGAGACTAAAAACAGACTGTCCCCAGAGGAATCCCCTAAGGGGGATGTGATCTGCTCCTCAATACAAAAGAATCTCATAGAGGAAATCAAAAAGGCTCTCACAAGAGAGCTAGAAGAGAAATAGGAAAAGGAAACGGAAGCTTGGAAAGAGAGCCTGGAGAAGTCATCCAGAATGGATAAAGAGATCAAATCATTGAGAAATAAAATTAGTGAATTAGAAAAGACAAACAACTCCAAGGAAAACAAGAGTAGTGAGCTGGATAAAGAAATCAGCTCTCTAAAAAATAAAATGGAAAAAATGGAAAAAAATTCCATAGAAGATAAAAACACAATTGGACAATTACAAAAAGATATAATAAAAAAGTGAGTGAAGAAAATACATCATTGAAAATTAGACTCGAACAAGTAGAAATGAATGATTCAAGGAGAAACTAAGAGGTAGTCAAGCAAAACCAGAGAAATGAAACAATTGAAAAGAATGTCAAGTACCTTATTAGAAAGACAACAGACCTGGAAAACAGATCCAGGAGAGACAATTTGAGAATAATCAGACTCTCTGAAAAATGTGAGGAAAAAAAGAGCTTGGACACTATTTTCGGGGAAATTATCAAAGAGAACTGCCCAGACGTTTTAGAAACAGAAGGTAAAATAGACATGGAAAAAATTCATCAATCACCCCTACTGAAAGGGACCCTAAAATCAAAATGCCAAGAAATATAGTGACCAAGTTCAAGAACCATCAGACAAAGGAAAAGATGTTGGAAGATGCTAGAAAAAAGCAATTCAGATATGGAGGATCCACAATAAGGATAACACAGGATGTAGCAGCGTCCACATTAAAAGAACAAAGGGCCTGGAACATGATATACCATAAGGCTAAGGAACTTGGTATGCAGCCAAGAATAACTTACCCAGCAAAAATGAGCATCATTTTCCAGGGAAGAAGATGGACATTTAACGAAATAAATGAATTCCATCTATTTTTGATGAAAAAAACAGACCTACATAAAAGGTTTGATCTTCAAATAGAGAACTCAAGAGATTTCTAAAAAGGTAAAAAGAAATCTTGAGAACTATACTTCTGCCATAAAAATATGTAAAGAACATATGTATAATTTGTCCTAGAAACTAGAGGTGGAAAGGAAATTATATCATAAAAAAGTGTAAAGTGGTGGTACTACATCTCATGATGAGGCAAAGGTAACCTATTATATCTGAGAGAAAGAAAGGAGGGAGATGAACATAGTGTGTATCAATAGACATATTCGATTTATAGTGAAACTTCTTCCACTTCATTGAAAAGTGAGAGGTAAGGAGTAAGCTAAGGGGAAGGGAATACAGAAATTGTGAGGAAAAGGGGTAAAATAAGGGGAGGAACTTTAATGTGGGGGAGGGATACTAAAAAGGGAGGACTGTAAAAAGCAAGTGGTGCTCACAAGTTTAATAGTGGAGAGGGGGGCAAGAGGGAAGGAAAGGGGAAAAGTATAAGCAGGGGTTAATAGGATGGCAAGCAATAAAGAATTAGTCATTTTAACCATAAATGTGAATGGGGCAAACTGCCTTATAAAGAGGAAGCAGTTAGCAGACTGGATTAAAAGTCAGAATCCTACTATATGTTGTTTACAGGAAACACACCTGAAACAGGGTGATACATTCAAACTAAAAGTAAAAGGGTGGAGCAGAATCTACTATGCTTCAGGCAAAGCCAAAAAAGCAGGGGTAGCCATCCTCATCTCAGATCAAGCAAAAACAAAAACTGATCTAATTAAAAGAGATAAGGAAGGGCATTATATCCTGCTAAAGGGTAGCATCAATAATGAAGCAGTATCAATCTTAAGCATATATGCACCAAATGGTGCAGCATCTAAATTCTTAAAAGAGAAATTAAGAGAGCTTCAAGAAGAAATAGAGACAGCAAAACTATAATAGTGGGATATCTCAACCTTGCACTCTCAGAATTAGATAAATCAAACTACAAAATAAATAAGAAATAAGTCAAAGAGGTAAATAGAATACTAGAAAAATTTGATATGCTAGATCTTAGGCGAAAGCTAAATGGAGACAGAAAGGAGTATGCTTTCTTCTTAGCAGTTCATGGAACCTATACAAAAATTGATCATATACTAGGGCATAAAAACCTCAAAATCAAATGCAGTAAGGCAGAAATTGTAAATGCATCCTTTTCAGACCACAATGCAATTAAAATTACATTTAACAAAAAGCTAGGGGAAAATAGATAAAAAAAAAAAAAAAAAAAAATTGGAAACTAAATAATCTTATACTAAAGAATGATTGGGTAAAACAGCAAATCATAGAGATAATTAATAACTTCACCCAAGAAAATGACAATAATGAGACATCATACCAAAATGTGTGGGATACAACCAAAGCAGTAATAAGGGGAAGTTTTATATTTCTACAGGCCTACTTGCATAAAATAGAGAAAGAGAGGGCCAAAGAATTGGGCTTACAACTAAAATTACTAGAAAAGGAACAAATTAAAAAGCCTCAGACAAACACAAAACTTGAAATTCAAAAAAATAAAAGGTGAGATTAATAAAATTGAAAGTAAAAAAACTATTGAATTAATAAAACTAAAAGTTGGTTCTATGAAAAAACCAACAAAATAGACAAACCCTTAGTAAACCTGATTAAAAAAAGGAAAGAGAAAAAGCAAATTGTTAGTCTTGTAAATTAAAAGGGAGAACTCACCACTAATGAAGAAGAAATTAGAACAATAGTTAGGAGCTACTTTGCTCAACTTTATGCCAATCAATTCGACAACTTAAATGAAATGGAAGAATACCTTCAAAAATATAGGTTGCCCAGATTAACAGAGGAAGAAGTAAGTATCCTAAATAATCCCATCTCAGAAAAAGAAATAGAACAAGCTATTAACCAACTTCCTAAGAAAAAATCTCCAGGACCAGATGGATTTACATGTGAATTCTACCAAACATTTAAAGAACAACTAACTCCAATGCTATATAAACTATTTGAAAAAATAGGGATTGAAGGAGTCCTACCAAATTCCTTTTATAACACAGACATGGTACTGATAGCTAAACCAGGTAGGCTGAAAACTGAGAAAGAAAACTATAGACCAATTTCCTTAATGAACATTGATGCTAAAATCTTAAATAAGATATTAGCAAAAAGACTTCAGAAAATCATCCCCAGGATAATACACTATGACCAAGTAGGATTTATACCAGGAATGCAGGGCTGGTTTAATATTAGGAAAACTATTAGTATAATTGACCATATTAATAATCAAATTAATAAAAACCATATGACCATCTCAATAGATGCAGAAAAAGCATTTGATAAAATCCAACATCCATTCCTACTAAAAATGCTTGAGAGTATAGGAATAAATGGACTATTCCTTAAAATAATAAGGAGCATATATTTAAAACCTTCAGTAAACATCATATGTAATGGCGATAAACTAGAACCTTTCCCTGTAAGATCAGGAGTGAAACAAGGTTGCCCACTATCACCATTACTATTCAATATAGTACTAGAAACTCTAGCCTCGGCAATAAGAGCCGAGAAAGAGATACAAGGAATTAGAGTAGGAAAAGAGGAAATCAAATTATCACTCTTTGCAAATGACATGATGGTATACTTAGAGAACCCCAAAGACTCTGCTAAAAAGCTATTAGAAATAATTCAGAGTTTTAGCAAAGTTGCAGGATACAAAATAAATCCACATAAATCCTCAGCATTTTTATACATTACCAACACAATCCAACAGCAAGAGATACAAAGAGAAATTCCATTCAAAATAATGGTCGATAGTATAAAATATTTGGGAATATATCTACCAAAGGAGAGTCAGGAATTATATGAGCAAAATTACAAAACACTTGCCACAAAAATAAAGTCAGATTTAAATAATTGGAGAGACATTCAGTGTTCTTGGATAGGCCGAGCGAATATAATTAAGATGACAATACTCCCTAAACTAATCTATCTATTTAGTGCTATACCAATCAGACTCCCAAGAAACTATTTTAATGACCTAGAAAAAATAACAACAGAATTCATATGGAAGAACAAAAGATCGAGAATTTCAAGGGAAGTAATGAAAAAAAATTAAATGAAGGTGGTCTAGCTGTACCTGATCTAGAACTGTATTATAAAGCAACAGTCACCAAAACCATTTGGTATTGGCTAAGAAATATACAAGTTGATCAGTGGCATAGGTGTTTGATAAACCCAAAGATCCCAAATCTTGGGATAAGAATGCATTATTTGACAAAAACTGCTGGAAAAACTGGAAATTAGTGTAGCAGAAACTAGGCATGGACCCACATTTAACACCACATACTAAGATTAGATCAAAATGGGTCTAAGATTTAGGCATAAAGAACGAAATCATAAATAAATTGGAGGAACATGGGATGGGTTACCTCTCAGACTTGTGGAGGAGGAAGGAATTTTTGTCCAAGGGAGAACTAGAGACCATTATTGATCACAAAATAGAACATTTTGATTACACCAAATTCAAAAGTTTCTGCACAAACAAAACTAATGCAAACAAGATTAGGGAAGTAACAAATTGGGAAAACATTTTTACAGTTAAAGGTTCTGCTAAAGGCCTCATCTCCAAAATATACAGAGAATTGACTTTAATTTATAAGAAATCAAGCCATTCTTCAATTGAGAAATAGTCAAAGGAATTTTCAGGTGATGAAATTAAAACTATTTCCACTTATATGAAAGAGTGTTCCAAATAACCATCGATCAGAGAAATGCAAATTAAGACAACTCTGAGATATCATTACACACCTGTCAGATTGGCTAAGATGTCAAGAACTAATAACGATGAATGTTGGAGGGGCTGTGGGAAAACTGGGACACTGATGCATTGTTGGTGAAGTTGTGAAAGAATCCAACCATTCTGGAGAGCAATCTGGAATTATGCCCAAAAAGTTATCAAAATGTGCATACCCTTTGACCCAGCAGTGCTACTACTGGGCTTATACTCCAAGGAAATATTAAAGAAGGGATAGGGACCTGTATGTGCCAAAATGTTTGTGGCAGCTCTTTTTGTAGTGGCTAGAAACTGGAAAATGAACGGATGTCCATCAATTGGAGAATGGTTGGGTAAATTATGGTATATGAATGTTATGGAATATTATTGTTCAGTAAGAAATGACCAACTGGAGGAATACAGAGAGGCTTGGAGAGACTTATATCAACTGATGCTGAGGGAAACGAGTAGAACTAGGGGATCATTATACACTTCAACAATGAAACTGTATGAGGATGTATTCTGATGGAAGTGGATATCTTCAACATAGAGAAGAGCTAATCCAATTCCAATTGACCCAATTGACCAGTGATGGACAGAATCAGCTACACCCAGAAAAGGGACACTGGGAAATGAGTGTAAATTGAGATCATTGTTTGTTTTTGTTTGTTTGTTTGTTTGTTTTGTTTTGTTTTGTTTTTCTTCCCAGATTATTTTTAGCTTCCGAATACAATCCTTCCTTTGCAACAACAACAACAAAAAAAATTTGGTTCTGCACATATATATTGTACCTAAGGTATACTATAAGATATTTAATATGTATGGGAATGCCTGCCATCTAGGGGAGGGGGTGGAGGGAAGGAGGGGAAAAACTCGGAACAGAAGGGAGTACAAGTGATAATGTTGTTTAAAAAAAAAAAAAAAAAAAAACACCTATACATATGTACTGTCAAAGAAAATGTTATAATTATAAAAATTAATAAAAAAAAATTACATGAATAAATGCCTCCTACTTTTCAGGTTTTTGCTAAGTGCTATATATAAACAGATAAAAATAAAATAATATCTGATATGAAAGACTTATCTTAATGGAAGAAACAAACATTATGTACACATAAAATAATGCAATATATATGTATGTGTGGGTATATGTATATATATATATATATATATATATATATATATATACATGTATATGAATATACAGAGACAAAAATACATAGAGACAGAGATATAGAGAGAGATACAGAGAAGCAGGGAAAAAAACTCAGAGTAGAAAAGGATAGAGGAGAAGGATCATGAGGAGAAAAAAGGATAGAAATAGAGCAGGAAAAGCCAAAAGAGTGGTACAGAGGATAGTAGAGAAAGGGGGAAAGGAAATGAAAAGGTGGAGAAAGAAAAGGAAGAAGGAAGGAGGAAAGAAAGAATCAAATAAAGAAAACATTAAGGTTTCCTTTCTTGCCTATTTTATTGGTTAATATGAAAGAAAAAAATGGCAAATTTTGCATGGATGTAAAAAAATTGGGTCACTAGAATTCTGTTAGTGGAGATGTGAACTGGTCCTACCATTATGGACAACAATTATAAACTCAATCTAAAGATTTATAAAATTGTGCATATCATTTGTGCCAGCAACAACATTGTCCCAACAACATAGAAAGAAAGAAAAAGAGAAAGAAAGACAGAAAAAGAAAGGAAGTAAGGAAAGGAAAGGAGAGAAGAGGAGAGAAGAGAAGAGGACCTCTGTAAAAATTTATATTTATGGCATCATTTTTTGTTGTTGTTGTTGTTGTGGAAAAGGATTAGGAATGGAGATGATATCCATTATAAGGAAATAATTAAACAGGTTGTGGTATATGATTCTGATAGAAAACTATTGTGCTGTAAGAAATGAGTATGATTCTTTGAGAAAACTGAACAAATTCATATGAACAGATATAAACTAGAGGAAAAAGAACCAGGATAATATAATACCCATATGACTGATTGTTTTAATAATTTAACAATTCTCAGCAATACAAAAAATGAAGGAAATATTAAAGTAGTGATGATGAAAAATTCTATTCATCTCCAGAGAAAAGAACTGATAGAATAAAAATGAAAGTTGAAGCATCCTTTTTTTTTTTTTTTTTTTGCATTTCTCTTATTTTTCTGGTTTTTTTTTGTTTGTTTTTGTTTTTGTTTTTCAATCTGTGTAGTCTTTTACAACATAGCTAATATGGAAATGTTTTAAATGACTACACATGTATAACTTATAACAAACAATTGCCTTTTCCATGAGGTGTAGTGGAGGGAGTCAGGGAGAGAATTTGAAAGTCAAATGTTTTTCAAAATGAGTCTTAGAAAATGATTTTACATGTAATTAGACAACATAAAATAACAATTTTTAAAAACTACAATTTATTTAACAAAATATTTCACACAAGCTTGAAAATACCATGCACAGACTTTTAATTTAATATTTATTTTAATAAAATAAAAGCTATCTTTCCTTGCGATTGTCCTTCTTAGAAATTCAGAGATTTATTTGAAGCATTTTATATCTGGCAGAAGAAAAACTTTTTCCTATTAATGGTCAATATTCTGGAACTTTTCCCCAATAAAAAATAATTTCGTTGATAATATTGAGTGAACTGAATAAATATATTTGTTTTGAAAACTAGACATATTTCTTTAAATGTACAAAAAATTCCTCAAGGGATTTTAAAAATTATTTTGTGAAAGTAGGCATGAGATTACATATTACCATCCTTCATTTTCTAAGATTAATCTATTTATGTGAATTCATTCTTACTTTATTGATTCAGGATAATCACTATGTTGTTCCAGGACATTGTGTTAATAAGTCTTTTTCTATTAGTTTCTTCTTCAGTAGAGAATATAATCATTTTAATTTCCCAAAGATTAAAGTATCCCATATAGAATATATTATTGATAAAAATGATTTATTTTCCTCTAATTTTGCTACTCTTATGTTAACAAACCAATAGACATATGGGTGAAATATTATATATTTGTAGAATATTAGATATTTTCTGAAAAATAAATGTCAGTTTTCTTTCTAAGTCTGTATTACACAGCTTGGAATCATGTGGGAACCATGGCCAAGAAGTGAACATGAATCTTCCAATCCCATTATATTTAGCAATGATATTTATGTAGCATATTGGAGAAACTCCTGTTTCTGTAATCAGGAAGACCTGAGTTCAAATATTGTCTTAGATACTTAGTAACTATGTGACTTTGGGCAAACAGTTTGCCCAAATGCTAATTATAGCATCTACTTTCCAAGGGTGTAGAGAAAATTAAGTGAGACAATTGCAAATTAGCATAGTTTGTGGCACTAAAAAAGGGCTATGTGGTTATTTGTCTTTTCTTGTACTTGTTCTGATAAACAGAAATTAGCCCAAAGATTTTAAATCCAACTCTTTTATTTCATAAATGAAGAAGCTAAAGCCTAGAAGCAGATAATAATTTAACCTTAGTCATATTTAATAAATAGCACAATTCAAACAAGTTACAATCTCTCTTAGCCTCAATTTTCTAACCTATAAAATAATGGCTGACTACTTTATGGGATAACAAAGATGACTTTAAAGTCCCTTTCAGCTGTAAATTTTTGAGTTATACTACAACATCAAAGCCAATGCTCTTTCCAAGTCAGTTCATTTCAATTCAATTCAATAAATGTGTATTTTATAGTCTCAATGCCATATTGACTTTTTATCAGGACTTGGTTAAAAAAAAAGAAAAGGTATTTAGATGATTAGTCCCAAGTTATCGCTCATAATTATTATAATAATGCAAAACATGAAATCATAGAATTGGAAAAAACATTGAAAAGATTTTAGATCTTAAACTTTTTTCTACTTACTGCCCCTTTTTGGCAGATAATTTTTAGGTGACCCCTTCTCAAACCTAATCCCTGTGCACATACACAAAGCTTTCTTGTATGTGCACACAATCCATGTATGTGCACAGAATCTGTGCATACGTAGTATAAAGAACATGTGTTATGTGTTCAAAACAAAGAATGTCATGAATTTGTGCTATGTAATTTGGACAAGTTGTGTGTGAAAAATCTCAAATTCATTACACATTTTATTTTGAATTAGTTTTTGATCTTTCAAACTAGAAACCTTTTACTGTTGCCAAATATTTCATTATCCCCACTTTCAGTTATGCAACCCTATATGGGGTCAACAAAACCTATCTTAAGAATATTTGTTTTAGAGCAATCCTTTGCTCCTTTCTTAGATAAATGGCAAGAATAATTAGTTTTAGAGTCACTAGAAATATTCTTGCCAATTTTTTTTTCATACAGGATTGAATATTCTTTGGAATACAGATAGACTGATTCCCAGTTCTTTATTTGATTACCCACAGTAGATTAAATAGGCAAATCTATTTAAATAAGGTCATTTTTAATGAGCTAAGCACACACTTAAAATGTCCTTCACATGGGGGGAAAATGATGGATGATACTTGCATAAAAGGCAAACAAGTGGTGTGATCACTTCACCAAAAGCATTTACCATGGTATTCTTTTATTATCCATATCCCTTAATACAATCATGATAGAATTCAATTTGTTAAAATGTATTTCATATAATCTTTCACAAGTAGCAATGGGATGCACAAGGAAATAGCCCTAGACTTGGAATAAAGATTTCTGAGGCATCACTCCAATAGTAAGGGATATGGTTCTAGACAAATTGATGAGGAAACCCCAAAACTCTTCTCCTTGGACTCTGCCTCAAGGATTCTTCCCCACCCCAAGCAAAGTTTCCTCCTTAACTAAAATCCCATTGAATTCTATTCAAATTCTAACCCTGGCTGAAGCTTAAACTAGAAGCCAATATGGGACTCCACCCATAAGCCCCTTCAGATTATCAAAAGCCCCCCTATTATAAAAAGGGCTAAACTGGAGTCCACTCTTTGCAGAGATCCCAAACATGGCATCCTTACACCAGTCACATCAAGGATTTCTGCCTACTGGACCTGTAGCTCTGGTGCCTTTTTATCTCTACCCTCAACTTTACTAACTAAACTTTACTCCCAAATCCCATAATAAACCTCTTTTATCAATCTAGGTTTTCAGGTCATAAATTCCTTTACAGAGGACTCTTGTGCCACTACTAGACTCATTTAACTCTGTATCATTCCGCTGAATCCAAAGGGGTTTCAGGGGAGCTCTATTTGACTCCCTGTACCCCGAACCTGCCACTATTCCTCAATTAAACCAGATTTTATTTAGATACTCCTTATTTAGTTCTCATCAATTGGTTTCCTGACTGGGAATCCTCGAAATCTAGACATAATTTGGCTACCAAAAGGAACCTTAAATCTGGAACCCTGAACAAGGTAAAAGACTTTTTTTCTTTTCCTATTTTGCAGTGGACATCTAAAGCCACTTAGTCAGGCTTGGATCATTTTTAGGGCATACTCTCGAGCATGATTCTTTGTGAATTGCTGAGAATTGACAAAAGGTCTCTTTTTGTCTCCCTCTGTCTTTAGAGATAAGAGAGAAGCTGCAAGAAGTTGGAATACTAAAACCTTTTACCTGTCCATGATCTATACACACCTAAACTGCTTCCAGAGACAAAAGACCTTTTCTTGCAAGGCATTTCTAATCCCCTTTTCTCTTGTCAGAAAGCAGGCCCTCAGGCCAGAACTCAGAGACACATGGGAAAAAGTGTCTCTTTTTCACCCCTCCACACCCCCCAGATCAAAGAGACACATGGCTGACCCTACCCCTCTCAGGAATCCCAAGTCAACATTCTTTGATCTGTTCTGGGGAGATAACCAGAGAAATGTTAGTGATTCTGTGTTTGAGCCCCTCTCCCACTCAACTGTAATGGTCAGTCTGTAGCCACAAGGAGAAGGGATTGGGATGAGCTTGGAGTTATGTCTCTACCCGGCTGCTACTCCCTGGACAGAGGTAAGTGCTCCTCAAGTTCCTGTGTGAGCCCTCGACATCCAGGAAGCATTGAGTAAAATAACATCTCTTTCTCCCCCATCCTCTCTCCTCTCAGACCTCTTCCATGTGGCTTGGCAACCTGTCATTTAAATGCTCCCATCCTGTCCTCTTCTTTGGGTACTGTACAGTGGGGAGATTGGGGACTCAATCTTATCTTCTCAAATCTCCGGAAAAGTTTCCCCATCAACTCTTAAAATGGTACTTTGCAAGCAATTTGTACAAGCAGGCCATGCCCCTCCTAGACCTTTTACCTGGCTCTTAAGGAACTTCGACTTTGAGCCCTCTCAGAGAGCAAGCTTGTCCCATACATTTTAAAATGGGAATAGGGTTTCCCTGATTTGGTCATCCTACATTATAACTGTAGCAGCCTCAAAATTATGCTTTTCCATGCTCACAAAGCTGTCTACGAAGACAGGGAATTTCAAACTGCTCACTTTTTTTCCTTAGCCTCAGGGTACTTACCCTGTAATGGAAAGATAAAGCCTAGATATCTGCTATGTCTCTCTGTCTCACTTTCCTACCTAACTTTACAAGTGAGAAAAAATAACTCCTGAATTTTCTCAGTCCCAGGACCCTTTGGTTAGCACATTCTCCTATTTTTCTACATTGGTATTCTATGTTCCTGCCAACAATTAAAGAGGTTTCTTTTCTAAGCTCCAATCCTGGCCAGGTTGCAGCTTCAGGAAAAATCTTTGGAATGATGGCTGGGGAATAAAATTCTGAATCAAGAAAAATTAAATTAAATTGTTAAGAGAGTAAACATGGCCTTTGTCTCTTTCTTCTTATTCCCTGATTGCAGCAGTGAATGAGTTGGGAAAGATAGAACCTATTTTCAAAAATCCTTAACAACTTTCAATTTGGCTCCTCTTATGGGGGAAAAAAAAAAAATGCTTTCCTGTTGCTTTTTCTCTACTTTGCAGAATTCCCTTGTGGGAATTTCTGTGGTGTCTCTCTCTCTAGACTTTTTCTCTACTCTATAGCTTATCCCTAACAAATTCTCCCTTGCTCTGTTGTGACACAGTTCTCTTTTACTGCCTCAGTTTCTCTGGCAGTGCAGTTCAAGGAGCCCAGGGCTACAGAATATGAATAGATTCTTCATGAAGCTGTCTTTTAATGCAGAGACAAATGATGGGCTAGAGAAAAATAGCTTAATCTCAACACCTGAACTCCAAGTAGAATTCTAATCTCTCTCTCTACTCACCCATCCTCCAACTTTCTTTTCAAGAGTCATGCATCTCCAATTAGGGTCTGATTTTTTTAAAAGCTTCAATGCCCCCACACCCAACCCACTAAAGATTGGGTGGGGTGGGATCTTTTGTCCTCAACTCATCCACTGCTCTCTGCTAAGCACCTAGTTAACCTGGGGCAAAGGTTAGCTGCCTTCCCTTCCCCTCTGCCTCTTGGGAAATGGAGCGGGGAGAAAGAGACCACATGGAATTCCCCCACATTCACTAGTGGGTTCCAGCCTTCATTCGCAGAGGCTTGGCTTTGACAAAAGATTTCAAGATAGGCCTGCCTTTAAGTTAATTGATCTATTTTTAACACTTGTTAAAACTGGGATTTGTTAAAACTGTTTAACTATTGCTGTATGGTTGATGGACTTTAGGAAATTTACTAGTTTGTTATGCATATGAATTTTAATTTATCCAATAATTTCTTTTTCTGCAAAATAAAGGGAGGAAGAAAACTGATTGAAACTGGTCAAGAAATTGGGAAACTGATGTATTTTTCTTAGGCACTTCTGCCTTACTCCCTATTCATTAGTTCAGATTGAATTGGAAATTGTTTTACTCTTATGCTTAAAATTTACTGTCCTATGATTTGCTGGGTTATGTTTTAACTTTGAGATCCCTTATTCAGTCTTTGGGATTATTCTTTAGAAACAACCAGAAATCAGACACCTGTCCTAGAACTGGCAGTTTCTCTGATATGTTTCTTCATTCCTGTTACCCTAGTTCCTTAATTACTATTTCAACATTTTGATATCAGGACTCTAATAGTTTGGGGTGGCCTGTCTTGGTCTAACTGTATAATTTGCTTAGAAATCTGTCTCCTACTAGGAGCTCCTGCTCCAGAGAGAGGGGACAGGTGGAGCTACTCCAGGACCCACTTTTTCCCTCTTTTGGAGCCTCTGACAGACGTGGGGTGCCCCTCTTACAGCATTAGGACTCCCTTGAGCACTGCTCATCAGAGGCTGAGTTTAATGCACAAATGACCACAGACCTCAGACTGTCCATCTCTGGCTGAGATGTTTGCCACCTGTAGAGTACTTGAACAGGGAGGCCTGTGTGTCTCCCTAGATGAGGAATGCAGCTTGATGATAATAATTCTGTATTATCAGGGAGAAACTGGTTCTAGTTTAAGTCTGGTTTATTTGGCTTATTGTCCTGACTCAGTTTCCCTAATTATCTTGACTCAGCCCTGCCTCAGTTTCCCTGCTTCTCAGTTCTGCAAAATCTTCCCTGCCTCCTTATCATAATACCTGAAAAGTGTAAAAGAATGTATGTTTAGAATATTAGAATGCCTCTCCAATCCCAAGCTATCTGAATGTCTTATCAAGATGCCTTTCTCAAGTCTGAGGTGCCTCCCCTCAAGATGATTATGTCATCTCTCTCTGGAGACTCACTTCAGCTAACTGCTCCTGCCTCTGTCTATTTCAGTCTTAACTATTCATGAGGTTTTGTTTTTCTTTTTCAAAACCCCCACCCTTTCTATAGCTAAGTGAGACAGGCAGCTTCCCTTGACTTTTGTCTGGCCTGTCTGGAGTTCAAACGCTTGAGCTGGGTATTTCTATTGAGGCATCATGGAAATACTTCTGCAAACTGACAAAAATTAAAGTTTTTATAGTATCTCTCTCTCTTGGGGATGCCCAAAGAGAACAAAAAGCTATAGAATCGGGGTGCTTGGAACCAGTTACTGTCTCTTAATACAGAGACACACTTAAGCCACCTCCACCTCACAATTTGAATACTGAATAGATAAGCTGATCTCCCTCCACCTAAGTTGAAAGAAGCTTCCTTTGCATACTTCTGCCCTCAGACACAAAATGCTTCTACTGTGATACACCCAGCAAGGCTAGACTCTTTCAAAACAAAGAGAGGACTCAATAATTTCTTTTTTTCCATTCAGCTTTTCTTTTAATACAAATCTCTCCCAGACTTATACTGGTAGCAAACTATTCAAGGAGACCCCAGTCTCTGTCTTGAATTTTAGCAGGAGGAACTGCCTTCTTATCATCACAGCAAACATCACAGGAGCTGAACTGACACCCTGGCATCTTGCTCCCTGGTAGGGATTTGGGGTCCTGCCCTGTTTCCCTTTTATCCTAGGACAGTCCAAACACCTCAGGGGCTGGTAATCTGGGTGTGATGCTCTGATACTATGCATCCCCTCTGACTCCTTCCTTGTCTCCCTATAAAGAGGGGGGAAACTAGGAGGGAAAAGTTGAGGATCTTTGCTTATTTTTTTTCTGGTAAAATTGAGAAACCAACCTCCTATTATTTTAAGGAAAAGCAGTATAGTTAAAAGATGTCCAAGAGCTTAAACTGCATTCTTATCTCACAAACTGGGATATGCCTATCCCCAGACCCTGCCTCACAAAAAGAGCAGTGGCTTTATTAAATCATACTAAGGTCTGCTGCCACTCTCTGACTTCACAGTCCACACCCTTTATTCCCGACCCCAGTGCGATTGAGGAGATAGTGGTTAAATCTAGTTTAACATTGATTTAATCCCACAACAAATAATGGTTTCTATATAAAACTAACAATATCCAACAGAGTTACAAAGAGAAATTCCATTTAAAGTAACTACAGATAGTATAAAATATTTAGGGAAAATCAGAAAATATATGAGCAAATAAAGTCAGATCTAACCAATTGGAAAAATATTAAATGCTCTTGGATTGGGCAAGCAAATATAATAAAGATGGCAATACTACCTAAATGAATTTATTTATTTAGTGCTATACCAATCAGACTCCCCCAAAAAAACTATTTTAATGACCTAAAAAAATAACAACAAAGCTCATATGGAAAAACAAAACATCAAGAATTTCAAAGGAATTAATTAAAAAAAAAAAATCAAATGAAGGTGGCCTAGCTGTACCAGATCTAAAATTATATTATAAAGCAGTGGTTGCCAAAATCATTTGGTATTGGCTAAGAAATAGACTAGTTGATCAGTAGAATAGGTTAGGTTCAAAGGATAAAACAGATAATAAAATTTATAATAGTGTTTAACAAACCCAAAGACCCCAGATTTTGGGATAAGAACTCAATGTTTGGCAAAAATTGCTGGAAAAATTAGAAATTAATATGGCAGAAACTAGGCATTGACCCACACTTAACACCATATAACAAGATAAGACCAAAGTGGGTTCATGATTTAGGCATATATGAGATTATAAATAAATTAGAAGAATATAGGATAGTTGACCTCTCAGACCTGTGGAAGAGGAAGGAATTTATGACCAAAGAAGAACTAGAGATTGTTATTGATCACAAAACAGAATTTGATTATATCAAATTGAAAAGTTTTTGTACAAACAAAACTAATGCAGACAAGATTAAAAAGGAAGCAATAAACTGGAAAAAAAAAAAAACATTTTTACAGTCAAAGATTCTGATAAAGGCCTCATCTCCAAAATATATAGAGAATAGACTCTAATTTATAAGAAATCAAGCCAATCTCCAATTGATACATGGTCAAAGGATATAAACAGATATTTCTCACATGAAGAAATTGAAACTATTTCTAGCCATATGAAAAGATGCTCCAAGTCATTATTAATCAGAGAAATGCAAATTAAGACAACTCTGAGATACCACCACACACCTGTCAGGTTGGCTAGAATGACAGGGAAAGATAATGCAGAATGTTGGAGGGGATGTGGGAAAACTGGGACACCGATACATTGTTGGTAGAATTGTGAATACATCCAGCCATATTTGAAACTATGCCCAATAAGTTATCAAACTGTGCATACCCTTTGATCCAGCAGTGTTACTACTGGGCTTATATCCCAAAGAGATTTTAAAGAAGGGAAGGGGACCTGTATGTGCAAGAATGTTTGTGGCAGCCCTCTTTGTAGTGGCCAGAAACTGGAAACTGAGTGGATGCCCATCAATTGGAGAATGGCTGAATAAATTGTGGTATATGAATATCATGGAATATTATTGTTCTGTAAGAAATGACCAACAGGATGATTTCAGAAAGGCCTGGAGTGACTTACATGAACTGATGCTGAGCGGAATGAGCAGGACCAGAAGATCATTATGTACTTCAACAATTATACTATATGATGATAATTCTGATGCACATGACCCTCTTCAACAATGAGATGAACCAAATTGGAGCAGTAATGAACTGAACCAGCTACACCTAGGGAAATAACTCTGGGAGATGACTATGATCCACTACACAGTATTCCCAATCCCTTTATTTTTATCTGCCTGCATTTTTTATTTCCTTTACAGGCTAATTGTACACTATTTCAAAGTCTGATTCTCTTTGTACAGCAAAATAACTGTTTGAACATGTATACATATATTGTACTTAACTTATACTTTAATTTATTTAACATGTATTGATCAATTTGCCAAATGGGGGAAGGGATAGGGGGAAGGAGGGAAAAAATTGGAAGAAAAGGTTTTGCAATTGTTAATGCTGAAAAATTACCTATGCATATATCTTGTAAATAAAAAGCTATTAAAAAAATGGTTTCCTAGTGATATAGTGATTGGTGCATGCTCAGTGTGGAACATGTAAGGAGGAATTCTCAGGACCAGAAAGGACAAGCTCACTAAAAGCTCTCAAAGTCTCAGCCAGGATTCAGTCCAGGAGATTCAAAAGCCAGAGAAGGCAGGCAGGAGCTTAAGCTCATCGGAACCAAGACTACAGAAGGTCTCCAGAAAACTAGCTGAGCCTCAAGTGAAGGAGATGAGAGTTTAAAGGAAACAATAAAAGATTTAGCCTTTAACTCCTGGCTGCATTTGGGGTGATTACATTGAACTGAAAGGAAGGCTGCCTCTAGATGCCCCCTCCCTTACCATAAAACCTGTTCCCAGAGAATATTATATTTTAGAGAAGACTATTACAGTGTGCATTGCCCAAGTTGCCTTCAGTGAGCCTACAGATGAGGGGCTTACATTTCTGATACTTTTTTTTTTCAATTACAAAAGACAATTATTTAATCTCCTTATTTGCCCTTACCTAGAACATTGTATATGATATATATATATATATATATATATATATATATATATATATATATATATATATATATTCAGTCATAGATACAAACATTTGCACATATATATGTTATATTTACACATAAGTATTACTTGTGTGTTTATGAATGTATTGTGTATGTATTGAAAAAATAGAACTATAAATCTTATTTTCTGTCAGAGGGAAGGAAATCATTCATAATTAAAATAATTCATTATTTTGATAGATATTTGATCTCACTGGTTTCAGGACACATTCTACCAGTGGAGAATCCAGCCTACGCACATTGTGATATTTTTATGATTCTGGGTCACTTCCATATTTTTATTTTTACATTTTCATATATTTCATATTTTTATAGAAACTTTATCCAACCTACTAGAGGCATTAATTTTCCTGGGTCATTTATTGCTTCTTTCTTTTTCTGTTTTAACATTTCCTGGCTCAGAAGATGGCATTTAGACTGCCCAACTGACACTCATTTCACTTATTAAATATCTGTTCTACCTCAATTTCAGGTTATGCATGTCTTTGGTGTTTTAGGACACTGATTTTGAAGTTAAAAGACCTAACTTCAAATTTTACTTTTTGCTGTTAAGATTGGTATGACAGTGAGTAAGTAAATTAGAGCCAGCCTTCCTAATTCTGAGTTTCCTCATCAACAAATTAATTTATGATTCTTATTATCTAAAATAATATATAGTTATAAATGATATTTCTTCATTTTTTCTGAGTGAATAATCACTGATTATATCTTAACACTTTCAATGAATTCTCCATTATGGTTAGTATGTCTACATCTTAAAGATCAAAGTGGGTTGTTACTATTAAGTAGAAACAAATATAACAAATATCATATTCAAAAAGCAGACATAGGGAGAGAGGAAGAGGAAGAAAATGGAGAGACAGAAAGAATCAGAGAGAGAGAGACAGAGACAGAGACAGAGAGTCTGAGACAGACAGATAGAGACAAAGTGAAAGAAAGAGACATAAGAAGAGATGAAGAGAGAAGAAGGCAGGTGAAAGGAGAAAAGAGGGAAAAAAAGCTCTTTTAAAATTTTCTTTATAAGTAATTTTAACACAATTAAATAAGCCACCTGAATTTTTTGGCATTATTTTTGAAGCCATAGATATTTATTATCCAATTAGAAATGGGCAATTAGTTAACCTAAAACTTGAAGATGTTTTAACCCCAGGCTTATATGGTGAAAAATAAATTAACTTACCAGTATTTACATTCAACCTTTACCCAAATATGCAATTTCACTGATATCATGTACCTAGCAGCAAATGATTATGCTACCTTATTTTATAACATTATCCATGGTCACTTGAGAATATTTTAAGTATCTGAAGGCCATGCTTACTAATGAGAAGAGTTTAATAGCTTAAAAAGAAGTGTTTTCTTTGTACATTCATTCAAAAAATGAGCTTAAAAAAGTCAATTGCACCCTTTTATAGGATGAAGGTAAAATACTTTCTTGTACAGGTTTTTGATATATGACCTCAAGCAGGCCCCAGCCTAAAGCTACCAGATCTTGGAATTTATTATTGTCAATAGCCTGGGTGACCTTTACTTTAACTGCATCTTGGCTGTCAGTAATAATCCAAGGCTGCATTTTCAATGATAGAATGAAAGACTTTGCATATTGAGTCTCTGGGTCTCCTTGAAAATGTTCAGAAATCACAGCCATTTATTCCTATTGTCACAGCAAGGTCCATTATGAAAGCTCATTCATCTTTCCTTGACTATGAAGAGTGGAGAAATTCCACTTCTGGTTTGAATCAGGTACTAACTGCTGCAGTTTTCTCATATAGATTAACATCCTGACTTCTAGGTCTGGGGTCTTAAATATTTTCTTATTCTCAACACCTGAACTCTAATAGTTCTCTTCACCTTTGTAAATGTACAAGTTATATACCATGTACAATCTCACTTTCATACATTCCTAGAAATTTGATAGCATCTATACCTACTTGAATGTTCTGCATTAGAACCATTCCTCTTTAATGTTTTTGTGGCTGATTTCATATGTCTCTGTCTTTTTTTTATGTTTTATTTTGTTCCCTGATCTGGGGTTTAATTATCATGGGACATATCTAAGATACAGCAAGCAGCTAGATGGTCTCATGGATAAATCTTGGGATCTGAATCAGGAAGACCTGAGTCTTGCAGAGGTATCTGTTAGCTTGTGATCCTGAATCAGTCATTTGCTTCTCCCTCAATAACTTTAACTATAGAATTTAGAAAAAAATTAAAATCATGATGAACAAATAGAATAATTGTAAAGCATATAGCACATAGCATGTCTAAAGCCTGGCATATGCCAGGCACTTAATAAAGCATTGGTCTCACATGTCAGCATGATAATTTGCTTCTAATTGTGTCTAACAAAGTTATCCAAGACAAAAGAGATTACATTACTCACTCATGATCACACAATTTGTGTGTCACAGAGAGAACTAACTTCAACCCATGTTTTGATTATTCTATGTTCTTCTGTCTCTCCAAGATAAAATCATCAAGGATTCTTTTCATATTTTCCTTGCAGTTTAAAAAATTGGTAGTTGTTATGTGATAAGTGTAGGGGAAATGCCAGGAACAGAAGAGAGGTCTGTAAAAAATATTTATTAATCTGGCCAAGAACTTTGATATTGTCTGTCAGTTTTGAAGGCTTGTAGAAAATTATGGAAAAATCTAGTTGTCCTGAGAAGTTCATAAGTATTGTACATCAGTTTCATCACAGAATTCTTTTATGGGTTCTGGATAACGGATAATATACTCATGTTTCTACAGACACCAGTAAGTGAAACTGTGTGTTAACTCCTATGTTTATCTTCAACAAGGACAAAAAGAGGATCAAGGTCAGCTATTGCACTAGTTCATTTTAAATTACTTAGCTTAAAAAGGATATAGGCCAAGACTGAAGTGGAGGGAGAATTGGTGAGTGATTTTTTTTTTATTCACAGATAATTGTGGACTTAATGTAACCTCTAAGACTGAGATGAAGCAAAAATAGATTACCTATTGCTTGTACTAATTTTGAACTAATAATTAACAATCAACAGCCAGCAACACATCACCCATATGTAGAATCATTGGTAACAGCTAAATTGAGAAAAATTGAATGTAGTGGATTAATGTTCCCAGTGTATGGGCACCTGCTGTTCTGTCACTATCCTATTGACACAGGACTTTGAAGTAAATAAAAACAGCAAAATGTTATGAGTGACATCTTTTGATCTGTGCATAAATTCGATTTAAGTAAGGCAGAGATGCACAAAGACAGCCTTACTCTCTCTTCTAGAATAATCATAGGCCAGTGACAAGACAAAAGTGAAGATGACTAGTGTTGATTAAGGATATTATAAAGGGTATTGTTATATTTGATAACTAATTAAGCTTTAAGGTCTCCAAAGCACCTGCTTTAGCACCTCCATTGGAATAAACTGTTCTCATCAGCTCATTTAACCAGAGGATATTTTCAGATGATTAGGATAGACATCCCATCTAACTCATTGATGGCCTTCAGACCCCTCAATTTCCCTCAACCTGTTTTTGCTTATCTGTGGAAAAATTAACTTAGATGTGGCCTCTGTGCATGCTATAGTTTCTTGGATACACAGATTAGAATAGGGCCAGTCAGGTGGACACCAAGGCAGAAAGCATCTCTGAAAAGAACTCAGCAGTCTTCACAATAAAGATGCTAATCCTCCTTGAATACACTCTATACACTCTACATTATTGAAGTCCTCACATCAACATTGCAATGTAGGTGTAATTATTATTACCATTTTGTGGAAGAGGAAGATGAGACTGAAATAAAATCAGTGACTTATTTAGGATTACACAGAGAAGCAAGTATGTGAAACAAAATTTGAACTCAGCTCTTCCAGATTTCAAATCTAGTACTCTATTAACTGCAGCACTTAGGGATCTCTGATCTTTCCATAAATCAGTTCCAGAGTTATTTTCAGTGAATTATATTGAATCTCCTTAGCCTACAGGAGAGATGAATGATGAGGCAATAAAGTGGAGCTTTCATCTGGCATACTGCTACATACTTTTCATGAATTATTTCTTATATTTTTTCTCTTTAATGTTGTATTTGCAAAGACAAATAATGAAGTTAGGCTATACAGTACTAAAACTCCTAAAAACTTTGAACTACCTAGTTACAAAGAGTGAAGACCTGAAGATGATAAAAAGCAATCTAAGGAAATAGAAATGCATAAAAATATCTCCATATTTTATTTTAAATGGATGTTAATATTATCAGTAATTTATATTTGGATACATTTTAAAATAATTTTGATATTATGCTTCCTTTTTAAGAAGGGGAATTTGGGGCAACTTCTAGAGCTTCTGAAGGCACTTTTCTCATGTAAAGCTTCATCTATATTTTTTCCAGAAAAATTGGAATGTGATATAGTGGAAAGAAGATTGAATTTGAAGAATGAGGTTTTTGAAAATGATTATATATAATCAAGATTCATTTTCTAAAAGCTCATTATAGATATATATTATATATGTATATACATATACATACATATATGTATATACATATACATATATACATATATATATGTATATATATATATATATATATATATATATATAATAATTATATAATGATTTTTGGGCATAGAAAGCTAATTTCCTTGTTAACAAGACCGGCATTCATGTCATTGTGTTTAGTTATTCGATTCTGAATTTGAACAGATGGTAGCTTAGAGCTCAATTAATATAAAACTCATCATTTTTACAAAGATAGTAAGTGAAAGCCAGAAAGGATAATGACATGCCCAGGGTCATTTAGCTAGTAATGATTTTACATAAAATCCCATGATGTCTTTGATTCCATAACCTGCAATCTATAATAACACATATTGTCTCTCATGTTCTGAATGAAAATATTAGTTCTTACAACTTTAAATGTTCTCAGGCAAATCTTTAGGATTTTAATTGGTAGAGGCAGTAAGATCACTTTATTTATAGAAATGGTCAACAAAAATATCTCTCTTATCACATATTCGTGAGCTGAGCCAGTCATTTAATTTTTGACCTTCATTTTCTTCATTTTTTTTTTTTCCTGAGGCAATTGGGCTTAAGTGACTTGCCCAGGGTCACCCAGCTAGGAAGTGTTAAGTGTCTAAGATCAGATTTGAACTCAGGTCCTCCTGACTTCAGGGCTGGTGTCATATATACTGTGCCACCTAGCTGCTCCCATTTTCTTCATTTTTGAAATGAGAAATTTTCCATAATATGTGAATGGCTAAAAAAATTGTGGTATGTGAAAGGTAGATCAAGGATATGGACAATTTTCAGATGATGAATTTAAAGGCATATGTATTCATGTGAAAAAATTCTCTAAATCAGTATTGTTTAGAAAAATACAAATTAGTATAACTCTGACATACTATTTCATATCTCTCAGATTACCTAAAATGGCAGGAAAACATAATGATGAATGTTGGAAGGAATGCAATCACAAATTACTTCCACCACCACAGATCTGAGAGGTAAACTATCCTATGTGTTTTTGTTTAAATTGTCATTTTTTTTTTTTTTTTAAATTTAATTTAATTTTTTTTAATTTAATTTTTTTTATTTAATTTTTATTTAAATTTATTTAATTATTTAAATTTAAATTAAAATTAAATTAAAAAAATGTCATTCTTTATGTATAGATCATGATCACATTTTGATTTTATCTTGTTATATGGTGTTAGGTGTGGGTGAATGTCTAGTTTCTACCATACTAATTTTCAATTGTCCCAGCGCTTTTTGTCAAATAGTGAATTCTTATTCTAAGACTGGGATCTTTAGATTAGTCAAACACTGGATTGCTCTAGTCATTTAATATTTTGTCCTGTGAACCTAACTTTCCACTGATCAAATGGTTTTGGTGACCAGTGCTTTATAATATAGCTTAAATCTGGTACATCTAGGCCACCTTCATTTGCTTTGCTTTTCATTAATTCCCTTGGAATGTTTGACCTTTTGTTCTTCCAGATGAATTTTCTAGGTCAGTAAAGGAATGTCTTGGGAGTCTGATTGGTATGGCACTAAATAAGTAGATTAGATTGTTTTGTCATTTTTATTATATTAGTTTGCTCCTAACCATGACCACTTGATATTTTCCCAACTTATAGATCTGACTTTATTTGTTTGGAAAGTGTTTTGTGGTTGTGTTCATAAAATTCCTGCCTTTCCCTTGGCAGATATATTCCCAAATATTTTATCCTATTGACAGTTATTTCAAATGAAATTTCTCTTTGTATCTCTTGCTGTTGGATTTTGTTAGTGATGTATAAAAATAATAATGATTTATGTGGATATATTTTGTATCCTGTAACTTTGCTAAAGTTGGGGATTACTTCTACAAAAGTTTTCTAATAGTTTTTTAGTTGATTTTCTAGGGTTCTCTAAGTATAACATTATATCCTCTGCAGAGTGATAATTTGGTTTCCTCATTACCTACTCTAATTCCTTTAATCTCTTTTTCATCTCTTATTGCTAAAACTAGCATTTCTGAAACAATATTGAATACTAATGATGAAAGTGGGCAACATTGTTTCACTCCTGATCATATGGGGATGATTCTAGTTTATCCCCATTACATATAATGTTTATTGATGGTTTTAAATAGATGCTACTGACTATTTTAAGGAAAAGTCAATTTATCCCTATACTTTCAAGTATTTTAATAGGAATGGATGTTAGATTTTATAAAATGATTTTTCTGCATCTATTGAGATGATCATATGTTTTTTGTTAATTTAGTTATGGATATAGTAAATTATGCTAGTAGCTTTCCTAATATTGAACCAGCCCTGCATTTCTGGTATAAATCCCACATGGTCATAGTGTATTATCCTGGGCATGATTTTCTGTAATTTCTTTGCTAATATTTTATTTGAGATTTTTGCATTAATATTCATTAGAAAGATTGGTCTATAATTGTCTTTCTTTGTTTTCATCCTACCTGGTTTACATATCAGAACCATGTTTGTGTCATAAAAGAAATTTGCTAAGATTACTTAATTCCCTATTTTTTCAAATTGTTTATGTATTATTGGAGTTAATTGTCCTTTAAATGTTTGGTAGAATTCAAATGTAAATCCATCTGGTCCTGGGGATTTTTTTTTTTTTTTTTTTTTTTTTTTTTAGGGAGTTGATTAGTAAATTATGCTATTTCTTTTTCTATAATAGGACTAATTAAGTAATTTTTACTTCTTCCTCTGTTAAACTGGGTAATCTATATTTTTGTAGGTATTTATCCAAATCACATAGGTTATTAAATTCATTGGCATGAAATTGGGCAAAGTAACTCTTTATTATTGTTCTATTTCCTCTTCATTAGTGGAAAGTTATCCTTTTTCATTTTTAAGACTAAAATTTTGATTTTCCTCTTTCCATTCTCTAGTCAAATGTACCAAAGGTTTATCTATTTTGTAGTTTTTTTTTCATAAAACCAACTTTTAGTTTTATTTAATAAATATTCCTTTTTTTACTTTCAATTTTATTAATCTCTTTTATTTTTTAGAATTTCAAGTTTAGTATTTGATTGGGGGGGTTTAATTTATTCTTTTTCTAGCATTTTTAGTTGCATGTTCAATTCATTGATTTTCTCTATTTTATGCAAGTAAACCTCTAGAGATATAAAATTTCCCCTTATTATCATTTTGCTGCATCCCACAAATTTTGGTATTTTGTCTTATTAATGGCATTCTCTTTGATGAAATTATTAATTGTGTCTATGAGTTACTGTTTGACACATTCATTCTTTAGGATGAGATTATTTAGTTTCCAATTACTTTTTGGTCTATTTTCCCCTGACTTTTAATTGAATGTAGTTTTATTGCATCATGATCTAAAAAGGATGCATTTACTATTTCAGCCTTTCTGCATTTGATTTTGAGGTCTTTATGTCCTAATATATAATCAATTCTTATATAAGTTCCATGAACTGCCAAGAAGAAAGAGTACTCCTTTCTGTCTCTATTCAGTTTACTCCAAAGATCTATCATACCTAACTTTTCTATTATTCTATTTACCTGTTTAACTTCTTTCTTATTTATTTTGTGGTTTGATTTATCTAGTTCTTAGTGCAAGGCTGAGATTTGCCACTATTATAGAATTTGCTATCTGTTTATTCTTATAGTTCTTTTAATTTCTCCCTTAGGAATTTAGATGCTATACCATCTGGTGCATATATGTTTAGTATTGATATTGCTTCATTATCTATGGCACCCTTTAGCAAGCTATAGTTTCTTTCCTTATCACTTTTAATTAGTTCAGATTTTGCTTTTGCTTGATCTGAGATCAGGATGTCTGCCCCTGCTTTTTTTATACTTCACCTGCTACATAATAAATACCAATCCAACTTTTTACCTTTATTCTGTATGCATCATCCTACTTTAAATGTGTTTCCTGTATATAATATATCATAGGATTCTGGCTTTTAATCCAGTCTGCTATCTGCCTCCACTTTATGGGAGAGTTCACCCCATTCACATTTCCAGTTAAAACTACTAATTCTGTATTTCCTGCCATCTTATTATCCCCAGATTATACATTTCTCTTTCCTTTCCATCTTACCCCTCTCCCCAGTATTTAACTTATGGGTATCACTTGACTCAAGCAGCCCTCCTCCTTTCTTATATCTTCCCTCTATTATTTCTTTATTCCTCTCTATTTAAGCTACCCCTTCCTTTTTTTCACTTTTCTCCTCCCACTTTTCAATCAAGAGAGATAAATTTCTCTGTATTTTAAATATATTTAATATTTTCTTTTTTGAGCCAAATCTGATGAGAGTAAGATTCACACAGTGTTCATCCCCATTCCTTCTTTCCCTCAGATACAATTTTACCTCTTTGTGAGATGTAATTTCCCTCTTTTTCCCTTAACTTTTCCTCTTTCTGGTATAATCTCCCTTCCACCTATAGTTCTTTTTTTTATATTATAACAGTAAAGTCAAATTACACATACACTCTTTATGTATATCCATAACAGAAAGAAATACAGTTCCCAAGAGTTCTTTTTACTTTTTTTTATATTTCTCCTGAATCCTATATTTGGAACTCAGTTTTATTTTAGCTCTGTTTTTTTTTTTTTTTTTTTTTTTTTTTTTCATTAGAAATAAATGGAGTTTGCCTGTTTCATTGAATGTCCATCTTCTTCCTGGAAGAAATTGTTCAATTTAGCAAGGAAGTTTATTCTTGGCTGCGTGCTAAGTTCCTTTGCCTTTCTGAATATTAGATTCCAGGCCCTTTGATCCTTTAATGTGGATGCTGCTAGATAGTGAGTAATCCTTATTGTGGCTCCTCTGTATTTGAATTGTTTCTTTCTGGCTGCTTGTAATATTTTTACTTAGTATGATAGTTCTGAAATTTAGCCACAGTATTCCTTGGAGTTTACTTTTGGAAGTCCCAGGAAGTGTTTTGATGAATTCTTTCAATAGCTATTTTACCTTCTGATTCTATGTTATTTGGGCAGTTTTGTTTGATGATTTCCTGAAAAATAGTATCTAGATTCTTTTTTCATCATGATTTTCAGGGAGTCCAATAATCCTTAGATTATCTCTCCTAAATCTATTTTCTAGGCTTTCCCAAGTAGGTATTTTACTTTTTTCTATTTTTTTTTGGTTTGTTTTGCTTGACTGATTCTTGATGTCTCATAAAGTCATTCACTTCCATTTGTTCAGATCTGATTTTTTAATGAATTATTTTCTTCATTTACTTTTTAATTTCTTTTTGTATCTTTCCAACTGAGTTTTTAAATAAGTTGTTTTGTTATATGGATTTTTTTTCCCATTTCACAACTTTTTTAAGGAGTTATTTTCTTTTCCCAAATTTACAAATTCTGTTTTTATGGGAGTTCTTTAACTTTTCCATTTCACATTTCACGGAGTTGTTTTCTTTTTCCAATTTATCAAATCTTTCTTTTAATGAGTTATATGCCTTTTCTAAACTTTTTTCAGGGTCTTCATTTCATTTTCCCATTCTTCTTCTAGTTTTCTTTTAAGATAATTTTTAATTTCTTCTAGCAGAGCCTTGTGTGGTGGGGACCAGGTTATATTCCCCCTTTGGGATTTCATCTGAAGACAATGTGCTTTTAGGCTCCTAAATGTTTGAAATCTGTTCTCATGCTCTATAAAAGCTATTTAGAGTTAGAACCTGCATTTCCTGTTTACTCATTTTTTTAAATGTTGGGATCTGCTTTTGGGACAAGGAGTACTGAGCGTCCTCTAGAGACCAGAATCAACAGTGTCTGAGATGGGATCTTATTGAATCACTCCTTATAACTGGGTGGGCATGGCCAGGTCCCATGAGACTACAGCATTTTGGGGTTCACTCTTTACCTGCTATGTTTGTGTTGTGTGTTTTTTAACTTCTCTGCTGACCTACTGATTTGCAACAAGGGCAGAGTAACCAACCCTGTGGTAGAGTCTTCCCTATAGATTCTTCATAATGTAGAGACTGCCCCCTGCCCCCACTCTTCTCAGTATGTGCTGGCCTCTGTGCTCTGGCTTCCTGCCTGCCCCTGGCCTTCTCCTGTGCTCATACATGTGATCAAAACCAACCTTTTCTGGTGATCTTCAGAATTATCTTCTGTGGGTAATTTGCTGCAGATTCCTAATATTTGTGGGTTCTGATAGTGTAGCACTATTTCAGAGGCTGAATTTTGTAGTTAGTTTGAGGGTAGCAGGAGAGCTCAGAAAGAAGCATGTGTCCTTTCCATCTTCTTGCTCCCCCCCTGCCTTCCCTGTCCCCTAGACTTTGGACAGAAAATGCCATCTACATCCAGAAAAATAACTAAGAAGATTTAATGTAAATCAACACATGCTATGTTTACTTCTTTTTTCTTTGGACAAAATGACTAAAACTTTTATTTTGGCAAACCAATAACAATTGATATCATAGATCATATCTTTTAAATTATTTTATTATTAGCATATTAAAATACTGAAAAAAAAATAAACCCACATTCAACTTTTTGCCACAAACACTTATTCACTGTGTAATCCTGGGCAAGTCACTTAATTTTTATATCTCTAAATTATCTCCTATGTAAGATGAGAGGACTGAACTTAATAGCTTTTAGGTTATCCATTCAGCTTTAAACCTATGACCCTGTGACTTTATAAATCAATATCTTCAAATATCTTTCCTGTGTGCATATATATGCATCAAATGTTTATATGAATATATATAATGTATGTATATATGTATATATACATATGCATATAACATATATGCATATGTATATATACATATATATGTACATATATGTGTGTATATATATGCGTGTAATCACAATGTGTACATGTGTATATCAAGTGTATATACTTGTATAACTTAGACCTTTCTTCAAGAACATATTAAGTTTAGTTTGATCTATCAAAGAAAATTTATAAATAGGAAGATGTCATTAGCTTTGGTAAAACAGTTGAGAAAACAAAGAACAGAATTACACTCATGAAGTGCTATGTGGGTCATTAGATACTCACACATAACCTTAGGCCACAATTACCTTAGCCTTTTAGAGACAAAACAGCTCACAAAGATATCACTAGTTTCTTCAACTGAGCATATTAACATAAATATTTAGCTGGTGTGAGAGAAAAAATCTTAGAAACTTGCAAAAGAACAAAGCTTTTGTGTAAATGACAGAAAGACTGCTTTGTCTACATTCTTTTGTAGTGTTTGACACCAGAATTTTCTGATAATCCTTATTCCTTTCGGACTTTCCTCGATCTAAAATTCCATTGCCAGTACACTCTGTGTTAAAAAGCAAAAACAAAACAAAACAAAAAAACCCCACAATTCTCCCAGTAGACTACATTTCATACAAGAAATGAACATCAACTGAAACTTCCAATTGACAACCATTAATAGAAGGGTGGGGATTTTTAATTTCCATGAATGTTTTAGTCGTGTGTATTCTCTGTCAGTTTTCTTTCTTTTCCCACAATGATGAGTTTGAACTAGAATTGCTAGGTTATCTATAAAATCTCTTCTGATGCTATTATTCTGATTTTAAAGAGCAATTCTTCCAAAAGTAGTAACTAGATTAATCTCTAGAAAGTGAAAAATAAAATAAAAGATAAAGATAATAAATTCAGAGATTTATTTTATTTACCTCTTACAATTATGTGCATAGAAAAAACACTCAATTAAATTGTTCTAATAACTCTACAGATTCTCAAAATTCCAAATAACTTGTGAACAAATAAAATGAAACACTCCACCTAATGGAGGATTCTTTTTTTCCCCGACACATCACCAAAAAATGTTTATCTAATCACTGTATTAATTTTCCATTTCATTGTTATGTAGTTCTATTTCTTGGAAGTATATTCTCTTGTCCTAAAGCAGTTTCTTAATTTGAAGTTCAGATACAATCCAAGAAGTGTACTTGAGTATAAAATTTGAAATTAGAAGGGGCAAAAATTGTCTTATTTTGGCAAGTCTCTAACTGAAATTAACATTAACTTTGATTATGAATGCTCAAAAGAAACATTAATCTGAGAAGAAATATATCTGCTTCCTCAACTTGTCAAAAATCCCAATTTTAAAAGAAGAAATGAAAAAATATATAAAACAGGTGTAATGTAACCTAGTCCCTGACACAAAAGATCTAACAATATCTGTTTTTATCTATACTTGACCTACTGATTTTCACATTCATGTTCTGCTTAGCTTAGAATGGTGGAATTATAGCTAATTTGAGCTTATTTTTATTTTCTTGTTATAAAATTTTGTCATTCCCTTCACATTCACCATATGAAGATCTGCATAACAAATTATTATTTTTTTTTTGTAGTATCAGCCTGAAACTTATAACATATATGTGCATAAACACGATGGGTCACTCAGAATAAAACTAAAGTTAACAATTATTTCATTTTTCTGGTCCAAAGAAATACTGGGTCTTGGTTAGAAGTACAGAAGTACTGTACATTCTGTATCTATGTTTTTAACTTATACTGGTTTATATACAATCAGCAAATGGCATCATTTGTTCAATTAAAATAGGAGCTTGCCTCTTTTTCTCCTTGAAACTGCGAACCATACTGTCTTTGTGGCATTCTGTACTTTTTTTTTTTTTTTTTCTAAAATCTACACATCGCTCCCAGTTCTGACTTTTGGAATAACAGAAACATAGACTATTTAATCATTCCTTCTAAAGTACTTTTTTCCAGAAACTTCAAAATACAAGACAGTGAGTTTTGTAGAATCAATACCATTTCTTCTTGAAATAATTCACAAAAGTTTGTTCTATATTTCTGCATTATATTTTGACTATATGACATAATGTGTACAAAGTATTCAGCAAACTTTAATAGCATTAGCAATTTCCACAGTGATTATTACATTTAATACTACTTTATTTTCATACTTTATACTGGTAATCATGATATATCATGGAGTTCTTGTGTGACCTTGCTAGTTTCTTCAAATTACATATCCATTTCTTTGTCATCAGAGCTATTTTGCAGAATTTAATAAATAAAAGGAACCATGGAGATCATTCAGGTATCCTATATATAAAAATTAATTGCAACATTATGAAAAGTTATTGTTCAACATCCTGCTCAAAGATATCCAATTAGGGAATATCTGTTTTATGCCAAAGCTGACCATTCGAATCTTGCATAGATGTGATTGAATGATGGTTTTTGTTCATATCCAACCAAAAAATTTCCTCTCTGTAGCACTCATTCCTCATTTTATTTTCTGTCCCATTAGTTAGTTAGTTCAAATAATAATGATTTTTATTCCTTTTCCAAATGGGAGTTCTTTAAATAATAAAAACTAGCTATCATAACCCTGATAATTATCTTCCTCTATTCAACAGTCTTGGAGAGCTCCAGAAATTGCCTAACTATTGCAAAATGTAGTAGAATGAACACTAAATTTAAGCCAACTTCATTTAACTGAGGACATCAAGGTATTGTCATTGCATATTTATTTATCCTGGGTTTCATGACTCTCCTCATTCCTAAGAAATTGTTGTTTTCAAGAGATAAATGAAGTGATATAATATTTTAATTTTTCATCTTTTTGTCGTCATCCAATATTATCATTAAAGCCATCCTTCATAGTGATTGAAGGACTATTGTTCCCCCTAACATAACTGCAAATGCCTTATTTTGGTTGTACTTTTGTGTTTATTAAGATCCTGAACATCTTGGTTGTTACCCCCCCAACACTATTACAATAGAATTATGATATACTTGTTTCTATTCTGTTTCTTAACCTCACTATTATGTTTTATAAATAACATAACTAATTGCTTGTATAGTTAAAAAAAAAAACAAAAAACTTTAGACCTAAGAGTTTGAGTAATATATCCTAAGTCACAGGACTAATTATGACATATTAGATATCATGCAAAGTTTCAGCATCGACATAAGCTGTTAAATAACAATTATTCCATACCCATTGTTTTAAATAATAGAACTGGATTTTTCATGAATGATATTTGGTCATAAATAATTCTGACTTTTCATGATCATGGTTTTCAATGATTCATATTCTTATGATCTTCAAGGAAGAATGATGACATTTTGAAATGGACGCTGGGAACAGAGCACAGTTTAAGATATTTCTGTGTCCAGTGCTTTCTTCAGTGTAATACTATCCCTTTTTAATCTCCATAAGTAATAGCCATTTAAAATTTCCAAACAATACCTTCAAGCAGTGGTTTATCCACCCCAATTTAGCAAATATTTGCCATAATCTGTATTTTCTGCTTTGATTTGATTGGTTTTGTTTTCTGTTGTTTTATTTTTCATTCATCATTCTTTCTTAAAGAAAGACTGAAATTACTTATGAGTAATATAATTAGAAGACAACATCAATGGAAATTTTTTCTATTGCTTAGCCTCTGTAGAAGGAAATTTTCTATGACAAATAAATGATAAGCAACAAAATATCTCATTTTTATTATTTGATTGATATCAACACTCAACAATTTTTTGAGCAAGACTTATCTGAACAGACATAGCTATCAATACAATTTGTCAAGTTGGCAAGTATTTATTAAGCAAGTCCATGTTCAAGGCACTTAGTTGAGCTCTGGAACACAAAAACAAATGAAAACAAATGCAATCATTCCTCTCAAGGAACTTACAATCTAATCAGAGACAATATGCAAATAATATAGGATATAGACAGAATAAATTGGGAATAGGTTCAGAGGGAAGCTAGCAAGATCAAGAGAGCCTTGAAAAAGCTTTTAGAGGTGAGACTTAGAAGGAAGGAGCCATGATTAGATCAAAATGAGGAAGAAGAGCTTTCAAAAAAATGTTGACTTAGATGATGGTTCCTTCTGTGCCAGTAAAACCAAGGAAGTCCATATAACAAGATTGAAGAACATGTGGAGCGGATTAAAATGAAAAAGACTGGAAAGGTGGAAAGGGATCAGATTATGAAGAAGTTTACAATTCTGAGGAATTTATATTTGATTTTGGAGGTAACAGGGTAACATTGTAGTTATTGAAAATGGGGAAGGACTAGAAATGATGCGTGACTTGTGTTTTATGAGGGTCAGTTTGATATATACATGCAAAATAAATTTGTATGGGAAAAGATCTTAATGAAGGAGAACAATCTGATAGATATTATAATTGTCCAGACTTGACATAATGAGAGCTTGAATGAGAATAGTGTGATATCAGAGGAGAGAAAGGGGCATATACAAGAAATGATAATGAGATAAAAATGGCAGAACTTCATAAGTGATTATATAGTTTAAAAAAAATATTTCTTAAAATAATATGCATTAGTTTGAGTCAGAATTGCATATTGTTAAACTTTTAAAAATCAAGAATAAATGAATAAAATAAGATCTTATATTTTTATGTTCCTTATTCCATGTTGTTTTCAGCTTGTGATCATGCTTACCCCCAAATCCCCAGAGTGGGAGCAGAGTAAATTAGAGAGAGTTTCTTTCATTTTATTGATTTCAGAAAATAGTCCAAATCATAGAAATTAGATTGCTCTGAATATATTAAAAGTTGATTTAAAAGATGAACAAATAACAGACAAGAACTGGAGAATGGTATAAGTATCACTTTATATACCTGAGAGGCACACAGATACATACATACACACACATACACACACACACACACACACACACACACACACACACAACATACAAATACACCACAGGACCTTCTTACTTCAAAAAGTATGCTTTGGGATCAGAAATTGCAAAATGCCAAAGGCTATAGATTATTCACATAGCTTTGCCTATACATCATGATTATATTTATATTTTTTTGAGAAAAGAGTTGTAAGGTGAACACCAAATAGCATCATAAATAATGAAACAGAATATGTCTTCACAAAGATGAAATGACTAGTTGCCTATGTGGAAATCATTTCAAAATCAGCTTTCTATGTGTTGTCAGCTCATCTACAGGTTACAACAAAGTTCAAAGTAAATACCACATTAGAAGAAAGGATGTAGATGAAAAGAATACACTTTTTGAGATTATAAAAGTCACAACTTTGCTTTTTTTAAAGTAATAGATTTTGTCAGGTGGAAAATAGAAAAATTAAAAAACAAATGATTTTCTCACATTTTTAGGTAAATTTAGCATTTGCATTATTAGTAGAACAAGAAGGCTGAATAAGTCCAGAAACTTCTTCACCTTGAGAAGTCAAACTCCTTGTAAGTTTTAGGCACATGGCAACTAAAGGCAACACTTAAAATAGAGAGAAATTAGTTACTGAGAAATGAGAAAGACCTTGAGTAGAAAGAATAACCACTAAATCATAGAGCTCTTGATAGTAAAAGAGAGGAAAGCTGAGCATCGAGATTTAAAAGAGTATTTTGGGGAGTTTAGGGGAAAAAAATTGCAATGAACAAAGAATACTTAGATTTAGGGAGAGTTTGCTGAAAAGAGGTAAGAAAATCATAATGACTATATTCAGAAAAAAAAAAAAAAACAAGCAGAAATAATTCTTACGAGAAAAAGAGAAAAAAATATCTCAAAAGAATAATGTAACTTCTTTGAAAACTCGTTGACCAGTTTGGACTTTAAAAAATAAAAGCTTACTGAAAAAGTGATTTAATAAAAAATGCTTATTTATATAGGCTTATTTATATATCTTCTATATGAAATATTTATGAGAATAATCTATACACATATATTTTATGTTTCATAAAGATATATATATATATATCTCCTATATAAAGATATAGCCAATAGTAATGCTTTAACACAAAAAAATCTAAAATATATCATACCTTTACATTCTTTCCTGCGTCCTTTCTATCTATCTTTTCTTTATCTTTCCTCTCTTTTCCTCTCTTTCTTTATCAGAAAATTTGGATCAAATTATTATCTCTATGCAGATGATCTCTAAATATTCACATCCTGACTTTATATCTCTTTTGAAAAACAGTTCCAAATTAAGAAGCACATGCTGGACACTTCCTTTTTGGGATTTCAAACTTAATATGCACAAAGAACCTATTATAATTTCTCTCAAACCTACTTGAAGGGTTTGTCATTTTCTGAAGATTAAAATAACCATTCTAGCATAGTCTGCCTTCTGTTTACTTTTTCAGTTCTATTTCATATTGTTTCCTTTCACATATTCTACTTTCTAGCCAAACTAGCTTACTCCTTTTTTGTATGTATATGATAACATCTCTCCTTCCTCCATCCCCTTGCACCCATTGTCCTCATTCTGAAATGTGATCAGTACATCTTTTTGTACACCTCTTAGAATCTCTGTTATTCTTCAAGTTGAATCTAAGGATTCTCTATACCTTGAAATTACTTTGTATTATTTTGAATATAACTTGAATTTACATTGAAACATAGATTAGAACCAGAAACCATTTGGGCTGTGAACCAAATCTATCTCTTCCTGTTTTTTAATAGCTCAAGAGCTAGGGATATTTTGTTGTTGTTGTTGTTATTTTGTTTTGTTAGTTTTCAAATTTAGCAAAGTTTTATTGTTTTTAAAAATGTAAAAACAAAAGAAAAAAAGACAAAATGCTACTTTAAAGATATAACAATGGAGGTCACTTTATATAATAACCCTCTGATCATTAAGGGTTCATGTGTCAATACTTAGGAAAATGCTTGGATCTTTTTCCAAAGGTATTTATCAAAGTTGTTTTCTACTCTCATGGTAGATGTTGAATGCATGAATGCATATCTGTTTATGAGGGGTCATAGATGCTAATATTTGTGAATAACATTAGACGAACTACATAAATCTCTGGAACTTTGCATTATTATCAAGTGATTCTACTATTAATGATTACAAACAGGAAAAAAAGACACCATTTGGTCTGCATAAATGGAAACCTATATCAATAAACTCACTGTTTCAAACTATGTAAGATCAAATAAAATAAAAAAGAATTATAAAAGAATTCATCTTTTAAGAATATGTCAGAAGTGGTAAAAACTAGACATCAAATGATTGAGTCAGGTTTTGAGCTACATTTGCTGTAAGAAAAGAAAATGGATTAATAATGGACAATGGAAAAAAGTTTATTTTTTTCCCTAGAATAATGCAGTTTGGACTAAGAAGGATGAAATTGATTATATGGGTAGAAACCCAAGATAAGACCACCAATGATAAAATAGCATTTTCCTATTCCTAACAACTCAAGTTATACATTTTCAAAACTAGATCCTTAGGTTGAAAGAGAATCATTGGATATAATAGTTGAGTCAAGTAAGGGATCTTTAAAATATCACAACAAACAAGAGATATTGAAAAAAGATATTTAAGGAAAGTGAAGAGAATTGAATCTATACACTATGGAACAAAATTTTATTTTTGGCAAAAATTTTATTTTAGGCAAAATTCTAGTGATATTAAAATAATGGTCAAAAATGTCTAGAAGGGAAGAAATAATCTTAAAAAAACATTTAGGAAAAAAAAAATTATTAAAAATAGCCACCCTAAACTTATTTCATTTATTGACAAATAGGTCAAAGGAATGTTGTAGATAGCAGTTGGAATATATTTTTGAAAAAAAAGATTTGATAGTTTTTTTTCATGCTATTCTAAGGAAAAGTTTGAAGATATGTGTCCTATATAACAGTAGTACAGATGTCAATATTTTTACATCCCCTTAAAGATGTATATTTTAAACATCCTAAGAAAGTTGAAATTGACCCTTTGCTGTTTATTTTAGCTTTTGTCAGTGATTTGATTAATTGCAGATGATATAAAACACAGAGAAATATTAAACTGAATGAAAATATGGGACTCAAAAAAAGATGTTAGTCTACTTCAAGAAATGTGAATTCAATATCAATAAGTATAAAGTCTTACATATGTTAAAAATCAATATTAGATGGACAGAACTTCAAAAGCATTGATAGATATAACTTCCTTCAGGGGAAAAATGGATTGTAAGTTCAACATATGTCAATATTTCTATAAGGGAATCAAAAAAGATATTTATTCCTATGGCACATGATAGATAAATTGAATGAAAAAAGTTAGGATTCTGTCTCACTGAGTCTAAGACAGATCACTTTTGGTATACTATGCTCAGTGTAATGAACTATTTCCAAGATCATAAGCAATGCTCAGTGGCAGAATGGATTGGAGCTCATGTTAGAAAGATGTGAGTTTAAATCTAACCTAACTTATGTCTGAGTTGTCCTGACCTAGCCACTTAACCTGATTCTGTTTGTTTCCTCATTTGTAAAATAGTAATAATACCAATAATACCATCATCATTATTTTTCCCAAGAAAATATCAAACTGGAAATTTCATCATTATGGAGATTGCATCACATTTTGTACTCATACCCAATCTGTACCCTCAGTTGTCACTGTCCCTCTGATTGGAGGACAGGAGGGTGCAGTTAAAATTTCCCAAAGCTAACATTGAAAGAAGGTTATGTCATTTTCTACCAGTTGCACTGTTTTAATTTAATTCACCATCATCAGGCTGTCATCCCCTACACCTCCTTCTCATCTCCTTTTTAACTTCATTTGGTGTATTTTCTTTCCCCATTTAATTATAAACTCCTTGACAGCAAAGACTGTTATTCTTTTATAACAGTGAATTTTAGGCACATAATAAATATTAAGTATTGATTACAAATATATTAGACTTGGGATAGTTTAGTAGCATAGTGGATAGATAGCCAGACCTGGTGTCAGAAAGACTTATCTCCCTGAGTTCAAATCCAGTCTGAGACACTTACTGGCTAGGTAAACAAACCTATGTAAGTCACTTAACTGTGCCTTAGTAAAATGAAACAAAAAAGGAAATGACAAATCACTCCAGAATCTTTGTCAAGAAAACCCTAAATGGATTCATGAAGAGTTAGTTAAGATTTAAATGACTTCAAATATAGCATCAAACACTTCAAAAATAATGATGTTTGAGAATTCCAGATTATGTCTAGAAGCTAGTTCCATATCTCTCAATTTTAACTCATGAATTTTCAATCTTAGTGATCATGCAAACTCTTAGAATTATCAAGTAAAAAGAAATGCAGCGCAGTGGATAGAGCACTTGAATTCAGGAGGACTCGAGTTCAAATCTGGTCTCAGACACTTAACGCTTCCTAGCTTTGTGACCCTGAGCAAGTCAGTTAACCCCAGCCTCAGGAAAAAAAAAAAGAAAGAAAGAAAGAAAGAAAGAAAGAAAGAAAGAAAGAAAGAAAGAAAGAAAGAAAGAAAGAAAGAAAGAAAGAAAGAAAGAAAGAAAGAAAGAAAGAAAGAAAGAAAGAAAGAAAGAAAGAAAGAAAGAAAGAAAGAAAGAAATGCAGACAAATATTTAAACACAGTATATAGACTTATGGAAGTGCCATAGGTAATTATTTCTCTTTCCACTCCTCTCTTGTCATCTGATCTGGAGAGAGAGAGAGATAGAATGAAAGAGGGAGAAATGGAAAAAGAGAGACCAATAGACAAAGACAAGGAGAGACAGAGTAAAAGAGGGAAACACAGAAAGATACAGATAGAAACAGAGAGCGAGAAAAGAAAGACACAGCCATAACATACACTGAAACTTGAAATTATTAAGGCAACAGTATGTACTCTTACTTTAAACACTTATCTGAGATCTCAAACAAATCCTTTCTATTTATAAGCTTCAGTCAACTGTCTAAGATTCAACTTGCTAAATGAGAGGTAAGTTGAGTCTAATGATAGCCAAAAGGAATGTTCACATATCATATAGGCACATATGCCTATTTGTGTCTATCTACTTATAACACTTTATTTTTATGTAATATGCATCTGTACTATCTAAACATGTAAACTGAATAGTTGGTAGTTTCTTTTTATCCTGAAACATGAATTATATCTGGAGTTTAGAATGAGTTTATTGATGAAATGATAATGCTTTTTAACACGGTGAATTAGTTTTATTTTCATGGTAAAAAACAAATATCAATATTATGTTGCTTTTAAATAACATTTTTTTTTGTTTTATGTCCTACACTTGAATATCATAAAACAGCTGAATTTGTTTTGATTCTATTATTCTCATCATAGATGTGAATGGGTACTACATCACAAAGATTTGCTACACATTTATATCCATTTTCTTTTTTCCTATTCCTCAATATCAGCATTTTTAAAATCAGTTTTATTAAACAGGGTTTCTCATATACCAAAATATGCTTGCAAGTTTAAACTATGATTTGTTTTCTAAATGTTTCCTCATAAATTAGTTTTACTTATTATGATTTCTATATAATTCACTTTATATGTGATTTTCCTACTATTTCCCTACTTCAAAAAAAAAAAAAAAATCACTCTGCTTCCCTTCCATCCTTTCTATCTTGACCCTTTTTGAAATAACAGAGTCATGTTTGCTGCTTTCAAATCCTCTAGAATCTCTCCCAAGTCCAGTGAACTTTAAAAAATGTCAGTTAAAGGTTCACTGGTTTTCTTGTTCACTTCCTTTAAAATTCATGGATACACGTCATCTATACTCACTGCTTGTCTACTTGAAGTTCACCTTCTCTACCACTTCTTCTTTTATCGGGTGAACTTTTTTTCCTGACAATCCTATGAAATCAATATTCTTTTAGAGAATATTTTTGCATTCTTATCTTCTTCACTTAATATATCCAAATTAATATTTCACTTGATAATGCTTTATCTGCTACAAATTTACATTTCATACTATGACTCAAAAATCTATTTTTAAATTTTTATTGAAGTAAAAACACTAGCAACTGTGGACAATTTAATGTTACTAGTCATACATTGATTTTCTTAAAGAGTTCCTTTATACTTCAATGGATTTAATATTTTCATGCAAAAAAATACAAAATAATCATATTGCAAATCTATTTTTTTAGATAAAAAAGAGTCTTAACATCTTTCTTTGAGAAACTTATTCAGTCCAATTTTAAACACATTATGATTTATTGTGAAATACCTATGAAGATTTTCCTTGGCAGCTTAGGCAAACCTCTTATGTACATGCTCATCTCTGTAATAAATGAACACTTAATGGGAAGGGTTACACGTTTTAGTATATAGAGTCCTGGACTTAGTCATCTGAACAGTCAATCAATAAACATTTATTTAAAAATATTATGTGCCAAGCACTGTGCTAAGCTCTAAAAGGTCTTAGTCAGCAAGATTCATACCTTGCCTTGATCTATACATTCTGGCAAGACACAAACTCAAGTTTCTAATCCATACAAAAAGAAAGGAAATAACTGGTGTAACTACCATGTCTGAAAATTATAAAGATCAAATGAAATATTGTTTACCAAGTACTTTGCAAACCTATGCCTTTTTTCTAGCAAATTTATGTATTTTGATACATACTATTTTATGTATCATTTTTAGAGAGAAAAATCAGAGCAAAAGTGAAAAAAAAAACATGGGAGAGGCAAAATAAATAAATAAATAAATAAATAATAAAAAAGTGAACATTGCTTTACATTCAGTCTCCAGAGTTCTTTTTCTGGATGCAAATGGAATTTTCTGTCCAAAGTCTATTGAGATTGCTTTGGATCACTAAACCACTGAAAAGAACTAAACCTTATAATTAATCATCGCCTATTCTTGTTGTAATTGGGTACAATGTATTCCTGTTTCTACTAGTTTTCCATCATTTATGTAAATTTTTCCAGGCCTTTCTAAAATCAGCTTGTTCATCATTTTAATAGAAAAATAATATTTCATTATCTTTATATACCATAGCATGTTCAGCCATTCCCCAATTGATGAGCATCCACTCTCTTTTCCAATTATTTATTGCCTAAAGAAAATAGCTGCTACAAACATTTTTGAACATGGGGGTATTTTCCCTCCATTAAGATTTCCTTGGATATAGACCCAGTAATGGCACTGCTGGACTAAAGGGTATGTACAGTTTGATAGCTCTTTGGGCACAGTTTCAGAAAGCTTTCTAAAATAGTTGGATTGTTTCATGATATTATAAGCCTGATGTGCCCTAGTAAGGGGTTTACCTTCATTGCTGGCTTGCAAGGCCAGTATTTTAGTTAAATTACTTGGACTCTTCATTTAGGTTTAAGTATGTAGTTTTCAAATAGGCCTGCTAGAGGTATGAGGATGAAGATAAGTATGAAGTAGAGAATGGAGGCTAGCTGGCCGATAATAATAAATGGCTGTTCTACTGGCTGGCCACCAATTCAGGTGAGTGTGATGAGGTTGGCAGTAAGGATTCAGAATAATGTTTGAGAAACGGGTGGGAATATTATGCTTCATTGATTGGCCGTGTGGAGGAAAGGTTATGAAAGTATATGAAGCCAGAGTTGAACTCAGGTCCTCTTGACTTCTGGGCTGATACTCTCTCTATTGTGCCACCTAGCTATCCCCAAATAATGAATTCTTATCCCCAAATCTGGGGTCTGGGTTTGGCAAACACTAGAGTATTATAGTCATTGACTATTTTGTCTTGTGAACCTAACCTATTGCAATAATGAACTACTCTATTTCTTAACCAGTACCAGATAGTTTTGATGACTGCTGCTTTGCAATTTAGTTTTATGTCTGCTATATCTAGGCAACCTTCATTTGTTTTTTTTGTTTTTTTTTCATTAATATCCTTGAAATTCTTGAGCTTTTGTTCTACCAGATGAACTTTGTTATTATTTCCTAGCTCTGTAAAATAATTTCTTGGGAGTTTGGTATGGTACTAAATAAGTAGATTGATTTAGGTAGTATTTTCATTTTTATTATATTAGCTAGGCCTACCAATAAGCACATGATATTTTTCCAATTGATTATAACTGACTTTGTATGAAAAATGTTTTGTAATTGTATTCTTATCATTTCTGACTTTGTCTTGAGAGGCGGACTCCTAAATATTTAATACTATCTAGTTATTTTAAATGGAATTTCACTTTCTATGTTTGCTCTGAACTTTGTTGGTAACAAAAATATTGATGATTTATGAGGATTTAGTTTATATTCTGCAGCTTTGCTGATGTTGGAAATTTCTCCTAGTAGCTTTTAGCTGATTCTTTACATATACCATCATATTACCTATAAAGAGTGATAATTTGGTTTCCTAATTAGCTACTCTAATTCCTTGAATCCTTTCTCTTCTCTTATTGCCAAAGCTAATATTTCTAATACAAAATTGAATAGCAATGGTGATAGTGGGCAAATTTGTTTCATCCCTGATATTACTGGGAATGGTTCTAGTTTATCCCTATGGTTGTAAATAGATGCTACTGATTATTTTAAGGAAAACTCCATTTATTCCTATACTCTTTTGTGCTTTTAATTGTAATTGGATTTTGTCAAAGGATTTTTCTGCACCTATTAAGATAATCATATGAGTTTTGTTAGTTTGGTTACTGATATGGCCAATTATTCTAATAGTTTTCCTAATATCAAACCAGTCCTGCATTGCTGGTACAAATCCTACTTGGTCATGGTATTATACTGGGGATAATTTGCTCTAATCTCTGTGCTAATATTTCATTTAGGTTTTTTGCATCAATATTCATTAAGAAAATAAGATAATTTTCTTTCTCTATTTTGACCCTACTTGTTTTAGATATCAGCATCACATTTCTGTCATTAAAGCAAATTAGTAGGAGTTCTTGTTTCTCTATTTTTTTTCCAAATAGTTTGCATACTATTGCAATTAATTGTTCTTTATGTGTTTGATAAAATCAATATGTAAATCCATCTGGCCCAGGAGATTTTTATTAGGGAGCTGATTGATAGCTTGATCAATTAATTTTTCTAAGATGGGACTATTTAAATAATTTGTTTTCTCTTCTGTTATGGTGGGAAAGCTATATTTTTGTAAGTATTCCTTTATTTCACTTAGATTATCACATTTGTTGACATATAGTTAGGCAAAATAACTCCTTATTATTGCTCTAATTTCCTCTTCATTGCTGGAAAGGGAAAGGATTCTGTTTTCATTTTTGATACTATTTTATTTTCTTCTTTCCTTTTTCTAATCAAATTAACTAAAAGTGTATCCATTTTATTTTCAAAAAAACAATTTTTAGTTTTGCTTATTCATTCAATAATTTTCTTACTTTCAATTTTATTAATCTTCCCTTTTATTTTCAGTTACAGATTTGGCATTTAATTGGGAGTTTTTTTATTTGTTTTTGTTTCTAACTTATTTAGTTGCATGCTCAATTCATTGATCTTCTCTTTCTTTATTTTATGCAAGCAAGCATCTATAAATGTAAAATTTCCCCTAAGTATTGCTTTGGCTGCATCCCATAAATTTTGGTATGTCATCTCATTATCATTATCATGGATAAAATTATCAATTGTGTTTATGATTTGTTGTTTCACCTACTCATTCTTTAGAATTAGATTATTTATTTTTCAATTAATTGTTGGTCTCCCCTGGCCTTTTAGTGCATGTAATTTTTATTCCATCATGATCTGGAAAAAATTGCATTTATTATTTCTGTTTTTCTGCATTTGATTTTGAGGTTTTTCACCCTAATAAATGCTCTATCTTTGGTTTCACATGCAAAACATGCCCAACAGTCAAATCACTGTTACCATAAATTGTACAGATTCCATGTAACACTGAAAAAAAAGTATATTCCTTTTTGTATCTATTCAATTATCTTCAAAGGTCTATCATATCTGATTTTTCTAGTATTCTATTTATCTCCATAAATTCTTTCTTGCTTATTTTGTGGTTCAATTTATCTAGTTTTGAAAGAGTAAGTTTGAGATCCTCCACTAACATAATTGTCCTGTCTAATTCTTCTTGTGGTTCTCAGCTTCTCCTCTAGAAACTTGAATGCCATACTACTTAATGCACATATGTTCAGCATTGATATTACTTCATTATTTATGATACACTTTAGCAAGATGCAGTTTCCTTCCTTATATCTTTTAACTAGATCTATTTTTGCTTTTGCATGATCAGAGCTCAGGATCACTATCTGAGTCTGGAAATGACATATTTCTTTCATGTAAATATGTTAAAATAATAAATTTCTCATTGCTAAATAATGAAACACCAAAGCTGTGAAAATACTGTTTCCTGAAAATCTGCTTATTGAAAATCAGAACACATTTTTCTCATAGAAACATCAATTATAAAGGGTGTTCTGGTTAGGTTTTATAATATAGAAAAAAATTTCTCTTCATCTCCACCCAAAATTCCCCCAAATGCCACCAATTCTGGAGTCAACAAGGAAAAAAGAATTTTTTTTCAATATGTACAATTTAGTTTTTAGTATTTGAACTTGTTACTGTATTACAAACAAATACAATATATATATATATATATATATATATATATATATATATATATATATATATATATATATATATATATATATATTCTTTCATAGCCATATATGTGAAACATTCACATGTATACATATAGATCTGTTTGTATTTGTATAAAACTTCTCTCCATTACACAGGAAATTTTTTAAATATATTGACTTTATTTCTTACATTTTCTTTAAAAAAACATTTTTTAATGAAACTTACTAACCAAAATTATGCTCATGTATTAAAGTAGTATATAAATTCAAAAGGAGCTATTGTTATGATATTCCTGTTGGTCAATCAATCAATAAACATTTATTACAAAACTACTATATTCCAGGAATTGTGTTAATGGGACTACAAAAAGTGGCAACAAAACAGTCTCTGATCCAATAGAGTTCACAATACAATTGTAAATATTAACAATAATAATTCAATTTGTTACTTTATGGTTTTGACTTTTTATTACAATAACCTATGAGCTATCATTTTACTCCTATTTTTATGTTATTAATCCACTGTACAAAAGTAAAGGGTAAATAATGCAATAGTTGGTAATACATACATATACATATATATATATATATATATATATATATATATATATATATATATATATATATATATATATATATATATACATATATATATATATATATATATATATATATTATATATTTTTGGAATGTTTCAACACCAAAGTATTGCATGAGCCTTAGGGCCATGTTATAGTAGCTCATGCTGTCTAGCTTTGCTTTCAGAAAGGAAAGGAAAAAAAAAAAATTAATGTGCCCCTGCAAAATGCTCTATCTTTGGTTTCACATGCAAAACATGCCCAACAGTCAAATCACTGTTACCATCCTCAAATTGCAAATTGAATAGCAGGGCCCTAGGCTGTGTATGTGATTAATGTCTTCTTTCCATGCATAGAAATAAATAATAAGTGTAGAGGAGAGCCCTTTTATATAAAATACAGTTTTATAACAGGGGCTAATTCTACATTCCTATGGCAAAATCGGCTCTGATCCAAAGACTTGAATCATTTGGCCTCAGCAGCTTGTAAAATGTGTGTCTTGATGGGCAGGGATGGAAGATAGAGATTCCTTCCCCAAAAAAAAAAAAAAAACAAAACTGTATATATTAATGCTGAGGAGTTGAACCAAGGAAAATTTTAGTCGCATCTCTGACTCCACTATCTCAGTAGACTTATGCATAGTTAGTGATGGAAACATATCAAACATATCTTCAATTCATCATATCCATTTTTCTCTTAGTTTTTATCTTTCTTTGTGCCAAACTCATAGGATGATTGATTGGTACTTAAGCAAATCACAAATCTCTCTATATTTCAATTTTCTCATCTATAAAGTATAATCATACTCTATAATCTTAGATTATTTTCCTATATGTGATTTGTTTAAATAATCAGACAGAAAAGATGGAAAATCTAATTAATCACAAAAATTCAAAGTTCAAAGGATACTTTTCAGTCAGTACAAATACAAGAAAGAAATTCTCATAAAAAACATATTGTACAAATAATCACCTAGCCTCTGCTCAATGAACTCCATTGAGGAAAAACCCAACATCTTTTGGACAGCCATACTATCTTAACAGATACAGAATTTCAAGATGATGAAAAAAGGAAACTGGATTCTTCAAGAGATCATCAAGGAAAACTTGCCCAATATTTTAGAAACAGAGGCTGAAATAGATATTGAAAAAGTCCATTGAATGACTTTCAGAAAAAGATCTCACTAAGGAAACCATCAAGGAACATCGTTGCAAAACTCCAGAACTATATTCGCAAGGAAAAATTACTGCAAGCTGTTGGACAAAAGCAATTAAAGTATCTCAGAACAACAGTCAAGATTACTCAGGATCTGGCAGCATATACAATAAAGGATCTCAGGGCACCAAATATTCTGGATGGCAAAATGTTACAACCAAGATTTAACTACCCAGCATGACTCAGTATCATCTTTCAGGGGAGGAGATGGATCTTCAATGAAGTAAGAAACTTTCAATCATTTCTACTGAAAACAAAACAAAACAAAACAAAACAAAACAAAACAAAAAAAAAATGTAAAACTAAATAGATAATTTATTTTTCAGACACAGGACTAAAGAAAAGTATAAAAAATTAAACAAGGAGAAAATATATAGTATTTAAAAGTTAAACTGTTTACATCCCTAGATGGGAAAATTATATCTGTAACTCTTGAGAATTATATCTGTTATTGGGGCAGTTAAAAGAGACATACATGAATTGTGGGCATGATTATGAATGGACTCTGAATTGATGATATCAAAGAAAAAGACTTTAAAGTGTGGAAAATGATCTGTACTGGGAGAAGAGAAAATAGAATAATGGAATTAGATCACAAAAAGTAGCACAAAAGGCTTATTACATAAGAGGGAATGAAGGGAGGGAAATGAGCATTGTCTGAAGCTTGATCTCATCAGTTTTGGCTCAAAGAGGGAATAATTTAATCATTCAATTGGGTATAGAAATTTATCTCATCCTATGAAGAAATTTATCTCACCCTATAAAGGAGGAGAATGAATAAAGAAAAGATAGGGTTTGGATAGAAGGGAAAGGAGAAACACAAGGAGAAAAAGGAAGCTATGATAAGATAGGGCAGGTATTGGGTGGAGTGGGATAAAAAACAAAACACTACTAAGGAGGGGCGGGGTAGAAAGAGAAAACAAAAGTATACAAATGGAAGAAAATAGAATGGAGGGAAATTTGAGGTTGGTAATCACAACTAATCATAACTATGGGTGGGAATGGGATGAACGCTCTCATAAAATGGAATGGAATAACAGAGTAGATGAAAAATAGAATCCTATAATATATCTACAAAAAAAAAAAAAAAAAACATTTGATATAGAGAGATACATACCAAATAAATGTAAAAGGCTGGAACAAAATTATTCATCAAAGCATAATAAAGCAAAAAAAAAAAAAAAAAAAGTAGGTATAGCCATTCTTATCTCAGTTAAAGCAAAAGTAAAACTAGTTTCTGATTTAAAAAAGATAAAGAATGAAAGTACATGTTGATAAAGTTTACCATAAACAATGAAATATAATGATATTAAATGTGCATGCATGAAGTAGTAGAGCAGCCAAATTTCTAGAGATGTTAAGTCATTTAGAAGAAGAAATAAAAAATAAAACAGTATTAGTAGGGGGGTATAAAACTTCCACTCTCAGAATCAGACAACAAAATCTAACAAAAAAAATAAACAGGAAATAAATTGGGGAGGTATTAGGTTCCTAGAAAACCTAACTATGACAAAACTGTAGAGAAAATATACCTTTTTCTTTGCAATATAGGGCACATACACAAAAGTTGACCAATATTGGGGCAAAAAAACCCCTCACAATCAAATGCATAAAAGTAGAAATAGTAAATGTTTTCTTTAAAAATCATGATGTAGTAAAAATAAAGGACCAGATAAAGATGGACTAAAAATCAACTGAAAATTAAATAATCTATTTCCAAAGAATGGCTACATCAAACAAGAAATCCCAGAAAGAAAACCAAATTTCATTCGAGATAATGACAATAATGAGGCAATATACCAAAACCTATGGGATGCAGCCAAAGCAGTTCTGAGGGGAAATTTTTATATCTCTAAATAGTTATATGAATAAAACGGAGAAAGAGAAGAATAATGAATTGGGAATGCAAATAATAAGAAGAAAACTAGAAAAAGAACAAAATAATAACCTTCAATTAAAAGCCAAAATGGAAATTCTTAAACTCAAAGGAGTGATTAATAAAAGTGAAACTAAAAAAATAAAAACTATTGAACTCATTAATAAAATTAACAGATGATTTTGAGAAAAAAATACATAAAACTGGCTAAATTGATTAGGAAAAAGAAAAGAAAAAAAAAAAAAACATTATCTGCATCAAAAATGAAAAGGGTGAATTAAAGCATTAATTAGAAGCTGTTTTGCCCAACTATATTGCAGAAATTATGACAACTTACCAGAAATGGGTTAATATTTAGAAAAAATAAATTGCCTAGATTAACAGAAGAGAACATAAATTACTTAAATCATCCCACTACAGAAAAATAAATTGAATAAGACATTAATGAATTTGCTAAGATGTCTCGAGGGGCAGATGGATTAACAAAGGAATTCTATCAAATGTTTAAAGAAAAATAAATTTAAAAACTTTATAATTTTTTTAGAAAAAAATGATTAAAGAAGGAGTTCTGTTAAATTCCTTCTATGACACAAATATGATAGTGATACCTAAATCAGGAAGAGCCGAAACAAAGAAAGAAAATTGCAGAGCAATCTCCCTAATGAATACTGATGCAAAATTTTAAAATAAAATATTAGCAAAGACATTATAGCAAATAATCCACTATGACCCTGTGGGGTTAATGCCAGGAATGTAGGGTTCAGTATCAGGAAAGCTATTATCATAATTGACCATTTCAATAACAAAACCAACAGAAATCATAACATAATCTCAATAGATGTTGAAATCTTTTGACAGTCATTCATATTAAAAACATAAAAGAGCATGCTAAATCCAAGCTAGCTCTCTGGAGGCCTCAGGATCAGCCAAAGTCAGGATAAGTAAAAGGCCTTGGTCTTCAGGGAAAGGAGTCAAAGAAACAGGCAAACTTCCAGGAATTTTGCCAAAGATGTCTTCTTGATTTTGGAGTCCAGAATCTTCAGGTGAAAGAACTAAAAAGAAGATGATCATGCCCTCCGTGACTTCTCAAGAAGAGACATGAAAAAAAAAAAAAAAAAAAAAAAAAGGAAGTGAGGAGTCAAGCAAGATATTGTTAGTGGGTTTCTGGCCTGAAGGGTCTTATTAAAAACAGGTATACATGAACCCATCAGCATGGGAAGTATTACACAAACACATAGCAATAAAGCACAGGCTAGCTGTGATGACTCTCCCCAAAGTTCAATGTGGTGTAACAAACATGAATTATACATGCAAGTTGTGATGTAACAAAAAATATGAATCAACATAGTGTTATAAAAGATTTCCAGAAGTCTTAGAAGAAAAATATGTACATAACAATCAAGCATATGCCTCCTTCAGCTACCAAGAGATAATCAAAACCAGTCTATTATCCATTACTTCACATGTCAGGGAATCCAATGATCCCCACAAGTTTTAGAAATCCTGCACCAGTATTTTTATATGTTAGAGAATCCAATGATTCCTGCAGATTTTGAAGTCTTGCAACAGTCTTATCATGTCTCAGAGAACCCAATGATTCCTTAGGGTTTTCAAGTCCTATAAAAATCTTATGTCTCAGGGATTCCAATAATTCCTGAGGGTTTTGAAGTCCTACATCAGTCTCATTAACAATTTTTTATGTCCATGAGTCAATTGCCATAACTGCTATGCTCTTGCAGTGGTGGGAATAGTCAGTGATGGAACCACCCAATGTTTCTTAGGTTTTCAACTTCGTTTCAATGATCTGCTCCATCTCTCTCAAATAGACAATGTGAATATGGCTCCTTGGCACCTATCTGATTCCTTCTCCATCTTAGAGATACAAGCAAACCCTCTCCCCCAAGCAATTGACCTATCTGGTCCCTTCCATTCACCACTTTCTGGAACTCTCCATATCACCTGGCGATTATCTAAAGATAGTGGAGCTGCTCGCACTGAACACTGCCCTTCCAGTGGGTTATAAAACCTATTTGCCAGAGCTGTGCATTTTTGTCAAAAATCAAGAATTTGATAGTATAAAAAGCTAAATTAGAAGTTCTCAAGGGTTACCCATGGCTCCCCATTTCTTTTGTTTTTGGAGGAACATCTTAGCATCTCTACTTCTTTTCTGTACTATTGCCTTTCCTTGAGGATTAAAGGGTATGCCAGTGGTGTGTAAAATCTTATACTGAGCACAAAAGTGTTCAAAATGTTTAGAAGTTTATTTTTATTGCTTGTGGCAGACCCATAATTACAAATGTTTGTATAAGGAATTCAGTGACCACTTGGGCTGTCTCTTTTGCTTCTGGTATTGCAAAAGTAACTCCTGAAAGGGTGTTTACTACAACATGGATAAAAGACAGATGACCAAAAGATTTATAATGGGACACATCCATTTGCCAAATTGCATTGGGTCTCAAACTATGAGAGTTCTTCCCTAGAGGGAGTGTAGGAGCATGGAAAGGAAGGCAGGCTGGACAGACTTACTATGCTCCTAGCTTCCTCTCTTGTTATTCCAAATTGTAAATATAAAGCTCGAGCAGCCTGATGATATTTACAATGGGATTCTTGGGCTTCCTGAAATAAAGGAGTATTGACCAACATAGTTAGAAGGCTATGTGCCTTTGAATTACCATCAAAAATAGTATCTGGAAGTCAACTATGAGAGTGGACATACAAGATATACATCTTACCTGGATGCTTTCTCACTTGCTCTTGAAGTTCCTTAAAGAACTGATATATATTGGATGCTACACATTTTATTTGGGCTGTGGCAATTCTTTGTAGCACACCTACTGAATAGGTGGAATCAGATATTATATTTATATCTCCCAGATAATAAGTAAAAGCTGGAATGATTGCATACACTTCATTCTGCTGAGTGGATTGAAAAGGATTTCTGACTACTCTATGGGTAAGTCATGAGAGCATACAGCACAAATGTTAAGTCTGAATGCATCTGTAAAGAGAGTTGGTCCTTTAAGAGGAATTTTGGAAACCTTATAGTCAAGAATCCATCACCAATTTTGTTATAGTCTGGTTATCTTTAATGGAGACTTGTGTGTAAAATTTGGAGCTGTGGCAAAATTTGCCACTCTGGGTGGTTTCACAGCATATATTAAATTGTGCATTAGTATAGAAGGTGTATATCTTGTCAGGTCTTATCCCAGATAATTGTTGTGCTCGCTTAATGGTCTTTAATAAAATTCTAGCCAAAAGTACTGGGTAAGGAGTAAGGCTTTGGTCTGGTTGTGCTGGAAGGTTCATCCACTCTATCACAATGTCTCCTTGATGAAGAACTGCTGTGGGTGCCTCTTATGTAGCAAAAACTGTTAATTCCAAAGGTTTTTTGAGTGACTCAACCACATTGGATAAAGCCAATTCAACTTCTCTCAAAGCCTCTTGAGCTTCTTTTGTAAGCTTGTGTGGTGAGTTTAAAGCATTGTCCCCCCCTTAAAATGTCATATAATGGTTGCAATTGATAGGTAGTCAAGCCTAACACTGGACACATCCACTGGATAACTCCTATCAGTTTCTGAAAGTCATTTAAGGTGTTTAGCTTCTGTGTTCTTAAGCAAAGTTTTTTTGAACTGTAAGCACCTTAGGGTATATTTCATATCTTAATGTTGAAAAGGAGCATGTCTTTGAATTTTTTCTGGAGCTATATGCAATTTGTAGTTCCTTAGTATTTCTATGGTCTTCTGAAGACATGCTTCTAACATTTGTTCCTTAGGTGCACATCCCAATATATCAGCAGCAACATACATTTGACATATAGTAGGGCTGTTTTTCATTCCCTGTGGCAAAACTGTCCATTCATATCTTTTATAAGGCTAAGCTAAGTTAACACTGGATACTGAAAAGGCAAATCTTTTCATATCCTCCTTATCTAGAGGGATAAAATAGAAACAATCCTTAATGGCTATAACCCAAAGAGGTTATTCTTTAGGCAATTGAGTAGGAGATGGAAGTCCAGGCTGAAGAGTTCCCATAGTTTCTTAAATCAGTTAACATCCTCTATTTTCCAGATTTCTTTCTTACAACAAATACAGAGGAATTCCAAGGACTTAGTAAGTGTCCTTGGTCAAGTTGCTCTTGTACTATATCTAATAAGCCTGAATTTTATCACTAGCTAAGGGCCACTGTTCTATCACACTGGTATCTCAGTTTTCCACTGAATATGAATAGGCAAAAGTATTGGTAGGCCTTCACCAGCAACTTTGCCTAAAAAAGCAAAGTACTCATTTTTACTAATTATTGTAAAATGTCTCTTCTCCACAGATTGATGGGGATTTTTTCAACTATCAAAAGATCTCCTGTTTCATCTTCAAAAGTCCTTCTCAAAGATGTAGCACTAATTTCAGTTGCTATTAATGCTCCTACACCAGACATGTAGATATCTGCCTTAATCTTTAGCCAGTGACTGTACCAATTGACACCTCTAATGACTGTACAATCAGCACTCATGTCTCTAATGATATGCCATTTACTTTGAAAATAGGCATAGGTCAGTCAGGTGTCACAGCTGCTGTGTAGAATATTCCTGGATTCTGTTGCTTAGAGTCAGAATCTGAGCAACTATCACCAGATTGCTTATTAGGAGTCTGTATCAATAAAGCTGATGCTACTACTTCTCCTGGTTGATAAGTCACACATTGTCTACCTGTATTAGTGACTGGGATATTATCTAGACATTCCCCAGTTTCCCACATAAGTGTATGGATGGACTCTATTTTGTAAGTACTCTCAGTATGTGAAATGGTCAAGCCTACTGTGCCTGGAGGCAAGGGATCCATAGACCAGAGAGGGACAGATTTCACTTCTCCAGGAGGTATTTTAGTAGTCCCAGCTGCATACAACTCTATTCTCCCCAATTATAATCCCTTTCTCCCAACAGATTGCTTCTTGGATGATCGGTCATGTTTGAGTACTGAACTTCTAAATGCTCTCTGGATGTAGCATCAGTTGACATAATGCCTCTGGTATTTGTTTGTTTGTTTTGTGCCCTGGGGCTGGCCCCTCATTTCATTTCCCTGAATTACATTCTGATACCCAATGGAAGGCTCTGTTGCATTTTGGACATGGGGTTTTGTGCCTTGTTCTCCCATCCTGTCTTCTCACTCTATTCTATACCAACATTGAGCTTTCAGTAGTCCTACTTTACGACACTGAAAGCATTGATGAGTCTCTCTAGAAGTCCCTTGCCTAAAGGGGCCCTATCTTCCCAATTTGGATCTTGGGAAGTTTGCATCATAGCCTTGGTATAAAAGATATTTGTGTCCACTGTGGCACAGTGTCTCATAATCTCCTCTAAAGGAGCATCCTTGTGTAGTCCAAGTATAAGTCTTTTACAAACCTCATTTGCATTTTCTTTATTAAGTTGCCTTATAATAATTTCTGTTGCTGCAGTTTCACCAATAGTTCATATGACAGCTGTCTGTAGACATCCCACAAAATCAGCAAAGGGTTCATTTGCCCCTTGTGCTATTTTTGTGAAGGCTTCACTCTTATTGTGTTTACTGAGGATAAAAGCCATGCTTTAATAGCAGCAGCAGCAATTTGTTCATATGCTGCTATGGGGTAATTAATGTAAACTGAAATGTCTGCATAAGAACCTACACTTGCTAGTTGATCATAGGTGATTGGAGTATTAACTCCACTTTGACTACTTCATTGGGTTTGTGTCCTACAGAGTTCACTAAATTCAGAAAGCCACAACAAGTTTTGTCCAGATTCTAAGCATGTCCTTGCTATATATTTCCAATCACTAGGGGTTAAAATTTCATAAGCCAAATTCTCTAATAACATCTTAACATAAGATGATGTAGCCCCATAAAGTGTGCAAGCCTTTTTTAGGTCTTTGATTATTTCTAGATCAAAAGGAGTGTATCTTCTCCTTTCTTGACCTGAAGAGTTAAGCTGTTCAATAACAGGATATATTTCTATTCTCATATCAGCTGTATTCTGCCATTCCTCTTTTGCTTTAAGTATTGCCTTTTGTAATTAAGTCTTAGGAGGGGGTGATTTCTGGGGCGGGGGGGGGGGAAGGTGCTGGTGATATCACTGTCCCTCCTATTCCTCCTCCCTCCACTCACAAAGGTGAAGTTGATGGGGGAGAGTCAAGGACTTGCTCTGATGTAGGTGGAGTTGAAGCTGGGCTGTGAGAATGAGAATCACATTCTTTAAGTTTACTTAATTCCCCATGTCCTCTGGTGAGATTTCCACTAATCTCTCCCTTCTTTTCCTCTTTCTCCTCACATTTTCTTATCTGTATGGTATTAAAACTTTTTCTTTTTTCTAGAACTTGCTGGATTCTTTAAGGCCAATTGTATTAAGTTGTATATATAGAATATTTCTTTAGAAATTGAATCTCGACCTTTATCATTGCAATATTCACATAGTTGATCTCCTACTAGTTTCCAATTATCTGCCTTTATTTCTTCTTTTTAGAAGAACCAAAGACACATGCATTCTAATGTATCCACAAGTCCACCAATCTGCTCCCAAGTTACAATCAAACCTTGCCTCTTTATCAGTCAGAGTATGCTTCCTGTAGATCTCCCTTGGGGTGAGATTGGGGTGGGGGTGGGGGAGAATCTTTTCCTAATATCTGTCCCATTTCAGATAGAAAATGAGAGTTACTAGTTTAGCTCTTAACAAAATAAGTTCTCTGTCTATTAAAATGCTCACCCTATTTCCTGGTCACAGGGACTTGTTCAGTGAAATTAGGGTCCTTGATTCACACTTTGGACACCAAAATGTTAAATCCAAGCTAGCTGTCTAGAGGCTTTAGCATCAGCCAGAGTCAGTATAAGTAAAAATCCATGGTCTTTAGGGGGAGGAGTGAAAGGGACAGGCAAACTGCCAGAAGTTTTGCCAAAGATCTCTTCTGAATTCTGGAGTCTAAAATTTCCATCTTTGTTCTCCTTGTTCTTCCACCTCTCTCACTCTACCCTCTAATCCTTGCCTACCATTATCTTAACATCAAACAGTGAGCCAGTACCAAACAATGAAAAGAGCCATTTATCTAAAACATATGCTAATAGAGTCATTGAGTCATAGCAAATAGGTAATTAGCCTTTAAGTGCTTGGTTGTCTGATTCAAGTACACTTTTTCATAGTTTCAGCCCTTTACAAAAGTTATAAAAGAGAACATTCCTTAAAATATTAAGCAGTAGCTATCTAAAACTTACAATAAGCATTGTTTGTAATGAAGAGAAGCTGGACAAATTTCCAATCAGATCAGGGATAAAACAAAGATGTCAATTTTTACTACTATTATTCAACATTGTATTAGATATGTTGGCTTTAGCAATAAGAAATGAAAAAGAAATTTAAAGGAATAGAAGTGACAATGAGGAAATAAAAATATTACTCTTTGTAAATGATATGATGATATAGAGAATCCTAGAAAAATCATTAAAAAAAGGATATGAACAGATAATTTTCAGATGATGAAATTAAAGCTATCCAACTGCTGAAATATATTTTATATAATTAGAAAAAAATAACAAAATTTATCTGGACATAAAAAAGTCAAGAATATTAAGGGAATTATTGAAAAATAATACAAAGACAGGTTATTTAGCAGTACCAGACCTAAAACTATATTATAAAGCAGCAGTCATCAAAAGTATTTGGTACTGGCTAATTAACAGAATGGTGGATTAGTGGAATAGAATAGATGTACATGACATGACAATCAATTACTATAGCAAGCTTCTGGGACTAAAAACTCATTATTTAACAACAATTGCTGAGAAGACTTAAAAATAATATGTCAGAAATTCAACATAGACCTACATATCATACCTTATACCAAAATGATATCAAAATTGGTGCATGATTTGGGCATAAAGGATGATACCATAACCCAAATTAAGAGAGCAAGGGATAATTTACCTAACAGAACTTTAGAGAAGGGGATAATTTATGACAAGAAAAATTAAAGAACATTGTGAAATACAAAATGAACAACTTTGATTACATTAAATTAAAAATTGTTTTACACAAACAAAACCAACAAAGAATATTAAAAGGGAAGTATAAAGCTGGAAAATAATTTTAACAGTCAGTGTTTCTGATAAAGGTCTCATTTCCAAAATATACAGAGAATTGTGTCAACTATGTAAAAAAAATAAGTTATTTTTCAATTGAAAAATGTTCAAAGGATATGAACAATTTCCATATGACAAAATTAAAGTCAGTTAGAATCACCTATAATCACATTAAAAATATCACCTCTTATCTCTCAGATTTGCCAAGATGACAGGAAATGATAATGACATTGTCATAAAAATGAAATTATGAATATGTTCATTTTAGAAAATCCTATGTTTTACATGAACTGATGCTGAGTGAATACATTGTACACAATAACAGCAAGAATGTGAGATGATCAACTGTGAAAGATATAGTTTTTCTCAGTGGTTCAGTGATCCAAAGCAGTCCCAAAAGACTTTGAGCAGAAAATACCATCAAATTCCAGAAACATAACTGTGGAAATTGAATCTACACATGTTATATTCACTTTTTTTTCTGTTTTTTTTTTTTCCCACTTCCATGTTTTTTTTTCCTCTTTTATTGTGATTTTTCTTTCCCAACATGATTCATAAAGCAACTTATAATACAAACAGATAAATAAAAATAATTTTTTTTTGGTAAAATGAGCAGCTGTCCAAGTGTGGAGTGGCTGAATAAATTGTGATATATGAAGGTGATGAGATATTATTGTTCTATAAAGAATGATAAAAAATTTGACTTTAAAAAGGCCTGGGAACATTTACATGAACCAATGGTGAGCAAAACAAGCAGAACAAAGGATACATTGTACAATGTAAGTTCAAGAAAGTACAATGATCAAGTATGAAAGACTTGATTCTTCTCATTGCTTCAGTGATTCAAAGCAATCCCAATAAACTTTGATACAAAATATCCTCTACATCCAAAAAAAGAATGATGGAGATTGAATCTAAATCAACACATGGTATGTTTACTTCTTTTTAAATTTTTTTTCTCTCCCAAGATTCTCTTTCTTTCCATAGAATCTCTTGTTCTGATTTTTCTCTCCCATCATAATTCATAAAACAATGTTTTAAAATAATTAAATAAAAATTTAAAAACAAAGAATTTTGAAGCAATTTCTCTGATGAAGGCCTTGTTTCTCAAATGTATAGGGAGCCAAAGCAAATTTATTTTTTAAAAATAGACATTCCCCAATTAATATAAAAAATATGATCTATGAACAAAGCACTATAAAATCATGCAAACTTTTTGACATAAAAATATCACTATTAGACGTATCCCAAAAGAGATTTTAAAAAATTACTATATGTACAAAAATATTTATAGCAGCTCTTTTATCAGGGTAAACAATTGGAAACTGAAGGGCTGTCCTTCAATTGGGTAATGGCTGAACAAACCATGTGATTATGATGTTATCCTATTGTGTACAGGATAAGAGCAGATGCTCTCAAAAAAATCTGGAAAGTTCTTCATGAGTTCATGCAAAATGAAAGGTATTGTGTACAAAGTAATAGCCATGTTTTTGGATGATCAACTATAACTATTATTCTCAGTAGTACAATGGTACAAAGTGCTACTTATACTCAGAGGAAAAACTGATACTGTCTGAATACAGATAGAATCATAGTTTTGTTTTGTTTTGTTTTTACTTTATTTTTTTCTTGAGAATTTTTTTGGGGGTGGGTGTTAGGATTCTTACAAGGTGCTAAGACACTGGAATGGATATAATTATTTAATTTAGCATGGTACTTAACAATTCTCTAGTTCAGTCATGTATTTACTAGAATTCCATGAGATTCACACCTTTAAGAGAGCATATAGAAGGACAAGCTCACTCTCTGGGAGGAGATTCATAACTAGGATTGATTTCTAGGAGCTCCCACAAGCCCACTGTAACCCACAATCCCACTCTCAAAGGCAGAGTTTGATTCATTCCCACATCTACCTTCATGCTGGCTGGAGACATGGGGAGGAGGAGAGGCTGAAGCTGGATGGAGACATTCTGACAAGAGCTCATCGGGGAACCAAGGAGAGAGATAAGCCTCTATTAAAGCTAGCTAGACCCCAGGAAAAGATTCAAGACTTTGAAGACAATAAAGGATCTAGACTTTAAATCCTGGCTGCATTTTGGGATTATTGAACTGAACTGAAGCCAAGGCTGCTTCCACAAGCACCCCAAGAAATCTGCCCTGAAGAGAATGATTACAATCTAGAGAAACAGAATATCACATTTTGACACCCAACATGGGGCAAACAGGATCCTTATTTCAATGGAAAAGCTTCTGATTGTGATCCAGTGGAAAAGTCTCTCTGACCCAGAAATTAGGGTGAGTATAACAAAGAAACTTTGTTAAAGAGCTAAAGTAGAATTTCAACAAAATTGGGCAAATTTTTAGAAAATAGCCTTCTCTTCCCCTTCAAAGAAAATGTTTAGAGAGCATTGTCAAGGTTATGAAAAATCAGGAATTGATTATAATTTTGGAGGAGATCATTGAACTTTTAAAACCTGTGCAATGTATATCTCCTTGGTTCTCTATGGAAAAAGAACTGCATCTAGATGAATGGAAATTAGTAGGAGAGCAACTAGGTGAACACTACAGGTGGGGATCTGCTTTATTTTACAACATGACTTTTACAGAAAAGTTTTGCTTAACTTCACCTATGTGTTCTTAATAGGGAGAGGGAGGTAAGAACAGAGGGGTGAGAATATGGAACTCAAAAGTTTTCAAAATAAATGTAAAAAAGATGTTTTTCCATGTAACTAGGAAAAATAAAATATCTATAAAAAAGGGAAAAAAAAAACACCAAGAAAAATTGTTTATTCTATTTTCTTAAGTTTCTCCTGCTCAGTTCAGGTCATTTTGAGCTCTGGCATTGCTTTGCAGTGTCAAAGGACTTACAGTAATTTATTCTTACTTGGCCTTCCTCCCTTCATTACATTTATTTTCTTTTAAAAAAAATATAGATTTATTGATGCTTCTGTTCTCTATCCACATTGGTTTCAATCAAATTTTTGTTTTTTCTCTTAATTAGGATTATTTCTATTTGTTTCTTCATTATCCCATTCTTTATAATAGCTTTTTTTTTTTTTTTTTTTTTCCCTTAGGGAAATTTTCCTGAGCATTTTACTGTCTGAGATTTTCCTAATATTTTTTTCTGAATGCTTTAAAATTTACTTTCCACATATGTAAGACAATTGAAAATTATGACCAAATTTCTACTTCACCATTCCAAACTCTAAGAATTCGCCAAGGTGTCCCTTATGTTTATCTCTAGCAACTAGACTGATTCCATTAGTGATTGATTCAACATAGAATTTCTCCTTCTTGTTTCCTCTACCATTAAATGATGAAATTATGACTGAGGAAAATTAATTCATTAAATACTCTGCTTTTAGTCACTCTGTCACTGTGAAGCTACTTAGTCTTTTTGTCACTTGGCTGGCCTCTTAGCAAAGGAGTGCTGTTTGTTATGATGTATTCTTGGAATTCCATTTGGAAGGGAGGCATAATTTTTAAAAAGTTAGTCTTTTCTATCTCCAGTTCTTTTTAATTTAAAGCTATTTTCATTATAATTGTAAGAAAAATGGCAAATACATTCTTTTTTGTAAATTTTATTTATAAATTTTTTGACATTATATATGCATGAGTAATTTTTTTTATAACATTATCCCTTGTATTCATTTTTCCAAATTATCCCCTCCCTCCCCCCGATGACAGGCAATCCCATATATTTTACATGTGTTACAATATAACCTAGATACAATATATGTGTATAAATACCATTTTCTTGTTGCACATTAAGTATTAGATTCCAAAGGTATAAGTAGCCTGGGTAGATAGACAGTAGTGCTAACAATTTACATTCACTTCCCAGTGTTCCTTCTCTGGGTGTAGTTGTTTCTGTCCACCATTGATCAATTGGAAGTGAGTTGGATCTTCTTTATGTTGAAGATATCCCCTTCCATCAGAATACATCTTCATACAACATTGAAGTGTACAGCGATCTTCTGGTTCTATTCATTTCATACAGCATCAGTTGATGTAAGTCTTTCCAAGCTTCTCTGTATTCCTCCTGCTGGTTATTTCTTACAGAACAATAATATTCCATAACCTTCATATACCATAATTTACCCAACCATTCTCCAATTGATAGACATTCATTCATCTTCCAGTTTCTAACCACTACAAAAAGAGCTGCCACAAATATTTTGGCACATACAGGTCCCTTTCCCCTCCTCAGTATTTCTTTGGGATATAAGCCTAATAGCAGCACTGCTGGATCAAAGGGTATGCACAGTTTGATAACTTTTGGGGCATAGTTCCAAATTGCTCTCCAGAATGGCTGGATTCTTTCACAACTCCACCAACAATGTATTAGTGTCCCAGTTTTCCCACATCCCCTCCAACATTTATCATTATTTGTTCCTGTCATCTTAGCCAATCTGACAGGTGTGTAGTGGTATCTCAGAGTTGTCTTAATGTGCATTTCTCTGATCAGTAGTGATTTGGAACACTCTTTCATATGAGTGGATATAATTTCAATATCATCATCTGAGAACTGTCTGTTCATATCCTTTGACCATTTATCAATTGGAGAATGGTTTGATTTCTTATAAATTAGGGTCAGTTCTCTATATATTTTGGAAATAAGACCTTTATCGGAACCTTTAACTGTAAAAATATTTTCCCAATTTGTTACTTCCCTTCTAATCTTGTTTGCATTAGTATTGTTTGTACAGAAACTTTTTTAGTTTGATATAATCAAAATCTTCTATGGCAGATACATTCTTAAAAGACTTTGTTTGGCATACTCTATATCAGGCCAGGTATCTGCCAACCGTATGTTGTAAGTCATGATCCAGATTCCAATCTCCTTCTCAGACTTTCCCTTCTTAGCCAGCTGTTCACTTCAAATTATTTTTTTTCTTTTTTTCACCCTTTTCCTTCAGTGAATCAGCAGTGAAAAAAACAAAAAAAAATGTTGTTATGGTCTTCAGATTCTTGTCCAATATTTCACAATGGTTGACAATTTTATTACTTTAGAAACTTTTTTGCTATGTCTAGAGATTCCATTTATACTCATATAGCAAATTATAAGTGAATAATTGTCATGTGTTTCAATAAGTCTTGAGAGATTCTTCACTATGCCTTGAACAAATATCTCACAAAGATCACTAACTTGTTTATTGTGGTTTCAGGTAGAAAAATCATTGCCCCAGTATCTCTGAATAGGCAATCTTCAACTTTTATGTTTATTATATTTTTCTGCTGCCTCCCTAGTGCATGATCTCTCACCCAATAATTTCTCAGCCTCTACTCTACTAATTTTCAGAAAACAAATAGCTTCTTCCTTCTCATAAGGTCTTGCTTTCTGATTTATACAGGAAGAGCCTCAAATCTAGTTTGTTTTTTTCAGTCTAATTGTAAAAGTGGTCTTTTAAAAAACTAATTGTTCTTTTAATGTTCCCATTCTGATAAGGATTAATTCCATATCAACCAAGTCATCAACACATACTCATAAAATAATATTTACCAAGTATTGGTAAAGAGAAGAGATGTGAAGAAGAAAAAGATGTGAAACTTCTTTTGATGAAGAAAGGCCTATGGAAAAAAAATATATTGCTCTCAGAAATCTTAGATTCTATCAGTGATAGCATGTGTATTTATAATCACAAGTATAAATATATACATATATTATTAAATAAAATGAATATAAATATAATTGCAAGGTAATAAAGTATGAAATAGTTAGATAGGGATGATACTGTGAGTTGTAAGGAACCATAAACTCTTCAAATAGAAAATGGTACTTGACTTACATCTTGAAAGAAAGTCAATGTTTTCTTTTAATTGTATTTTATTTTTTCAATTACGTATAACGATAGTTTTCTCCATTCATTTCTGTGGGATTTTGATTTCCAAATTTTTCTTCCTCTTCCCTTCCTTAGCCCTTCTCCAAGACAGTAAGCAATCTAATATAGGTTATACAAGGCATAATCACATATTTCCACATTAGTCAAATTATTAAAGAAGAGTCAGAACAAAAGGGAAAAACATACAAATAAATAAGTGAAAATAATATGATTTGATCTATATTCAGACTTTATAATTCTTTCTTTGGAAGTTGATGGCATTTTCCATCGTAGTTCTTTTGGAATTATCTCAAATCATTTTTTGCTGAGAAGAGCCAAGTCTATCACAGCTGATCATCACACAATATTGCTTTTGCTGTGTACAATATTCTCCTGGTTCTGCTCCTTTCATGAACCATCAGTTCATGGGAGTTTTTAACAGGTTTTTCTGAAATTCATCTGCTCATCATTTCTTATAGAAAAAATAGTATCCCTTGCATTCATGTACTATAACTTGTTCAATCATTCCCCAATTGATGGTCATACCCTCTGTTTCCAATTCTTTGCCACTACAGAAAGAGTTGCTATGTACTTTTGTACATATATGCCATTTTCTCTTTTGAATGATCTCTTTGAGATACAGACCTAGGAGTGGTATTGCTGGAACAAAGGACATACAGAATTGTATAGCCCTTTGGCCATAATAACAAATTGCTTTACAGAATGGTTGGATCAGTTCACAATTCCACCAACAATGCATATAGTATTTCAGTTTTCCCACATCTTCTTCAAAATTTATCAGAAAATGAAAATTTTTGAGGCAGAGATAAGAAGAGATTGAACTCTAGGCATCAAGGATATCTAGTTTGAATGAATACAAATGAGAGACAGGGTGCATGGAATACACACAGAAGAGTTTAACTTAATTAGGGTAAAAGAATGTAGTGATGCACAATTAGTTCGGAAAGATAGGTTGAGGCTATATTGTGAAAGACTCTAAAAGCCAAAGTACAGATCTTATATTTTTTATAAGGATGAATAAGGTGGTATTGGAGTTTGTTGATTAGGGAGCTAATCAACATCAACATCAATATCTTAGTCACATGAAAATCACATTGGATGTGCTACAGAGGGTAGGACAGAAAAGAGAGAGAAAGCAGAAAGACCAATTAGAAAGTAATCCAACAAATTTGGAAAGAAGTAATGAAGACTTATAATAAGGAGGTATCTGTGAGTAAAGAGAAAGTATTAAATGAAAGATGATGTGAAGGTGAATAGAGGAATGTTTGGACTGGATATGTGGAATATGTAACATATTAAGGATAATGCCAAAATTGTGAAAATGAGAGACTGAAAAAAGAACTATGATGGATTATATTACAATTATCAAGAAATATGATTGCTTAGCCATTATCACAATCTTTGGAAGACTATGAAAAGTAGAAAAATTGGAGAAGCGTTATTCCAATTTAAAGAAAGAAAAGAAACAAAGAAAAGAAAACAAAGTTGTGTGCACCATAGGTCATTTGCATCTATTCGTAAAACGCTATTCAATAAATCACTTTTCAAAGTGCAATGATCAATTCTCCAACAGAAGGAAGCCATAATCTTTAAAAGAAAACATAATTGCATCAGGAACAAATTTCCTTTCTTTGGCAGGTTTATCAAACTTATTGATGAAAGATATACTAAAGATAATCACCTTTTATACCTTTTTGCTTTTGCAAAATGTTTGATAAAGTATTTTTATATTATTTTTGATAATTTGATGTGGGCTGCCATTAAATAGATTAACTTAGAATTGTTTGAATATGTAGGTACAAAAGTGGGGTTAATGACGACTTGATTTCATTTGAAAGAAGGTCTTGATTAGAGTATCCCAAAAATCTTTGGTTGGCAATTTATTATTTAATATTGTTCTTATTGGTTTAGATAAAGATCTAAATAGTACCCTCACCAAATTTAGAAAAAAAAAACAAAGTAGGAAGTTTAGATACCAAACAGTATGACAAAGATATATTACAAAGAAATTTCAAAGGGTAAGACATTGAGACTTATTTAACAAAATGATTTTTAAAAGACATCAAAGTTAAAATCGAATATTTGATTTCAATAACTCCACTTCATAAGGAATAATGAGATGTAAGTTCACCTAAAATAATCTGGGAATTTTAATCAATTGTATGCCTTGTAGAAATCAATGTTCAATGAAACTAACTCAACCTTAAGCTGAAATAAGTCTAAAGCCAAATAATTCCACAATATCCTGCCTTGCTCAAGCCATAAATAGAATATTAAATTAATTCCTCTGTATTCTTTAGGAAAGAGATTGATAAGATGAAGAACATTTCATGCGAAGAAGTATTACTAGATTGCCAAGTTCCTTAAGAAAAAGTCATATGAGATGCAGAGAAGAACCTAGAGGTTTTAAATTGGAAAACAAAGGACTTCGTGATTAGAAGGATGATAGTTTTGGGTAAATATTCAAAGAGTTAGCTGTGAGAAATGATTTTCTTAACTTCAAAAAGAAAAAAGTTCAGGGTAGCTTTCTGGAGGTTCTTCAAATGGGCCTTGGTCTCAGCAGGATGTTCACCAAAAAGAACATGCTTTGTCATGCTTGATCAGTACTGATGAACTCATGCCATGGGAATAAATGTTTTTTTTGTTTGAGCTAATCCTTTTTCCTGAACTATTATTGAATTGGTCATTATGTATTGGTTTCGTAAAAAGGATACTCAAATGTCTCAAAATAAGTTGTTTTCCTTAGGGAGAGGTAATGGAGTGTTTATTTTAGGCATATTTTTATTTAGGCATATTTTAGATATGCTTTTACAACTTAAAAATATGTCAATAAACACTATATATGACAACATGTTTAAAGTTCTATGCTTTACATCTTTAAAAATAAATATATCTAAAATGTTCCCCCTTTCCTCACACACACACACACAAAAAATCTATTGACCTCCAGAATACTCTTGTAGTCTCATCAATGATGCCTTATCACCTGCCTCAAAGTTTTACTTTCTACCCAGATTCTCTACCACAGTACTCAGTTTGATATTAATGCTGACAACCCTCTGAAACTTGAAATATACATTTTCTTAATCTTCCCTACTCTAAAGCTATCTTTTACTTTCTATTTCTTATATATACTGTCACATCCACAATTTGGACTTCATCATGTTACAGAAATATATTGTCTCCAAGATTCAGGATTACAAGATTCTATTCTCTAATTATTACCTCCTTTTATATTCTTTTCTCATACTTCCTCAATCACAGTTAAACCATTCTTCAATGGGAGGTCTTGTCCCTTGACTTTTTGTCTTTTAATTTATTTTCCTTAATTTGACTTCATCTACAATTATATTCTACTTTGAGTAGAAAGTAAGAGTCATTTACCCAAAATGCTTCCATATTTTCTCCTTCCATTTTTTTAATGTCTCCTATCTTTATCATTGTTTTGAAATTTATTTTTAAAAGATCAAATAACGGCATACTTATCTAAGGATTTTTTTTTTCAGTCTTCATCCTTAACATCTACATAGTATTTACAAATTTTGGTTAGATTCTTCTTCTGTATGCCCTTATGATGTGCCATCCCATACATGTTCCTCAATCTTTCTCTTTTCCCTTTCCTAGCTACCCATTTACTTCCATAGCACTTTATAGTAGATATTCAACAAGGATTTGTTCTCAGAATTGATAAAGGCTCTCCTTCATGTACCGGGTCAAGGATTTCTTTCTAGACAATACCCTGAATTATTACAGTTTATTAAAAGTATCTTAATGTGTCATTGGCTGAATATTTTCCTGATCGTAGAGATATGAAACTACTATCTAAGATCCTAGGATAATAATATAACATATTTTAGACCTGGGTAGTACTTTCAGAGGAATCAGGAATCAACATGGCAACTGGGAAGACAAGTGAATTTATGGTAATTAAGATTTCTTGACATTCATGATTATAGGAAAATCATTTTCTCTCTCTAAGCCTTAATTTCCTTATCTGTCAAGTGAAGCAAAATAGTACCTGTAGTGTCTAATAGAACTATTATGAAGGTTTAAATGAAGTAGTACAGGTAAGGTAAAAATGCCAGTTGTTATTACTTCTCTACCTCTACCCCACCCCATCCAACCCCAAAGTATTTAAGGTAAAGGTTTTCAAAAAATATTATGCTGTTTATGGTTCTGAGTTTCTCTCTCTCTCTCTCTCTCTCTCTCTCTCTCTCTCTCTCTCTCTCTCTTCTCTCTCTCTCTCTCTCTCTCTCTCTCTCTCTCTCTCTCTCTCGGTGTGTCTGTCTCTCTTTTCCTCTGTCTCTCGTCCTCTTTACTCCCATTTTTCTCAATGGGGGTACACAAAAATATATGTTAATGTCATATTATTTTTACACTTTTAATACTCATTCTTCACCCACCATTTTTGTTATGTCTGTCTCCTATCCTCTCATTTATCATGAGGTAGACTGAAAATTCACTCTTACTCTCTGAACTTCTCTTCTTTTATTCCTTCCTAACCATCATCACTATCCCCTACCCAGATTAAACAGACAAAAAAGGTCTCTGCCCTAAAGTCATTCCTCCAGATCTAGGTAACTATTTATAATGTGTATCTGCTAGACCTAAATTCAATCAGTTTTAACTCTTTGGATTTCTTCTCTTATTCCTCCATTCATAAAACTTTGACCTCTCTATTGTCTCTTCCATGCTTACAATGAGTTTCTGAGAGGATAACTGCTATTGTATTTGCTTCTATTTGTATCCCCAGTAATTAGAACAGTGACTGGCACATGTTAAGTGAATAAATATTCTATCTATCTATCTATTATCTATTTATCTACCTAGCACTAAATAAGATTAGTACTTCTATCTATAAGTAGTGTGGGAAAGTTGGAGAGCAGCAAGTAATATAATTACTTCAATAGTCCATTTCATTTTTCTGAAATGTTATTTCCAGGTATTTTTTTTAAAATGGAGTTTATGGTAACTGACATTTATAATATGGGTACTTTAAGGTTTATAAAACAATTTTGATCAAACAAATTATGGTGCTCTGGGCAGCTTTCTAAGATTATACATTGCAGATAAGTTGTTTACTTTGCATTTGTAGAGGGGGAATTCCTCATTCTGGGATTTCTCCATATAAGTGAAATCGTAGGCCTAGTCCCATATCTTGGAAAAATTGGTATACATCATTTTATTTGATTCTCACAATTCTGAAGAGTAAGCAATATTATTAGCCCCATTTAAAGAAAAGAAATTAGAGCAATTAATTATAAGAGGGAGACCCAAAGATAGGGATAGCCATGTATAGCCATGTATAAGATAAGTTATATTATTGTATTTATCTGGAAGAAAGGCAGAATAAACAACTCTAATCTCTCTTCTCCCTAACCATTTTCTAAGAAGCACTTTCATTTCTGCCTAAAAGGTAAGGATGAAGTTTGGACCAAAGGTCACCTGACTTTCATCAGAAACAATCTAGGAGATATATTCAGTTCAATCCAGCTTCTCAGCACCTTGTCATTATTGGTAAGGGAGGGGAACTCTAAGCTATAAATAAAAAGCTTGACACCTTTTCCCCTATCAGTTTTGCAGTGAACACACATAATGAATAGAAAAGAAACTCATTTTGGTATAGGGGTTACATAAGTAACTTTTCAAGAGCTATACAGCTAACAAATCTCTTAGGAGGACTTTGAATACAAATTTCCCAGACTTCAAGGCTAGCTCTTGATACCTTATGTATTTTTTGCTCAGGCTTGGTATAATAATAAAACATTTATCATAATACCTGGTACATAATGACACTATAAAATTATTATTAGTAGTAATAATAATATTCTACTTCTAGGTTTAGAGCTGTCTGTTAGTTATATCAGCTGAAGATATTCTTTGCCTTAAAGATATAGCTACATGTAAGTTACACAATTTACTCTTAAACAAAAGGAGGGAGGGAGGGAAATGTGGTAAAAATAGACTACATTAATGTGCATCATATTTAGCAACTAAAGCCTTTCTAAGCCAGGCTGAGACAAAATTTTTAAAGGACATATTTCAATTTTTCTCCAAACTAACCTAAAAAAAATTCTCTAGAAAAGAGTCATGTTGCATTTTTATGTATCCAAGGGATATTTCAAATGAAGTGACTCTTAAAGGAGCTTCATTGAAAGTAAAATGTGAGAGGTCATAGCTTTAACTTATCTGATTAATGAGCTATTGAGATATCAGTGAGTTGTGTAACCAGTTTATGTCAGCCCTCAGTTCTGCAGCTTTATCCTTTTGTTCTCTTGAGATTCATTCATTCAGTAGATCAATCAACATGTGAAATACATAATGCTACATACTAGGCATTTAAATCCCAAATGAAATTTTGATCATAATCTTCAACTGCCTATAGGTTTTCTTTCCCTAAATTCCCTACTACCACCTTAACTTCATTACTACCTAAATTAGAGTATTATTTTAACTTAAAATTTACTTTTTCTTCACTATTTTTGTCAGAACCACCATCATTCACTTAATGTCCTGTGTTGAGAGCTTTCTGGTTATCTTTCATTTTCTTTCTCCCTCCACTTTTTATGTATAATCAGTTATATTCCTAGCAAATATGTTTCTACTATCTTAAGAATCTGTTTTCTAGCTCTTTCTTTTTGCTGTTCTCAGATAATCATAGAATAAGAAAAAGAAGGGACTTATAGACTCCTACCCTCTCATTTTCCAAATGATGAAACTAAGGGAGAGAGAGATCTTTCTGACACCCAGTTCAGTAGCCTATTAAATACTTTGTGATACCCTTTCATTATATGTGAGAAAGCAGATTCAGAGAGATGAGGCTATATATGGCATAGCAGATTCTAAACATGGCAGCAGTAGAACTGGGATTTGAACAGAAATATACTGATTTTATTATCTTAACACATCTTCCTACCTCTTTTCTGAATTTCTATCAATCAATCATATGCTTGCCACAATGGTTTTTTGTGCATAGCGTTAATCATTGCATTTCTCAATTCAAAAATTTATAATGGCTTCCTATCTATTATTACTCAGTCATTGCAGTCATGCCCAACTTTTCATGACCCTATTTAGAGTTATCTTGGCAAAGATACTACAGTAATTTGGCATTTTCTTCTCTAGTTCCTTACAGATGAGGAAACTGAGGCAAACTGAGTGACTTACTCAAAGTCAGGCAGTATCTGTGATTGGGCTGGATGCCAGATTTTCTTAATAGGTAGATGTTTCAGTGGATTGAGTGCCAGACTGGAGTCAAGAAGATTCATCTTCTTGAATTCAAATCTGTCCTTATATACTTTCTAGTTATTTAACTCCAGGGAAGTTACTCAGCTCTATTTATCTCAGTTTCTTCATCTGTAAAAGGAGTTGGACAAGCCATTTCCTTGTGTATTTGAAACAAAATTAATTTGAAAATTTGAAATCAAATTAACCATTCCAGTGTATTTGCCCCCAAAAACCCAAATTAGTGTTTTCCCAGGAGTAGAATGTGACTATTAAGCAACTAACATCCTGACTGTATATCTTCTTGAATCAGAGTTACTGTATGAAAAACTGAGCCCACTTTACTATTCAGAAGAGGAAGAAGCTGTATCAGAATTGGAGAACATTTAAGCATCTGTAATGCTGAGGTTAGAATAAACATGAAGCAAAGAGAGGAAACAAAATGAAATAGAGGGAAGGCAGAACTTTGGGAGAGAAGGGAGTGATATCTGAGAATGATTTCCTTTGCTCTATAAGCCATAGAGAGTAGAAGATGTAGGCCAAAAGAAATCCTAAAAGCAGGTCTTTGCACCAACTTGTCCTCCTCAATCAGACAGAATTTTTACTTGTCTATTCTCATAAAATACTGTTTTGTTGCCCAAATATTTCCAGTAAACTGATTTTTGCCTTAACCACCAAAAGGTTAGGGGTTAATGAGAGAAAGATATAAATGTAAGGTTAAAAAAGAACCAAACCTCTGCTTCTGTGTAATAAATTTTTCCTAACTGAAGGTTAAGGGCAATTCTGAAAGAATTCAGAACTATTCATCTAAAATAAATTCCCTAAAGCTGAAAAGAAGGAAATAAAGTGGCATTTAAGGACCATTATAATGACCCCCTAGACAAGAAATGAGTTAATCATTGCAAAGGTGTTTAAAAAATTGCTGTGCTAGTCAAAAGTTAATAAAGGAGACAATATGAAAAAGAGAATAAGGGTCCAACGTTAGAATTAGGAATCTTAGGCAAGTTCCAAGATTTTTCATTGTCCCCTTGGGGCCCTTCAGTAACTGTAATTGAAGTAGTTTCCACACTAGATGCTCTCTCCACAACTCAAATTACTAATGGATCAAAAATAAAACTAATTTAAGAAACCAAGTCAAAGCAGACTATATAGAGAAGTGTACATTATCTCATTGACACTAATGATTCTGTTCAAATTTAATCATAAAATACTTTATCTTATAGGGGCTAGGACAAGTTTTTGTCCTTGCTGTCCATTTTAATCAAGATATCCTACAGTTTACTGGCTAGATCTTTAAGGACAAGGATTTAAACCAAAATCAATCTGATTGTCATTGAAGTTTTCACTGGCCACCAATAGGCCCTAGCCAAGGTCCATTTGCTCATTGTTTGGGTCCTAATTGACTCAATTAAATATCAATAGCAATCATTTGTCCTTTGGCCAAAAACCCTGAAAGACTTCCCCTCCTAGATTTATTCATTTATTTTATGTATATGTGTATATATATATATATATATATATATATATATATATGTATGTATAATTTTTTTTTTGATTAGGTGAAAGAGGTAATTCTTTACTTCAATTTACTGAGATGTTCTGACTTCAAGTCCAGTGTTCTATCCTCTGTGAAGCTGATTCAAGGCATCATGAAATATTACTTGAAGTATCCCAAGGCTCTTGGCATGTGATTCCTTATAACTAATATGTAGGAAAAGATTATGAAAGGAACAAAAATCATACTAATTAAAAGACATATACTTTGTGTTAGGAACTGTGCTAAGTGCTTTATAATTATTATATCAGTTGATCCTCACAACATCCTAGAATGTAAGGCCTATTATTATCTCCATTTTATAAATGAGGAAACTGAGGTAAACAAGTTAAATGACTTTGCCAGTCACATAGTTGGTAATTATCTGAGATTGGATTTAAACTTTCTGTCTCCCAGACCAATACTCTATCTACTATTTACCTAGTTGCCCATACTGGGAGAAAAACACCATCACCCATTCTAGTTTATTGATTTATTTTACGAATAGAGTTTTTATGAAATAAATCTGAATAAACTTGAGGAAAATAGTACCACTGAAATAGTACTAAATAGCTATTCAGTAAGAAAAGTCCAATACTGTCAATGATAACCATATATTAGTTTATAAGGTGAATTGTCTTGAAACCTTATTTCCTAAATAAAAGCATCTATAAAATCTTAATTAATTAATTAGCAGTTGCAAAAAATTACACAAATATCAGTATTATCATAACAACTGAAGACTCATTTTAGATTTATTTTTTGCCGTACAATAAAAATAAATAGAGAACAAATGAGTCTTTGGGGAATGACCTCCATTCTAAGTTTCTCTAGAAATAAATCTTGGTGTTTTTTTTTTTTTTCCTTTTTTCCCTTATTTTTCACAGAATTTTATTTGACAGAAGGAGCTCAGGGGAAAAAAAAAAAAAAAGAATTTAAAATGCCAGCAGTTTCAGTTTAACATTTTCATTGCACTTAAATGAAAAGCAAGAAATCTTCCCATGACACCTGGGATTCCATTTGGCATAAAAAATAGCATTGTTGTTGGTGAGAAAGAATGAAGTAATTTCAATTGTTCATCTTGATGTTGAATTGTAGATGCAGTGAAACCCACTTATATTCTATTTTCTCATTTTAGACATTTCAATATCTTTGTTTCTAGAACACTGACACAAATGATTTCATTACTAAGAAAAGTTGGTGGAATTTACTAAATCAAAGCAAATCAACTCAAAAGGTATTAAAGATACCTTATTAAACTAATTGCTAATTATTTGTACAGTATTTTCTATGGCCAATGAGGGGACTGAAAGATACTTGTTTATATATGACTATTTTGAGATTTGAAAATTGAACTAACTCTGAAACAAGTATTCAAATTAAATTCTTATTTTAGTCAATTAGCCTTAATTTACTAAATATCTATGCACACAACTAAGCTGATTATTTTGGTGTATACAAGAGATTAATTTAGGCATCAAAATGGGCAATTTAGGCAATCAATAAAACTGATTAAATGTATATGCACAATAATGAGATAGTACTGAAATCATAACATCAATTATCTATACAATTTGTACATATGTCTGGGCAACTAGGTGGCACAGTGTATAGCAAAGCTTCTTATACTATGGCCTTGACTTCATATGGGTCATATATATGAATGTGAGGATCGCAAAAAATTTGCCAGGAGTAGAAAGTATCAAATATTATGTCAAGACTTAATTCTTTATGTAAAGATACTCATATCTATCACATTAGCATGCAAATTTGCTTTTGATTTAAATAAATGGTGAAATTTTATGAACACCAAAGAATTGCTTTAAAATAAATTTCTTTATGGTTTATTTTCAGCAAATATTTGATTTGTATGTCTATTTTACATACATATATAGCCTGGGTCTCATAAAAATTCTCAGACAAAAGAGGTTGTGCGTGGGAAAAGTTTAAGAAATTCATGGTATATCAAATAGTGGTCCTGAAATGATAAAGTTTCATCTTCCTAAATTCAAATCTGACCTCAAACACTTAATAGCTGTGTGACTCTGGGCAATTAACTTCATTTCCTTATCTGTAATCAGTTCAGCCATACTAATTATGGAAGTAACAAAAATAATTTGCACTTCAATAGTACTCTAAGATTTTTTTTTTAATATCCATGAATTCAAGGAAAAATAGCAGGTACTTACACAAATATAGCAACAACCCTTATGCTTCTTTCCATTTAATGAGTGAGCATTCTTGCAATGAAAGGATGGAGGAAAAATTAAAAAAAATTAAAAAAAAAGAAACAAAGTCAGTTGGCGGGGAGAGATTTATTGATAAAATAACTTTGTTTTAGTCCCATTCTCAAGTTAGGGTTATTAATTCATTCTTTTATGATATTCTTTGAATCCTTCTATTGTGAAAGCAAATAGGTTGCCTAGTAGCAACTCTGTAGATCTTAACAAGGTAAGAAGTTAAGGGAATATTTGACATATTTAAAGACTCATGGTAAAAGTCTTCTAACTTTTAACTTGTCTACTCTGAAAAATCACTTATATAACAAAATGTGAGTTTAAGGGGCAAACGGGAAACAATAGCAATTGCATCATTCATGTTAATACTCAGTATATGTACTCTCCTTAAAGCACTGATTAAAAAGTTGAGGATGAATCGGAGGTCACTGAATTCTCTGGACTTGCTAAGAAATAAGTTAGGTTGAGAAAAGTGACAATTCAATTCTGATCTTTATGAAGTCCCTATATATTCCCAGGCAAAAGTATAGAATTATTTTTGTTCAAGTTTTTCTTTTTATAAAAAGAAAATAATAGATTGTGGCTAGAATATACTAGACTTATATTTATAAAACAGTTAATATTTGTCAGGCTCTGTGCATGACATTTTCTCATTAATTAACAGATATTAGGTACCAGGTTTTGTATTAGATATTAGGAATGAAAAGACAATGAAAGAATATACCCTGATTTCAATTTGTATACACTCTAGTAGATGAGGCAACATCTCGTAGACAGATGCATAAATATATAGGTAGGTAGGTAGGTAGGTAGGTAGGTAGATGGATATATCTATGGATAGATGCATGAATACATAGGTAGATAGATGGGTAGATAGATATATTGATAGATAGAAGGATGGATTAATAGGTAGATAGATTGGTAGATATAGATCAGGGGTTCTTAAACTACAGCCTGCAGGCTAGATGCAGTCCACTGAGGATGTTTATGAGGCCCACCAGATTATGGCAAATGGGCTGAGGGGAGGAGATAGAATGTGAGTTTTTGTTTTTACTATACAATGGCCCTCCAACAATCTGAGGGATAGTGAACTGGCCCCCTATTTAAAAAGTTTGAAGACCACTGATATAGATATTTAGATAGATAGATAGATAGATAGATAGATAGATAGATAGATAGATAGATAGATGGATGGATGGATGGATGGATGGATGGATGGATGGATGGATAGATAGATAGATAGATAGATAGATAGATAGACAGATAGACATCTTTCTTTATGAGGCCTACAATGAAAAAAAAAAACTAGACACAGAAGACTAAAGCAGACTGCAGATGAAACTCAAGCAGTGAGATGACACACAGGGAGGTTATGTGGCACTAGGTCTGGAATAAGGATTATCTGAATTTAGATTCAGCCTTAGACACTTAGTTGTATGAAACAGGTCAAGTCATTTAACCTCTTTTTACTTCAGATTCATAAACTGTAAACTATAGATAATGATAATATCAACCTGCCAGGCATGTTGTGAAGATTTAAGTAAAATAATATTTATGCAACATTAATACCTGTCACATTTGACAAATGGTTCTTTTCTTTCTTCCCCCCTAATCTCCTTCTTTCTTTCTAGGATGAAATGGAATATTAAGGCTACCTGCAAAGGTAAAAATAGTTAAAGGTCAGAGAAACTGCTTTTGATTTTCATTTGCTGACATTGTTACTTAGTGTTCTGAACTCCTTGGCCCATGACAAGTAAATTCCCTACAGAAAGCTACAGAAATGCTGTGGAAGTTGCAAGATAGAGGTAAAGAGGAAACTTTAAAATTATCTACCCTCTAAATTTCTTTCTAGAATACAAAAACTAACAAACAAACAAATAAAACCTTTTGGATGTCCATTTAGAAATCAGAAAAACTACCACTGATAAGAATAAAAATAAAGGAAATACGCTTATGTTACATAAGTTGGCAGATCAATTATCCTATGGAATGTGACATTCTGTAGAATATATGGCATAATATTTCACACATTTTTGCAGCCCAGAGAATTCATTGTCATGGAGAAATTGAAATCTGTTTCATAGATTTAATATCCTTATCTCTTATTGCATAATTCATTTAATGAGTATATGTTTTCTGAACCTTTTTAGCTATTAAGCAGAAAAATGTCACACTGTGTCCTAGATGGCCTTAATGAATAAGAAATTTCTTATAAGAAAGGACAGATTCATTAAGCAGTCTGATACCCATTTAATCTAGGAGGGAAGAGAAGGAATAAACATTTGTGTAATACCTACTATGTGTCAGGCAATATAGTAAGAATTACTGTTTCATTTAATCTTCAAAATAACATTGAGAGGTGGGAGCTCTTATTACATTCATTTTGCATCTGAGGAAAATGAGGCAGACAGTGGTTAAAATAACTTGCCTGGGGTTACACAGCTACTAATTGTCTGGAGACATATTTGAACTCAGGTATTCTTTATTAGAAGCCCAGCATTATATCTACTTTGCCTCAGGTAGGTTATGGGAGCTACTGAACATAGGAGTTTCAAGTTTCACTGTGCTACATTGATTGGTAGTCTACACTAAATATGGCATTGATATATTGCTTTCCTGGCAGCAGGGGCACCAGCTTTCCTAAGGAGAGACAAACTAGCCCAGTTGGAAACTAAACAGATGTGTAGTTGGAGCAGAAACATAAGTTGCTTCTGTACAACTAGTCTGGGTGAGAACAGTAGATCTCATCTTTAAGAAAAGAGAGAGAGTGGGAGAGAGAGAGAGAAAGGAAGAAAGAGAAAGAAAGAGAGAGAAAAATGGAGGGAAGGAATGAAGGAAGGAAAAAAGGGAAGGAGGAAGGGAGGAAGGCAGGAAGAGAGGAAAGAAGAAAGAAAGCTAAGAAGCAAGAAAGATAGAGAGAGAAAAAGAGAGAGAGAGAAAAAACAAAGGAACGAAGGAACAAAGGAAGAAAGGAAAAAAGAAGAAAGTGAGGAAAGGAGATGCAAGGGAGAGACGAAGCAAAGATGGAAGAGAAAGAAAGAAGGAAAAAAAAAGAAAAAAGTTAAACATTGTATATAATTCACTTTTCGTTTTCTTAAAGGTTCATAATTGGTATGTCAGTGAAATCCTGAGAAATACAGAGTAGTTCTATGGAATCTTCTAAGTTTTCCTTTATGAAACAAACATATGACAGTAACTTGTAAATATGCTAAATGTATTATTCAGATGGTCACTTGAAAGAAAAGTCATACACATACATGTGTTTTATGCATGTGAGTATCTTTGTATATGTATAAATCTCTGTGTGTATTACATAGTCTGTTTTATCATACATATGTGCTATTTACACAGAGGGTTTATGTGTATGGTATGTGTCATATATACCATATTTGAATAGTATACATATTCATATGTATATATGCATATTGTATAATCTTTTATCTATCTAGTATTTGCATCTATCTAATATAAATATCTTTAATATAGATATATGTAAATACTTTCTGGATACGTGTGCATGTGTATGTGTTTATATTTGTGTATATATATATATATATATATATATTTGTGTATGCTTGGGTAGCTATGTTAAAAATAGATGCAAACAGAAACAGTATTATATATGTATATGCACACACATATTTAAATATACATATACACATGTGTATATTGTTGATATGTTTATATTATCAAGCTCATCTTGAGCAAGAACATACTAGCAGCTTAGAGAACCAAGAAAGGCTTTATATAGAAAGCAATGCATGAACTGAGATTTAAAGGAAACCCCATTTTTTTTTTTGAGTAAAGAAGAATAAAGAGATTGCATTGCAAGAAGACAGAATTTGTGCAAAGACCTAGAGAAAGGAAAAGAAGTGAGAAACAAAAGGACTGATCTCCTGAACAGTGATAATGTACAAGAGATGCCTCTTGGCTTGTAAAGAAAGTAGGGAGTCAATATAATATCTTGAACAGAGGCTAAAAGATGATGGACCAGTGCTTTTGGTGAAGAGAAAAGGGAAAGAACAAACAGAAAGACTTGATTTCAGAGGGGAGATATGAAGCAAGTGGACTAATTAGAAATTTTCATTATATTCCAAGCGCCATTATATGAGGACTTTAACTAGTATGGGGTTCATGAGAATAAAGAGGAAAAGAAATATCAGTTCAGGTAACTCCTCCTCCTGGAAGCCTTCTCTGATGTATCTGTTGTTAGTACTCTATTCACACCTTCCTAAATGTTCCTTGAAGTGTATTTTTTTTTTATCTTTGTTTTGAATTCCTTCAGAAGAATGAGAGCTCCCTTAGGACAAGGATGATTTTATTTTTAACTTTGTTAATAGTAGGCTCTTAACAAATGCTTTAGGAATAAAATCAAAATAAGGAATCAAAAGGAAAGAAATATTTGACTTAAAATCCTAAAAATCCTGCTTTATCACTGAAGCTAATAAAAGAATCTATTTTTAAAATAATTTCTGAAGTTGAATATTTAGTTGAGAATGAAAACTGGCAACTTTCATCTCTATGATTTAAATCATATTTTCCACCTCTTAAATCATAAAAGTCAAGAAGATTATGAAATAGTTGATAAGAAAACACTTTACAGTAAGTCAATCTTCCCCAAAACATTCATCCTCAACAAAAATGTAAATATATTAATAGTTATCACAGCTTTTAATTTTCAAAACTTTTTATTTCTTTGAGGTGTTGGTGTGTCATGTTTGGAAAGTACTTTCCAATTAACTTTTTTGTCTCACAAACTAAATTTCTGAAGAACTGAACCAAATATATTCAGCCTCTGCAGTCTGTCATCATTTTTTTAAAAGATGGTTTTTTACTTTAATCAATCAATCAATCTTCTGTCATGTTCATCAATTTGTACAAGTTAAAGCAGCTCACAGAATAGAACTCAGAAGCAAAATATAGTAACCATGGTAGGAATAGCTTTACAATTCCTAGGGGTGGAGATAGGAAGAATAGGAACTGGGGTGATTGTCCAAAGGAAGATTTGTTTTCATTCATGGAACTTAGTTATTCTTCAGCAATTGATCCTGTTTGCTTCAGATGACACATCTTGGGGAGATAGTTAACACTCTAGATCTTTATATCTTTAAAATATATTGTCTACAATGAAAACAAAAAAAGCTCTACATGTGTTCTGACCAGAGCAAAGTACAAAGGGATAGTCATCTCTTTATTCCTGGATGTTTTGCCTCTTTTAATGTAGGTCAACTTAATATGTGCTTTCTGAGCTGCTGTTTCACAGTGTGAAAGTCATATTGAGCTACCATACCTCCTTCCTGGGTCCTGGGATGAATTCTGCCTCATTGCTGGATAGGGATGAAATTCCTGGAGACTTAAAAACTAGCAGTTTAGATTTGGTACTGAATGTGTGAGAAGGGAACTGGACCTTTAGATTAAGGAAAAGTTTTCAAATACCTACCTCTTTTAATGTGAGATCATCAGAGAATCATAGGTAGCCCTGGCCTGCTGCTAAAGAAAATCCTTCCTCAAGCATTTCCTCACTATTAAACATTTATTTTTAATAAACTTAATAAGCAGCATTCTCAGTGTTGGACTTATACCTCAAAGAAGATCTTTGGCAAAAAAAAAAAGGTTCTCTCATAGGAGGATTGTATTTTAGTTGAACTACTTAGCACTTGTAGTCACAAAGTAGGACAACTTAAAAAAAAAACTCTATTAAAACTCCTGCCATTCTAAAGATTTTTGTTTTTCAGGCTTTTAAAAGAACCTCAAATCTGAGAGTTCCTATTCTCTATTCGGGAGCTTTATTAGGAATTCTTCTGTGACTATTTCCCCAAGCCACCTACCCACTTTCCAAGGCTCAACTTTCAGTGCACATTGTTAATCAGATTGCAATCCCAGGAAGGAAGCTTCATCAAATTAAAGAAACAAAGGTCCTTCACTAAGATGGAAACCTTTTCAAACACCAATCTCTTCTCATCTGAGATCACCAGAGGATCACAAAACCCTGGTCTACTGTTAAAGAAAATCTTTCCTCAAGCATTCCCTCACTAGTAAACATTTATTTTTAATAAGTTTAACAAGGAATGTTTTTAATCAGTGATCTTAAACCTCAAGAAGATCATTGGCAAAAAAATAAAAAGAAAAAGAAAGATTCTAGAAAGTTGATATATATTCATATATTTTATATTTATGCATGCATTTGTATCCATGTATGTGTATATATACACATATATAGATGTTGATATATATGTGTATATATATATATATATATATGACTATATAGAAAGGTCTATGCTTATACACTTATCTACACACACACACACACACACACACAGCATTTCTAGAACATTGGGTCACAAAAAGAGATATGTAGATTTCTAAATTTACATATGTACATTTGTATATGTGTCATATAGATGATACTGATTAATACGTATGTGTGTATCTAAATATATTTATATATTTATGATATAACATTTTTATGATAGCAAAAAATGAAAAAAAGTAGGTGACCATCAACTAGACAATGGATAAATAAATTGTGGTAAATGAATATGATAGAATATGACTGAGTTACAAGAAATTATGAATATGAGGAATACTAACAAGCTTGCATGCATTGTTTTAAAATATGGGTCTCTAGAAGTGAGTGGAAAGAAGAGTATATTGAGAAAGATAAATGATGTAGATGATGAATGCTTTCTACTCCTGACTTGTTTTGTGACCTTGAATAGGCCCTTTTCTCTCCTAGTCCTTAATTTCTTTCTCTAATAAAATGCCCCCTCCTCCCTCCATATATCATATGACTTCTAATAGGTCTCTTGGGTTCCAAAAAGTGTGTATTTTTATTTGTTTGCTTATTTGTTCTTTTGCAAAGATTTCAGTCTGAGCATGGAAATATTCCTCCTCAACATACTTCAATGACTCCCTGTTGCTTCTAGGATAAAATATAGCCATGAACCAGGCATTTAACAAATATCCCCAACCGCCTCCAATCCACATGTGCAATCTTATTTTAATCTAGCTTTTCAAATTTACTTCTTGTTATTCTATCTCTTTTTTAAATTCTGGCCAAATTAGTCTGCTACCTGCTTTCCAAATTTGGAAGATTAGAGATTGTCTCTGAGCATGGCCAGCAATTGTTCTCTTATTTCCTCAGTTTTTTAACTTCTCTTTTAAAGCTCAAACCAGATGTCATCTCCTAAAGAAGTTCTAGCCTGATGCCCAACCCCAAAGTAATGAAAGATTTTTCTCTCTTCTAGGCATTGGGTTATTTGAAGTCATTTAGAAGAAACTCTAAGATTTTATTTATTTTTGTGTATATTGTAATGCTTAGGAAATATTAAGTTCCTTGAAGGACGGAACTATTAATAATTTTGTCTTCATATCCATTTGAGCTAGCATAATGACTGGCTCTCATTTTTCTATTTATATTTTGGAAAAGCAGCAGCCACACTAGTGTGAAGAAGTCTTTAGATGCTTGGCAGAAATGGAGAAGATCATGGGAAAAAACAGATTTTTTAAAAAATGTTATCTAGTAAACGTCCTTATTCTACAACTAAATAAACTTTGGCTAAGAAAGAATTTATTTGCTCAGGGTTATACAGATAGAAAAGCACCAAGGTTAGCATCTGAATCCAGGTACTCTAGCTTTTTAAACTATATGTTGCTGTGAACATGATAATAACACCCACGCCCAGAATGTAATTGCTAATAGAAATCAATCTAGCATTTTGGAGGGAATACCTGCAGATACCACAATATATGAAACATAGCCCACACTTTATGGCTTAATTCATTTCAACTTTAATGTAAGATTCCATTCCAATCCCATATTTGACACTTGGATTTGATCAATTTCAACCATGCATTTATTGGAAATATTGCTTTATAACTCATTGTTGGAATAGGCAATATATGATTATACAGCACCACAGAAACACAAAACCTTAAAGTTGTCAGAAAATAGCAGAGGCCATCTAGATCAATACATAGTTGAACTTGGACTCTGTGTTCATTAAAATCTCTCACTCTGTCTCTTCTTCATCCACTTTAAATCATCACACATCTATGTACATACATATGTAAATATACATGTATAAATTTACACAACAATGGCTATCCAGCTTTTGCTTGAAAAGACAATGTACAGGGTGGGGTGGATATGGGGGACTCATCAATTTCCTAGAAATCTTTTTTTCTCTGTGTTGTCTCTAAGTGCTAGGAAGTTTTTTCCTTTCATTAAGCTTAAATGCATTTTTTTTTTTTTTACTTTTCCCCTTTTTCTCTCATTTTACTCCTTTGTCTTACAGAATCAGTCTCAGAGAACTGACAGCTCTGCTGATTTTTTTTTTCTCCAACTGGTCTTAGTTCTGCTTTTAAAGACAAAACAAAAATAAATGTAGTCTTTTTTTTTCCTTCCCTCCATATGATAGAATTTCAAGTACTTGAAAATACCTAACATGTTCTCTCTAAGTATTCACTTTTTCAGGATAAATATTTCCATTTCCTCTAATCAGTTGTTATATAGAACTGTTCCAAAGTCTTTCATCATACGGGTTGTCTAACTCTGGGTTCTTTCACCTTTATAGAATGACAGATGTGGAGTTGGAAGAGACCTTAGAAGCCCTTGAGTACAGACCTTTCCTTTCTTACTCCATACAAATGAGGAATATGAGATGAAGAGAAAGGATTTGAAACCATATCCTGATGACTACAAGTTCAATGCTCCACTCCCTTCAGAAGGCTGCATCTTACTATTCTTCCTATAATTTGATATTCACAATGAAATCTGAACCTTTATTTGTGGTCTGATCAGACCAGAATATAAAACAGTTATCACTTCTTCCATCATTATCATAATCATTTAATTTGTTTGGACCAGGTATTTCAGCTCCCTTCATCTGACCTATAGTGGTTATTCAGTCAATTCTTTGTGGGTGATTTGCAAACAGCTAATTTGGCTCACCTTACTTATGCTGAAGACTGCTTCAATAAGCATCACATCCTGAAGAAAATTGCCTTTATTCTTAAGTGCTACCTGCACTCTCCTTCCTGACCTTTCCTATTAAAATGACTCATTGAGCAAATTTACAGCCTCCCCTAAATGAAGATCATTTCCATGCTTTTTTGGAGAGACCTGTCTGAGTACTTGGCTATGTGACAGAGTATGTGATTCTTTAGATTTCAGAAGGGGAAAAAAGAGGATGTCTGAGTTTAGAGCATCTGTAGCTTCAGTTAAAGCTAGATGTTTCAATTACTCTAAATAGAGATCAGGACACCCAGCCTGTAACCTTCTTTACCATGTCATAATGTTTTATGAAGAGTTTTATATCCCATGTGTTATGCTGTCATGTTGTGCTGATACCAATTTGGACTGGTGTAGGAAACAGTCCATGAATTTAGAGTGTGCCACAACAGACAGCATTGACAAGGTCTCATAAAACTTTCCCCTGTGTCACAAGGGCAAGATAGCTTTGTTTTATTCTAAGTTTCTTAGTAAACTCAAAGCCAAATGTATCCTCAAATACTAAATGCTATCATAGTCCCAATGGTTCAATTTCTTACAATAAATCAGAATTCTACAATTTAAAATATAGTGAATAATAATGATGAACATGTAACAACAATAAAATTTACCAAAAAAAAAAAAAAATTTGTATACATGATTGTATTTACTGCTTGCTACAAGAGTATGAGGTTGTCATTTACATTATCTTTATTTGACAAATGAGAAGACTCATTTATCTATCTATTTTATTTAGATATTTATATATCTCAGAAGATATATAAATCAGGTCATACATAGCTAATAAGTGTCAAAGACTGGCCAAGAACCAAAACATTCTTAACTATTTTCCTAGGAGCTATTTATTGTTCACTATAACTGATTGCCTTTCAATTGATAAATGCCTCAATTTTATAAATAAATATTTTTAAAAGAAATGAATGCATTTAACATTAAAAGATATCTGTAATATCTTTTCAGTACTCCTCCTGCATGGGATTTCATCAAATCAAGGCTGCCAAATAGCCTTCCTTGAGCACCCATACAGATAAAATAAAATGTTTCTCAATCCCATAAAGCTCATACTGAGGTTGAACTTAAACTATTTGCCAGACATACATAAATAAAGGGCTTTGCTTGCTTATATAATTCTAGTCATGCAGTGGTTCTTCACAGGTAAATAATATGTGTGACAAAAGAGTTGATCAGAAGAGAGCATTATTCTGGCCATATTATAAATAATATCTAACCAGTAGAAAGGAAACTCAAATGACTACTAGGAAACTATGCATATCTTTTGTGTTGTTGACCTTTAAATCCAGTAATAGGAATTAAAATAGATTTCTGGGCTCTGATAGATAATGCAAAACAATAGAAACTCTAATTCTAACTGATGTTTATGTTTATGTTGACCAATTTTAACCTATTATTTGGGTGTATTATACTTGATAATACTCACTTACTTCTTTAAATTGTATCATAGTACTTTGACTTCTGCAAGTATGCTGCACTTTTCCTTGTATGATGTAAATTTCTTAAAGCCAGGAAATATATATTTTTCTAATTTTATTGTTTTTTTCCTTTCTTCTTTGCATACCTAGTGCCTATCAGACTGTCTGGGACAAATATTAGCCACTTGATAAAGGAATTCTTAATAAAATATAACTATTAATAAATGTTTTATATGTTATTACACCATTATCTCATATGAATGAGACATTTTCCCAAGAAGATACTAGGCTTTCAGAGGAAAAGGATTTGGGAGATAGTAATGATCAGAATCACCACTGCTCTCCATGATTTAGTGTTCAACTGCTTTCAATTCAAGGGAAATATAAAAGAAATACTCAATCATGTTAGCACTATAGAAATAGCCCAAATAAAAATATAGGAAAACACGTATCATATGTAAACATATGAACACGTGTGATTACACACGTAATAGGTATTTAATAAACACTTTCTTTGAAGTAGTATGCTATTTTCCAAGTAATTTCAAAAGAATTTCAGTTTTATCATGGAGGCAATGTTAATTGGTTGTCGCCAAATTGTTGGTTGATTTAAGAGTGTCAAATGATATCACTATGTGGGAGTCTAACCACAGCTAATCAGACCAATAGTGCACATAAGACTAGCACCAATAGCCCATGTAAACATGGAGCCAATAGGAAGCCACTAAAAATCCTTTTCTCCTTACCTTTGCTTGCTTTTATTCAAGGTTCATGGCTACTAAGGAAAGAGATTTCCATCTTCCCAATCAACTCATTAGGTTTTGCTTTCTATTCATAAAGGGATCTATCTGAGAAATAAGCAAGAAATTAGTTTTCTGTGTCCTTATACTGACCTTGATGGTACAGGCTGTCTATTCATAATATGAGTTATTATTATCTCATTAATACCATTTTGAGTCCTTAAAGAGAAGTGAAGAAAATTTAAGCTTTCTTTAAAAAAAAAAAAAAAAAGGTTCAATTTCCTCTTACAGGAATAAATGAAAGAAATTTTTAACTTTTTTTTTCCAGAAGAAGTTGCACTAATGCCAATCAAAATTGAAACAGCTGCAAAAAAAAAAAAAAAAAAAAAAAAAAAAAAAAAAAAAAAAAAAGGTACATTAAATATTAGGACACTGAAGAAGTATGGCTTTCAATCATCAAGCTCCAAGTATGAACTTCTGGTGAGCACCAGTCCTCCCTCTTTACCCTCATACCCAGGTCATCTTCACTAGTCATAGATTAAGATTCTCTTTTAACCAAGATGTAAAATAGATTAGATACACCTAAGAGGCAGTCAAACCTTTTAATTACAATTTCAAACCAAAATCACACCAAAGCATTGGTCTCTAGGGAAAGGAGAGTCAGATATGAATCTTTTTTCCTCCTTCCACACCTGCACATATTACTATTGGTCACTGTTGGGAATATCTTCTAATAGAGAAAAATAGCTATATATATGTCTATAATCAGCCAGGATTCAGACAAGATCTGTATTTAGAAACAACTTATTTCCTCCAAAAGTAAATGAAAAAAGCAATTTTAATTTCATGTATTTCTTCCAATAACTTGCCCAAGTACCAAAAACTAGCTATACTGAATTAAATAGTTTTTGATGATTTTCTTTGATAAGATCTTGTATAACTTAAGGGAAAATTAAGTCAGCAAATGTTCCTCAGAGGCTTCTATTGTCTACAATCAGACTTCAGAATGCAATCAGATGTATATTATTTCTAGTGCCCTCACCATGCATATAATTAAAACACCTGAATGATTGGTTCCACTTGTTAGAGATTTTGCTTATATGCAGTCCTTGCTATGGGTGGGGGATTTTTTTTTTCTTCTGGGAAGCAGAATTAGTACTGTTTACTATGATTTATATATTTGATGATGCCCTGTATCTATCTTTATTGTAACCTGTTGTTAACTCATTTATATTGTCTTCATTCCAGATAGAAAATCTCATCTGTCTTACTGAAGTACTTTGTGAAGTTCCCCATTCTATTGCTAGGTGACTTTAGCTCTTGGAAACATTCTACTTATATTGAATCATAGACTCTTAACTGTCACCTATTGATTTTAATTCTCCACTCTGGAGAAACAGATAATAAATTCATATGTTCTTATACATAACAGTCCTTCAAGTATTTACAAATAGATTCATCTTCTCTTCTTCAATGTAGATATCTCCAATTCTTATATTAGTTTCTGATGTGATAACAATTCCATGACTGATCATACTGTTCATTCTTCAGGTGGATGCTGTCTAAATTTGTCCTTTAAAGCATATGATACAGAACTAGACTTCAGCCAATAGTATAACAATTTCTTCCTTTTAAAAAATATTGATCATATTGGAATTGCATAGTTCAAAAGAACTGAATGTAAAATTAAGACCTGACCTTAAGTTCTATCTCCAATTCTTGATGGTTGTCGAGTAGCATGGTAAGATTCTTAGTGTTTCATGCAACACTGTAAAACTGTAAGATACAGATGCTCTCCAAATGAGAAGAGTTCTACATTGGGTATTCCACCTAATTAATCTAGATGCACTCTCACAAAAAAAAAAAAAAAAAAAAACCTAAAAATCTTTTTTATTTGCTGTTGTCAACGTCAGGGATAATATGTTCTTATAGATTTACCATTACCAATATCAAAGCATGTTACATATCATGCTATTTCCAATTCTCCCTCAAAAGAAATTTTATATCTCTGAATCAATAAATATAAACTTATCAAATACATATTTAAATGGAGGTGACATACAGGAAATGGGACATATCTATCCAATGGAATACATATCCATTGGATTAGATATTTCTTGAGGCTAGGAACTATTTTTATTCAATCATTTAGTCTTGATATCCTCAGTATAATTCAATTACATATTATGGCCTTCATAAATGCTTGTTGGATTGCTTTGGATAAAGTAGGATAAATAGAAAGAAAGAAAGAAAGAAAGAAAGAAAGAAAGAAAGAAAGAAAGAAAGAAAGAAAGAAAGAAAGAAAGAAAGAAAGAAAGAAAGAAAGAAAGAAAGAAAGAAAGAAAGAAAGAAAGGAAGGAAGGAAGGAAGGAAGGAAGGAAGGAAGGAAGGAAGGAAGGAAGGAAGGAAGGAAGGAAGGAAGGAAGGAAGGAAGGAAGGAAGGAAGGAAGGAAGGAAGGAAGGAAAGAAGGAAGGAAGGAAGGAAGGAAGGAAGGAAGGAAGGAAGGAAAGAAAGAAAGAAAGGAAGGAAGGAAGGAAGGAAGGAAGGAAGGAAGAAAAACATGTATGCTATATATATATATATATGTTTATTCATGTGAGATCTATCTATCTATCTAGAGAGAGAGAAAGAAAGAAAGAAAGAAAGAAAGAAGAAATACACATATGCTATATATATATATATATATATATATATATATATATATATATATATGTTTATTCATGTGAGATAATATAAATATAGATTTATAGAGAGATATAACTTATCTATATTCAATTGCCCCCATTAACCCTTATTAAAGCTTATTCTGGTTATTGCTTTAATATATTGAGATTGATTTTGATTTTGACTTTGATTCCAGGTTTTGTCATCTAAGGCATTCAGTTCTCTTTCTCAACTTTGTATCAGCCATAGATTTAATGTCTCATACACAGTAGATAAAGTAATTATTTGGTACATATTTAAGTTTCACAACAGGACACTTTGAATAAAGGACCCACATGCCCAACACATTAGGGTGTACTGCTGAAACTGCACTTATATTTTTTCCACTCTGACATTTTATAGTCTTTAGTAGGTTGTTCATAATGCAAAAAATAAATAAATAAGTAAAAGCAAGCACGAATGTCATGTAGGAAATTCTCTGTTATAATAATAAATATAATGAATTTTGACCTTTATACCACTCTAGGAGAAAAGCAGTTAAAGAGAAGATTAGAAAATAAGAACATATTCAGCATTTAAACTGGCTTCTTTTCATGGCCTAATGAGACAATTTGATCACCTCAGATCATTTTTTTATGAATCTTTCAAAACTTGTCTTTTAAAGGAGATTTCATAGACTTTTGATTAAAAGGCAAAGGCTAGTGGTTATGTGGTTGCTCAGAAATTTGAAATTCTCTCTCTCTCTCTCTCTCTCTCTCTCTCTCTCTCTCTCTCTCTCTCTCTCTCTCTCTCTCTTTATCTCTCCCTGTCTCTCTCTCTTCCCTCCATCTGTCTTTTTCTCTTGCTTTTGTAAGTATCCATCTGTCCATCTTATGACAAAAACAAACATATTTTAAAAGGGACTTTGGAATGTGAGAGATTAAAAATTCTATACTATATTCATTCTTTCAACCTTCTTTTATTAACCCTTATGTATTTCAGACACTATTCTAGGAAGTTTTAAATAATTAATAAATGTGATCCTGTGACTCTCTGTCCTGTCATAGAGAGCTGTATGTGCCCTTAAGCAACAAACATAATGGTTATTACTCTCAGTCTCTACATCTGTAAAATGAGGTTGGATGAGTTGATCTTTAAGGATTATTTTATCTTTGAATTTGTATTACTATCAATAAACACCATATTTTTAAATATACATATTTTATTATATTAATACTCAAAATAAATCACAGATGGCATACATAATTTTAAAAGCATGTATTTACAAAAATTATTTCTCATCGATTGTTTTTATAGTAATTTTTGTAATGCAGCTTCCTTTTTTTTTTTTCAAAAAGTACATAGCCAAAGGAAATGCAAATGATATATGATCTTGATCCCATTTGAAAGCTGATGTAGGATCTTTTCATGCACTTCTTTCTGTTTTTATGCTTTAAACATTCATCTCAGACTATGACATTTCAGACAGAACAACAGTTCCTGAACCATCACATAAAAGGATGACTTTCTTACTATGAAAAGAATACACTCCCCATGCTCTGAAAGTATTTTCTTCGTATTTTCATGATGATCATCTTTGTTCTTTCGAATCTTATCCCTAAATCAAAGTGTAGAAGTCAAGTGCTATACTTACTCCTCATCATGTGCTTGATTGGGGATGGGTCCCTCAGATTCGGAAAGGTTAGGAGAGATTAAGAGTGAACAGCAAGGAAAGTGATTTTTTTTTTTTTTTTTAAGTGGCTCTGTTCTTCATTGTTATACATTATACATCAGAGTGAAATTTGAAGACAGATTTATTATAATATCTGGCAGAATGCTTTGTATGGTACATTTATAATGCAAAGCTTGTATCTAAAATTCAAAGCATTATTTTAAGAAGAAACTGTATCATCTCCATAAGACAAACCTAGCTTCTATCGACAGAAGTTTTCTGGTGCTGGAAAGTTAGAACTTGAAATATAAGCTTTATGAACTTAAAGAGATTAAGTTAAAAAATGCTGAGATGCTGAAGTGGAAAATGTCATTAATGACCATTTGTGAATATTTGCTAATTGTGTTCTAATTTTGTTTCATTAACTCAGAATGTCTAGATCTCCATTTCACTTTCAGGCAGTAGTTCTTGTTCAAGTGTTTCCCTGAACTTGAGAAAACCTTTTTGACAGGATTCTTGAAATGCTGTGATAATAGCTATCTATCACTTTAGAGACCTGGAACTGCCAGTCTTTTGACATTATCATATTCAAATTTGAATAATGTTTTATTAAGTAGAAGAAAATGAAATTTAAAAGATACCTATGTATCTTTCAGGAACAGTATATTTTCCACATTTGGTCACCTTGTTATTTTAATATTAAGCCCTCTAAAGAATGTTTGGCCCTGGGGTTTCCAACTTTTTAAAATGTGCTTTTATGCCCTTTTGTCAGTATTGTGAAGTCTATGGACCCAATCACATAACAAATTTTAAATAATTAAAATAAAATATATATAACAAAATAAAATATAGAGAAGAGAAACATCATATTGAAATACTAAAATTTTATTTTTAGGTCATTTAGCTATTTCCAGGTTAAAAGCCTTTGGAATAGAGGGGGGAAAGATACAAAACAACAACAACAACAACAACAACAAAAAACAACAAACACATATTTACCAGATTTTTCTGGAATCTAATTATAGTGGTGACAATAGAGTCAAAGATTGAGTCAATAGAGACAAAGACTTTATCTAAGTAAGATAAACTTAATTTGTTAATGAAAAGCATCAAAGATACAAAGGATCTCCAAGATCAAGTCCTTAAGTCAGAGGTATCTTTGATTTTATAGTATGCTGCCCTACACAGTACATTTGACATTCCAGGAATGCCCAATAGATGAGGAAAAAAAAAAATCATATAGCCACATAGAGACGTTTCCTCTCAGTTGGAATTAACTAGTCTTTATTTCTCTTTATCATATAGTATAGTCTTCTGAACTATTTTCTGGGTGGCACATGAAACTTGCTTCATAAAGATCTTCATATGTTTCATAGACTGATTTTATTTGCATTTGATCAGAAAAAAAAAATACTGTAAAAGACCTCTAAAGTATAATTTCTTCTCCACGTTCTAGAAAATTATAGAGTTTTGATAAAAGAGGGAGAAAAGAACAAAAAAAAAAAAAAAAAAAAAAAAAGGAAAGAGGAAAAATGGAAAGAAGAAAGAAAAGGAGAAAAAGGAAGATGCAAAGCAAAGGAAGGGAAAGGAAGGAGAAAGAAGAGGTCAATAAACTTTTTCTCAACAGATGCATTTCCAGAAGAATTGAAAACTAGATTTGTGCTTTAGTAGCAGGATCAGAGTCAAATTTCTCTGGAGAGAAGATAAAGGCAAGTATGATTATTTTTAAGGAATACTCTAATTTAAGAATACACTCCTGAAAAAAATAGTGTTATGCAATAAAAAACATGAAACCAATTTGAAATATTTTGGACTTTACCTTATATAGTTGGAAACATCAAGACAGAATTATATTGAATCAATGAAATCTGTTCACAACATATGAACAAGGGAATTTATTTAGATAAATATCCCCCTCTGCTTACAACTTTTTCATTTGTCATGTGATAATTTAAGGGACATTCTTCATGACTAAATGAAAATGATTTATTTTCTATCAATATCCAGTGGAATTATACACTTATATTTTCTGATTTCTGAAATTCCAAGTCTTCAATTTTTCTATAATAAGTTAGAAGGAAACTATAAATTATATATGCTTATATAATCATAACTATTTAATACATAACATATGTATTTAATATTAACATTACAAAATACTTTAATAAATGTATATTATATAATTAATATTAATTATGTAATATTTGGTATACTTATGAATTCATATTATATATACATATAATTTGTGCATTTACATATTATATGATTTATACATATCTATAATAGAAATAGAAATATTATATATATTATATTAAATATAATAGGAACTTAATTTCTTGAACTTCTCAACTTCTATAAGCTTTACCCAGAACTGAAAGTAAAAATTTTGACCCAAGGAGTAAGTTTGTGCTCTCAAATCAATTTTTAAGACAAATTTAGTTGAGAGTGGGAGAGAAACATGTAGTAAGACTGAAGGCCTTTTTTGAGAGGCAGTCTGGTCCACTATCCCATGAGAATGAACCAGGAGATTAGTTTCTGTACTCAGTGCTGGGAAGTCTAGAGGCATTGGGTAGAGAAGAAATCACCTGGAGCATGGCCTTAGGAGCAAGGATATTTGCTAGCTGGAAATTATTTTTCAGTAATTATTCTTGCTTACTAAAAAAGTCTTAAGTGTCAGAACTTTCCAAATTTCAGAGTCCCAGGGCTAATCCCTAGTTACCCTGTCCTACTTGTGTCTTTGCCTCAACCCCAATTCTATTTCAATTATCCACTGGGGGGAACTAGAGAAGGAATATCTATTACTTAGATTTTATAACAATTTGAACTTGCTCCATTTTAAAATTTCTATATTTTGAAATTCCCTTTTTGAATCACAATTTCTGTCCTTTCCCAATCTCCCTATCTGTTTTTCTTCCAGTACTTTGACTTCACAATAAACTTAAGTATAACTTAATTCCTCAGTTTTCCTAGTCTTAAAACTATATTCTTGCCTATATTCCCCATTCATCATATAACATTTCTGTGTATGTGTGTGGGGGGGGTGGGGGTAATAAAATTGTGTCTTGTCTTCCATTCTTAACTGTCTTACTCAATTGTCCTGTCATTTTTGTTCTGCATACTAGGGAATTCTTATCTTCTATAACTTCCACTGTTTAGGTCCACTACAGCTTGCTATATAAAGTCTTCAGTTGAATACAATTTACAGTTTGTGAATCTTTTAAATTTTTCAGAGGAATGGTGACATAAGGTTACGATACTGGTCTCTAGAATTAGAAAGACCTGGCTTCAAATCCTGGCTCAAACACCCACTAGCACTATAACTCTAGCCTATTCATTTAACTTTCCTGGCCTATGATTCCTCATCTATAAAATGAATGGTTTGGACTCAATGAATTCTAATGTTTCCTTGAACTCTAAATCTAAGATCTCAATTGAAAATTAGCATGAAAATAGAGTCAATAGAAAATAAAAAAGGGAATTTAGAGTGAGGAAAATCACAATTGAAGACATACATCAGACATTTCTTAGTGACTAGCACTGACATTAAATCTCAGATTCAGTGTTTTTTCTCTGTACAGTGGAGATAATAATATTTATAGCACACATCTCACTGAGTTAGAGTTAGAGACACATTGTTAAAATTAGATATATCTAAAATAGTCTACAAACTTTAAAAAAGCTATATGAATATTAGATATTCTTTTTATCTCCAATTGACTTTCAAAGACAAATTTGAAGTGTTTTTTGGTGGTTCATCTCTACTGGATTCCAAAGATATCCTTCTTTAAGTCTTAGCAAAAGATTTCCATTCTTACTAAACTCAGAAGATTTAACTAAGATGAACTCCCTCACTTTCTGAATTATTCTTTCTTAATCACTCAATGATCTCACATACAATTTCTTCCTTCCCTCTATTATTAGGAAAAGTAGTCTTTCTTGAAATTATCTTTATCACATCCTCATATCTCATCTGTAATATATTTTAGTCAATAATATATTTTAGATTTAGAGTTAGAAGGAAACTCAAAGAATATGTACTGTAATTATGTTCCTTAATTTTATAGATTAAAACTCATCTAAGATTAAGAGAGGTAAAAAAAAAAAAAAAAAAAAAACTTTCCCAATGTTACATGTATAGCCATTGGCAGATCTAAGATTTAAACCCAAGAATTAGAATTAGAATTTGGTTCTCATTCTATTCTATCAAACTATTTTCCCTTGCTTGCCCATCTATATTAATTATTTCCATTTCAACTTGTACCTTCCCCTTAGCCTAAAAAGGTTTTAGGGTCTCCTCTAGTCTATAAACGAAAAAGCCAATAAATTAAAGTTCTATTTACCTATATCATAACTACTAATAACAGTCTGGGCAAGAGGAAAGTTCATTTTCCCCTCTCCTCTTTTATAGTATGATCAGAAAAGTTAGATGCTTTCACTTAAGGTTTTGAGTGGATTTAATCTTGTTTCATTTGTCCTTTTCAGTTCTATGCAGAGATGGAGGAATTTCAATTATACTTAGAAACTGGCCATAGAAATATTAGAGGATGGATTCCAGACCATGTATAGCCACTCATCTTAGAATGAAAGCCCTGAGAAACCAAGGTACCTAGGATTCACACCAAGCTGGGCTTTGGACTTAGAGTTTGCTAGGGTTATATACTATATAGAAACTGAGCTGAATTGTTGAAAATCATTCCTTTCCACTCCTTGTGGTATGAGAAGGATGAAGGTTTGAGATATTTTATTAATGTTTATTCTTATAATAAATAAAATAATAAAATAAAAAAATTATTGCAAATATTTATTTTTAAAAGTTAATCCAATTTTTAAATGGTTAAATGGAACTGGAATTCAGGGGACCCTTGAAACAAAGAATACCATCAGAACTAGAGCAAATGGAAGAGGACCTAGATACCCTCATACATAGCATGCAATATAAATGTTATTAAGGAAATAAATGTCATCACAGTCACCATCATCAGCAGCAACAACAACTACACTCTTTTCATCATTCTATTCCCTTGTCTCTCTATTAGAAAGAATAATTAACACCTTCTATCTTTACTTGTGTTTGTTCCACTTATTCCTTTATCTCTGTCAATTATCTTTCTACCTCAACTAATCTCTAGAAACCTTCCAAGGTAACTAGTAACTCCCTTTTTAACAATTCAATCATTTCCTTTTCTCGTGTTTACTGAATACACTACAATATTTGATATTGTGCATGACTTTTATGTTGATATTTTATCTTCAGCTGGCTTCTATGATACTATATTTTCATGGTTTTTCTCTACTCTCTGACTACTTTTTGTTCTCTTTTGCTACTGTTTGAGACTTCATAGCATATATGCTTTATTTGTTTGGTTTTTGCACATAGGCTTTAAATTCCAGTTTCCATAAATTTCTGCTCCATGATTTTGTCTTTATTTTTCTAATTTATTTCTTTGCTCTTCCCTCTACTACCATGGCTTTGATTATAATTTCTTTTTAATTAAATGAACACATTGAAGGGGACAAACCAATGGATTTTAAATTAAAGATTCTTTTTTTTTTTTTTTTTTTTTAATTTTTTTTATTATATATATATATATATATATTTTATAATATTATCCCTTGTATTCATTTTTCCAAATTACCCCCCCTCCCTTATTCCCTCCCCCCGACGACAGGCAATACCATACATTTTACATGTGTTACAATATAGTCTAAGTACAATACATGTGTGTGAATATCATTTTCTTGTTGCACAATAAACATTAGAATCCGAAGGTACATGCAACCTGGGCAGACAGATATTAGTGCTAACAATTTACATTCCCCTCCCAGTGTTTCTTCTCTGGGTGTATCTACCTCTGTCCATCATTGATCAACTGGAAGTGAGTTGGATCTTCTTTATGTTGAAGATTTCCACTTCCATCAGAATACATCCTCATACAGTATCGTTGTTGAAGTATACAGTGATCTTCTGGTTCTGCTCATTTCACTCAGCATCAGTTGATTTAAGTCTCTCCAACCCTCTCTGTATTCCTCCTGCTGGTCATTTCTTACTGAGCAATAATATTCCATAACTTTCATATACCACAACTTACCCAACCATTCTCCAACTGATGGACATCCATTCATCTTCCAGTTTCTAGCTACAACAAAAAGAGCTGCCACAAACATTTTGGCACATATATGTCTCTTTCCGCTCTTTAGTATTTCTTTGGGATATAATCCCAGTAGTAGCGCTGCTGGGTCAAAGGGTATGCACAGTTTGATAACTTTTTGGGCATAATTCCAGATTGCTCTCCAGAATGGCTGGATTCTTTCACAACTCCACCAGCAATGTATTAGTGTCCCAATTTCCCCACATCCCCTCCAACATTTGTCATTATTTGTTCCTGTCATCTTAGCCAATCTGACAGGTGTGTAGTGGTATCTCAGAGTGGTCTTAATTTGCATTTCTCTGATCAGTAGTGATTTGGAACACTCTTTCATGTGAGTGGATATAGTTTCAATTTCTTCCTCTGAGAATTGTCTGTTCATATCCTTTGACCATTTATCAATTGGAGAATGGTTTGGTTTCTTATAAATTATGGTCAGTTCTCTATATATTTTGGAAATGAGACCTTTGTCAGAACCTTTGTTTTTAAAAATATTTTCCCAATTTGTTACTTCCCTTCTAATCTTGTTTGCATTAGTATTATTTGTACAGAAACTTTTTAGTTTGATGTAATCAAAATCTTCTATTTTGTGATCAATAATGATCTCTAGTTCTCCTCTGGTCATAAATTCCTTCCTCCTCCACAAGTCTGAGAGGTAGATTATCCTCTGTTCCTCTAATCTATTTATTATCTCCCTCTTTATGCCTAAATCATGGACCCATTTTGATCTTATCTTGGTATATGGTGTTAAGTGTGGATCCATATCTAATTTCTGCCATACTAATTTCCAGTTTTCCCAACAGTTTTTTCCGAATAATGAATTTTTATCCCTAATGTTGGAATCTTTGGGTTTGTCAAAGATTAGATTGCTATAGATGTACCCTTTTTTGTCCTTTGTATCTAATCTGTTCCACTGATCTACCGGTCTATTTCTTAGCCAATACCAAATGGTTTTGGTGACTGCTGCTATATAATATAGCTTTAGATCAGGTACACTTAGACCACCTTCCTCTGAGTTTTTTTTCATTAGTTCCCTTGCAATTCTTGACCTTTTATTCTTCCATATGAATTTTGTTGTTATTTTTTCTAGGTCATTAAAATAGTTTCTTGGGAGTCTGATTGGTATAGCACTAAATAAATAGATTAGTTTGGGGAGTATTGTCATCTTTATTATATTCGCTCGGCCTATCCAAGAGCACTGAATGTCTTTCCAATTATTTAAATCTGATTTTATTTTTGTGGCAAGTGTTTTGTAATTTTTCTCATATAATTCCTGACTTTTCTTTGGTAGATGGATTCCCAAATATTTTATACTATCAACATTTGTTTGGAATGGAATTTCTCTTTGTATCTCTTGCTGTTGCATTTTGTTAGTGATATATAAAAATGCCGAGGATTTATGTGGATTTATTTTGTATCCTGCCACTTTGCTGAAATTTTGAATTATTTCTAGTAGCTTTTTAGCAGAGTCTTTGGGGTTCTCTAAGTATACCATCATGTCATCTGCAAAAAGTGATAGTTTAATTTCCTCATTTCCTACTCTAATTCCTTGAATCTCTTTCTCGGCTCTTATTGCCGAGGCTAGCGTTTCTAGTACTATATTGAATAGTAATGGTGATAGTGGGCAACCTTGTTTCACTCCTGATCTTACTGGGAAAGGTTGCAGTTTATTTCTATTGCATATTATGCTTACTGACGGTCTTAAATATATACTCCTGATTATTCTAAGGAATAATCCATTTATTCCTATACTCTCAAGAGTTTTTAGTAGGAATGGATGTTGGATTTTGTCAAATGCTTTTTCTGCATCTATTGAGATGATCATATGGTTCTTATTAATTTGATTATTAATATGGTCAATTATATTAATAGTTTTCCTAATATTAAACCAGCCCTGCATTCCTGGAATAAATCCTACTTGATCATAGTGTATTATCTTGGAGATGATTTTCTGAAGTCTTTTTGCTAATATCTTATTTAAGATTTTAGCATCAATATTCATTAAGGAGATTGGTCTATAATTTTCTTTCTCAGTTTTCGATCTACCAGGTTTAGGTATCAGTACCATGTCTGTGTCATAAAAGAAATTTGGTAGGACTCCTTCATCCCCTATTTTTTCAAATAATTTATATAACATTGGGGCTAATTGTTCTTTAAATGTTTGGTAGAATTCACATGTGAATCCATCTGGCCCTGGGGATTTTTTCCTGGGGAGTTGATTAATAGCTTGTTCTATTTCTTTTTCTGAAATGGGACTATCTAAGCAATTTATCTCCTCCTCTGTTAATCTAGGGAGCCTATATTTTTGGAGGAAGTCATCCATTTCACTTAAGTTATCAAATTTATTGGCATAAAGTTGGGCAAAGTAACTCCTTATTATTTCTCTAATTTCCTCTTCATTGGTGGAAAGATCCCCCTTTTCATTTGTAAGACTATCAATTTGATTTTCCTCTTTCTTTTTTTTGATCAAATTTACCAAAGGTTTATCTATTTTATTGGCTTTTTCATAAAACCAACTCTTGGTTTTATTTATTAATTCAATAGTTTTTTTACTTTCAATTTTATTGATTTCTCCTTTTAATTTTTGTATTTCGAGTTTAATTTTTGGTTGGGGGTTTATAATTTGGTCTTTTTCTAGCCTTTTAAGTTGTAAGCCCAATTCGTTAATCTTCTCTTTCTCAATTTTCTTCAAATAAGCCTCTAAAGATATAAAATTTCCCCTTATTACCGCTTTAGCTGCATCCCAAAGATTTTGATATGATGTCTCATCATTATCATTATCTTGGGTGAAATTGTTAATTGTTTCTATAATTTGCTCTTTCACCCAGTCATTCTTTAAGATGAGATTATTCAGTTTCCAATTACTTTTTGGTCTATTTACCCCTAACTTTTTACTGAATGTAGCTTTTATTGCATTGTGATCTGAGAAGAAGGCACTTATTATTTCTGCCTTCCTACATTTAATTTTGAGATCTTTATGTCCTAGTATATGGTCAATTTTTGTATAGGATCCATGAACTGCTGAGAAGAAAGTATATTCCTTCCTATTGCCATTCAGTTTTCTCCAAAGGTCTATCATACCTAGTTTTTCTAATGTTCTATTTACTTTTTTAATTTCTTTCTTGTTTGTTTTGTGGTTTGATTTGTCTAAATCTGAGAGTGCAAGGTTGAGATCTCCCACTATTATAGTTTTACTGTCTATTTCTTCTTGCAGTTCTCTTAACTTTTCCTTTAGAAAGTTAGATGCTATACCACTTGGTGCATATATGTTTAGTATTGATATGGCTTCATTATTTATGCTACCTTTCAGCAGGATATAGTTTCCTTCCTTATCTTTTTTAACGAGATCTACTTCTGCTTTTGCTTGATCTGAGATAAGGATAGCTACCCCTGCTTTTTTGGCTTTACCTGAAGCATAATAGGCTCTGTTCCAACCTTTTACCTTTACTCTGTATGTATCTCCCTGCTTTAAGTGTGTTTCCTGTAGGCAACATATTGTAGGGTTCTGCTTTTTGATCCATTCTACTATCCGTCTCCGTTTGATGGGATCGTTCATCCCATTTACATTTACAGTTAAAATTACTAATTCTGTATTTCCTGCCATCGTATTATCCCCAGATTATGCTTTTTTCCCTTGACCCCCCTGATCCCCCTCCCCGATTTACAGACCCCCCTTGTGACGCGCAACCCTCCCTCTTTTTTTTTTTTTTAGGATCCCTCCCCCCTCCCTCCAAGTCCCTTCACTTATTTCCCTTTTCCTTTTCCCTTTTCCTCTCCCCCCTTTTAATGAGGTGAGAGAAAATTCTCTGAAAAACAAATATGTTAATTATTTACTCTTTGAGCCTCTTCTGATGAGAGTAAGATTCACACAATGATTCTCCCCCTCACTAAGTTCCCTCAGATATGGTGTATTTTCTATGTCTCTTCCTGGGATGTAGTTTCCCTCTTTTTATCACTCCTTCCCCTTTTTCTGAACCGACCTCCTTCCCTTTACTACACCCCCCTTTTTTTCTTTTATATCAGTAAAATCAAATTATCCTTGAGTATTTTTTATATACCCACAACAGAGTTACAGTTCTCAAGGGTTCTGTGTACCTTTTTCTGTTTCTCTTCAGTCTTGTGGATGTAGATCAAATTTTTTGTTTAAGTCTGGTTTTTTTCTTAGAAACATATAGAATTCCTCTGTTTCATTGAATGACCATCTTCTTCCGTGGAAAAAGATGCTAAACTTAGCTGGGTAGTTCATTCTTGGTTGCAGTCCTTGATCTTTTGCCTTACGGAATATCAGGTTCCAGGCCCTTCTATCTTTTAATGTGGAGGCAGCCAGATCTTGGGTGACCCTTATTGTGGCACCTTGGTATTTAAATTGTTTTTTTCTAGCTGCTTGCAGGATTTTCTCCTTTGTGTGGTAATTCTGCAGCTTAGCCACAATATTCCGTGGTGTTCTTTTTTTAAGGTCTATTTCAGAAGGAGTTCGATGAATTCTTTCCACATCTACTTTCCCTTCTGTTTCTATTATCTCTGGACAGTTCTCTTTGATAATTTCCTGTAAAATAGAATCTAGGCTCTTTTTTTGGTCATAGTTTTCTGGAAGTCCAATAATCCGCAGATTATCTCTCCTAGATCTATTTTCCAGGTCTATAGATTTTCCCAGTAAGTATTTGACGTTGTTCTCCAGCTTCTCATTTTTTTTGTTTTGTTTGACTGATTCTTGGGTTCTCTGTGAATCATTCATTTCTATTTGTTCCATCCTGACTTTTAAGGAGTTATTTTCTTCTTTCACAGTTTTTAGTTCTTTTTGTAAATGCCCAATTTCGTTTTTAAATGAATTATTTTGCTCTATTGAATTTTTTTCCATTTCCCTAATTTTTTTTTTTTTTGAGAATTATTTTCTTTTTCCAATTCAGAAATTCTATTTTCTTGAGACTTTTTTATCTTTTCCAATTCAGAAATCCTACTTTCCTGTGTTTTTTTAACCTTTTCTAATTCACTAATTTTGTTTCCCTGCATCTCCTGTGAATTCTTTATTTTTTCCAACTCCAATTTCAGGACGTTGTTATTCTCTATCATAACTTCCCTTTCCTTGCCCCATTTTTCTTCGATCTCCCTAAATTTCTTAAGAGCTTCTTCTAGGAGAGAGTTATGTGATGGGGGGCAGGAATCGTTCCCCTTTAGGTTGTTATCTTCTGAATCTTTGCTGTTAACTTCCTCGGGGTTGGGTACCCGCTCTTTCTCTGTATAGAAGGAATCTATAGTTTTTCTAGCTTTTTTGCTCATACTTAAAAAATGTTTTGGGGTCTGTCCCTGGGGTAGGAAATTATTTACTTCTTTACCAGCTTCCTCCCAGACCGGATGGATGCAGCGGCCCCTGCGCCCACGCTAAGAGAGAGCTCTGGGAGAGAGTTCCCCACCCCCTCCCTGGAAGTGCCTCAGAGGTGATTAGCACTGCTGTGCTTTGAGGGCGTAGAATAGTGAAGACAGCAAGAAGCTCAGCCTATGTGTCCGGGTGGGGAGTGGATGTCTGCAGCAGGTGACGTGAGAAGCCCCTGCGCTCAAACTGGAAGTGTCTGCCAGAAACCGCGGTCCCTAGTTCAAAGGTTCAGCTTCTCTGGGACTTCCTGGAGCTGAGTTCCACTCCCTCCAGCTAAGCTAGGCCGTATGTGTTGCCTTGGGCCGTATCCACCCACTTGTCAGTCTCTTAACTATTCTCAGGAGGTAGCTGAGGCCATACCCCCTGGTGCCGAGTCTGCTGAGTCACCCCCAGGGTGGGGGGAGGGGGGGGAATCTAATCTGAGTTTTAAAATATTTTGGCTTTCTCTTCTGAACTGCTAAATAATTAGCAGAGAAGAGCTAACAGCCTGTGCCAGATTCCTTTACCTCAGTGGCTTCTCTGATCCCAGAGCCCCTCCCAGCGCAATGGGCGCAGTGTGCCCCTACCCCACTGTCTGTGCTGGTCTTTCTTATTCCTCCCCTGAGAACTGACCTTTCCTTTTGAAACTCCAGATTCTCTTCAGCTGGTAAGTCGTGCTTCCAGTCCTTGTGGTATCTATCAGTCCTGAGCTAATTTTGAGACTTAATTTATCTAATTGGTTGTGAGGGAGTGAGGACATTCACTGAGTAGTGTGTTTCTTCTCCGCCATCTTGGCTCCGCCCCCAAATTAAAGATTCTTAAATGGAATCTTGCCCTACTTCTTAACAACTATGAGAACTTGAAAACTATCCTTCTCTATTATAGGACTTCTATTTTTTCAACAATAAAATAATAAGTTTATATTAGAAGATCTAAAATTAAATTTCCACTTTCAGTCCCATCATGAGTTATTCTATCTTCCATGATTCTCAAACATTTTTCTCTACCTTCAACAAAATAGAATTTCAGAATTACAATTATTTATTGGGTATTGCTTCCTTGTTAACCTCAAGGTTAACATGTCCAAAAAGAATAATTATTTTTTCTTCAAAATCTATTCTGTTCCTAATTTTTTATACCTTATTTCATACCTAACATCAACTTTGTGTTTTACTCCATACCCTTACTTAATTTTCACCTTCAATTAGATTTCAAGTTATATCTTCCTCTATAGGGGTTGACATTCAGCTCCTCTTCTCAACATTGTCTATGGCTATTGTCTATATAAATCATGTCTCTTCAATTTAGTTACTTTAAAAGTCTCTCAACAATGTTCCTTATTTCAGTATGACCCTCTTTGAGCAAGGTCTCACTCACTTCATAATTCAGTGCTTAGATGGCTTCATTCTTCTTCCAAAATTATTTATTGATTCCCTATTGTTTATGGAACTAAGTATAAATTCTAAGTAATAAGTCAAATTTGCCTCTCCAGGATATTTACCATCTACTCTTGGTTTTGCCTTCTATGATAATAAGTTTAGCATTACTAACACAATCACCACATCAAGATTCTGTTATGAAATCAATTCTATCAGTAACACTGGCAAAGTATAATTGAGGATTAGACAGTGGGAGCAGAAGGGGAAGTTCCAACTATAATTGAAACACAATTATAATATGAAGAAATGATGGCAATCAGATTACCAGGAAATATAATAGTCATTGATGAGTTCTTTATATAGCCTTATAATGAATGCCCACAGCTACTTGGCTTTATCCTTTTACTTTCACAATTATTAAGACATAATCATTAATCTTTCATTGCATAGTATTTAAGTTGTAAACATATATTTCTATTCTATTTATATAAGCTATCACCACAGACAAATTCTGCAATGACCCTGTTCCATTCTCTTTGTGTTAGAAGCAGAAGATAAGGAGGAAGAATATTGATTTTAAGTCCAAACTTAAAAATCATCATTAAGATCTTTAGTTGTTTTTTGTTTTTATTTTTTTTTCCAAATTCAGTGTTCAATTCTCATTCTGTGTTTTTAAAAACATGTGAAAGAGTCAGCCTTTTGCTTTCATACTTATTTACAAAACATCAATGCCTGGCATTGGCTTTCTCATTCAAAAAAAAAGTCCATAACACTCCAGCAATTAGTTTCTTAACTTCCCATTTGTGTTTAAAAAAACAAGTTTTCATTATTGTTTCTTTACCATTTAAATAACTCATATTTGCCTATTTGCCTTCTGCTACATGAACTCGCCAAACTCCACTGAATTATGTATCTTTCATCTTTTCCATCCTAGCAAATAATGATAATGATAATAATAATAATAATAATAATAATAATAATAATAATTTTATTATTTAAGTTAGAAAATTTCTTCTAAGTAGTCCAATATTCCTAAAATTATTTCCAGTCACTCCTGTCATTTTTGTTACTTTTGCTCATCTATTTATCTAACAGAAAAGACTTTTCTTCTAAGGATTTCACATTCTAACATTTAGAATCAACCAGAGGTATAATGGGCTGTCCTGAAGATAGTAGAGACTTGTTTCCAGTGGGAGGTGTTGAAAAAGATAAAAGATTAATTAATGGCTGTAATACAAAAAAGGTATTTTTTCAATATAAATTAAATTCAATGACCATTGAAAATCCTTTCAAATTTCTACTTCTGTTTTCTCCATACCATCAGGAATTTTTCCAGGAATCTATACTTAGAACTTCCAAATCTTCAGGGCACCCATTTTCCTACAAATGAACCTCTTCTCTAGAGAAAGATAAATTATTATTATGTCTTAGCAAAGAGGTCTTCTTTTATAGGTTGGTTTTTCTTGGCTAGAATAAACAGAGATCACATTATGCCAATCAAATGTATTTAATTAAGCATTTAATAAAATTGCACTCATGATAGCAAGATCCAATAGTGAGAAATGTGTTACAGATAGGTAATTAAGGTCAAATTGTATGTACAATGAAAGTTAGATTCCTATAGAATAGGAATCCCACTCCACATACATGATCAGATACAGTAAATACTAAATAGTCAGAAATAAGAAGAATATGAATATCCCATACATGTTCCAGATATATTGGTAAAATATAGCACAGTAATTCACAGATGGCTCAAATCCACAGATAATTCAGTATCTGTTTATATATAAAATAGATTGGTACCCTAGTAATTAATGTCCTATGAGATTTGAGAAGACATATGCACACATTTGTAAAAGCATTCATCCTTGCTATCAGTGTTCAAACATTTTAGGAAAGTAAAGTGCGATTTGGAACATATGTCTCCTATTTCTTAATTGGTAAGGGCTCCCATTGAGTTGTTTTTTTTTTTTTTTTTCACATGAATAAATGGTAAGTTATAGCAAGGTGAATATGCAATTAGACTTAGATTAGAGGCAGAATATGGTAGCAAATGGTATTTCCTGGTAACAAATTCAAACTTTAATTTTCTCATACCAAAGAAATAAAGAAAAAAGGCTAAAAGCTAACAAAGCTATATTGCTAAGCACATAATAAACATGTATATTTCATGGTAATAGCATGGTAGAAAAATGTTGGGAGTGGATATGTTTGTTTTTTCTCCCCAGGAGTATTAAATGATAGCTATTTTTGTTTTCTACATAGTGTAAAGGAAATTGTTATTATTTTGTTTCCTTCCTATCCTAAGAGGAAATAAGGAAGAGCCATTATTTGTTTGAACTATCATATCATTAGTAAAATAATATCATTAAATCTATTTCTGAATCAACTTTCCATTTCCTTTTCCCAACTTAGTATATATGAATTAGAGGGAATATGACACAGTAGATTGAAAAGTATGAGCGTTTAAATTTTATGAATATTTAGTAATAGTATGATTGTAAATACATGTGTGTATAGCATGTGCATTTGTAAAAAAAATTATATAAATGCATAATTTAGAATGATATGTGTATACACATATATACATGTATTTTCCTATATAAAGTTATAATAAAGTTGCTGCATGTGTATGCACACACATATATGTAAATTTATGCACACATTATATCTGTATCTATATTATATTATATTATATTATATTTTATATTATATTATATTATATTATATTATGTTATGTTATGTTATGTTATGTTATATTATATTATATTATATTATATTATATTATATTATATTATATTATATTATACCATGGCATATTTTATTGCTGTATCACATCATAGTATGTCATATTATATCACATATCACATCATGTCACATTACATTAAATTGCATTACACCAGATCTCAGTATGTCATATCATGTTACATTACGTTATCTTATGTTATTTTGTTATCTTATGTTATATTATGTTGTCATGTTATATTGTGTTGTTATAGTGTATCATTTCATAATCATATATATCATTCATGTTATATCATGTTATATGATATGATATGCTTTAACATATGATAAATTAGTTATCAGCGTACATCCAGGGAAGGAGTTTTCCAATGAAAGAGCTCCTTCAGTTGATGAAGTCATAGGAATAGGACACACATAAATGTCACAAATCCATACAGTAATTTTTCTCTGATCACTACCAACTGGGTAAGACAAGGTCTCTTGTAGGAGGTGGCATTAAAGCCAAGACTCAAAGCTTGACAGAAGCTAGAAATTAAAAATTAAAAAACACATACTTTAGGAGGAAACATAGTCTAGGTCCAGAGCATATTTTGTAAGGCAAGAAGATGGATATGAAATCTGTGTATGCAAAAAACCCATATTTGCTAGAACATGGTGTGTATGGAAGATTGTAAAAGATAATTAAAATGGAAAAGCAGAATCACATTGTAATTCTTTAATGCCAAACAAAAGGAACTATATTGTGCCTTGGTGGCAACAGATCTAAATTGTAACTCTAACTTTTCATGACCAGTGAATGACATGTATATATCAGTTCTCTAGGAATAAAAACAAACAGACAAATAAACAAACAAACAAATGAATACAACAACCAATAGCAACAAACAAGCTACAAGTTGCTTGGAAAATAAACCAGAAAGTGAAAGAGTCAAAGACAAGGATGGTATTGCAACACTCTTGGGTAGAAATAATAGAGGATAAAGAAAGATAGGTAGTTATTGCATGATTGGAAAGGAATGAATGAAGAAGGTGTTGTGGAGTAAAAATTAACAAGACTTTAAATGTCCTTTATATAGTGGTATGATAAAGTGGTATGATAAAGAATGAAGAGCCAGTAATAACTTTTATGATTGCAGGAATGGTAATGGCCTAAAAGTAAGTAGAAAGGATGCATTGGGGAGAAACATATAGTGAGTTTAATTTTAGATTTGTAGAATTTGAAATATTTCTTACCTCTCAAAGTAATTATATTACATGTGCTGCTAAGAATATATAACTGGAGTTCAGGAGAATGAACAAGGCTGGATATGGAGATTTAGAAGTCATATTCATAGAGAAAAATGAAGGATGCTGATTTAAAAAAGTAAAAGTGAAAAAGACATACAGATAAGGTAAATAACTTGGCTATAGACAATAAAGCCCTAGGATGATCAAGCATAGGGAACAAAATTTTTCATTTTCATTATTGTAACTATTTCATATATTATTCTTTTATTTCAATTCATTTCATTTTATATTACTGAATACTTCCAAGGATTTTTTGATTCTTATATTCATCATTTTTAGCTACATAATAATATTTGAAGATCAAGTAAATCTATAGATCAAGTAAAAGCTATTTTCAAATTGGTTGTCACTTTTTTTTTTTTTTTTTTTTTGCTTTTGTTTTGCTTTTACTTTTTTACTAACATGAGGCCTACTACTAGGAATGTTGTATATTGACTTCACTTTTATATTTGACCTCTTCAGTGTTTATGTCCAATAGTAAGATCACTGAAAAAAATAAATAATAATAGTTTAGTCACATCATATCCAGAATAATCTGAACAAATTGTTAGTATAACAACAGTGTATTTATCTTTCAACTAGACTGTCAATACCTCCAATTACCCTTTTTTATAATTGCTACTTATTGTTGCTGCTGTCTATATCATTGGAGGGTATGATATAAAATATCATAATTGTTTAAATTCCCCTTTCTCTTGTGTTTTTATAGAAGTATTTATAAGTTGAAATTCTACTGAAATTTATTTGTTTTTATCCTTTGATCAAATGTTTATTACTGTGGAATGACATTTGATCTTATATATTTATTTCAATTCCATATATATATATATATATATATATATATATATATATATATATATATATATATATGTGCATCCCTTATATATTTTAGATAATAGTAATATTTGGTCCAAGAACTTTTTTCTCAAATTCAGGTTTCACAGATGGAACATCACACAGGAAGTATCTTTATAGTTTTGTGCAGTAAAAATAGCCTGTTTTCTCATTTTATATGATTACCTCTGGCCTTTGGTTTAGAAATCTAGCCTCAACTGATAATAGTAAATGGTATTTCCTACTTTTACTATTTTTATTTCGATTGCCATTTGAGTCATATATCCATTTTCTTCTTATTGTCACATCACAAAATATTTATGTGAATCTAAATTCTAACTAAGAGTATTTTTCAGTTTTCCTAATAATTCTTGTAAAATAATCTCTTCCCATCATTAATTCATGTTCTTAATTATAGCAAACAACATTACTTTTTGATTTTTTATTTGATTTTTTCGATTACTTAAAATTTTTATTTGTATTTTGTTCTGCTATTCTACTTTTAGAAAACTCTATTCAAATTTACTAATAATACATTTTAAGATCTGGTAATTTTATATTTCATTCTTACTTATTTTTTTCTCTCTCTCTTCCATGAAATCCCTTAAGATGTTAGACCTTTTGTTCCAAATGGATTTTGTTACACTTTCATCTAATTTTACAAATTATCAAATTGGCAATTTGATTGATGGAGCATTAAATTTGAAAAGTGAATTTAATATCATTTTGTTTATTTGTTTCATACTTTATTTCTACAGATAGCATAAGCCTTGATCGTGTCATTGTAAGTCAAATTCTAGATATTTTATGTAAATTGTAATTATTTTAATATACTTTCAAATAGTCCTTTATTCTTGCTCTTTGTAGAACTATATAAAATGATTTTATTTCTTCACATTTATAGTTTTAATGAATTCTACTCTCTTTGCTATTAGTAACAAATGAAAATGGAGTTCAAGCTGACAGCAATTAACAAAAGATTTCTTCAATCCCTCAGGAGTACTCCTTCAAATACTCCATTTTCCTCTCCAGGTGGCTCATTTTCTTGACCTCTTAGAAGCTTATAATTGTCAGTTTGCAACTTGATTCTCCTTTATCTTAAGCAAAAATAAACTACTAGAGAAAACAGCTGAAGTTTATATTCATAGAGTATATGTTAATTATAGATAGGGAATGCCTATAGAATTACAAAATTAAATAAAAGTATTATTTAAAAAATTAATTCCTACTGATTGACTGATTCAAGAATACTGGGAATGAACAGAATAATGACTACTCTTCTATATGACATCCTTTCAACTACTTGAAGGATAGCTCTGTCTCCCTTTGCTTCATCTCCTTATCTTTTCTAGACTACATTTCCTCTTATAGAATTATTTATATTCTTTCATCAGAAAGTCACAAGGTGGGGCAGGGACAAAACAAAAAGCAGGAACAGATTCTGGTTGACTGGAGACGTTTATATACTTCCAGGATTGGCTCCATAGTCAACCTAAAGGATCTTTATGACATAGTTATAGCATATAAGCACTTACAAAAAATCTGTTTATTTTTAAAGTTTCTCCAAGACATTTTCAATAAAACAATATGATAATTCTGGTTTTTTAGACTTTTCCTTATGAGGATTAAATCAGCTGACTTTGCTGATGCCATCTCACAAGCAAATTTTCCACCCCAATACTCTTTTAACATTATATCGTTTAGTCTTTTTTTCAAATATGTGGATATTTTAAAAATATATGAACTTTTTCAAAGTTTTTTTTTAATTTGATTTTCTTGAAATAATAATGTGATTTAAAATTTATATACTTAGTTATGTCATTGTGTTCTTAATATAACTCCAAACTTCCATCAATGGAATGAATAAAACTTGGTTATTGAATTATTTCCTGGCTGTATTATTATCCAGAGTTAGTGTTGTATAATGAATATACGCTATATTGACTATAGAATAGAGAGCTAGACTTTAACTTTGGAAGAGTTCAATTAAATTATTTCTTCTAGCACATATTGCTTCAATAATCCTGGACAAGTAATTTAATCTCCCAGGGTCTCTAGACACTGTAAATTGCCAATTAGGTATTAACCTTAATTGGTAAAAGAAGATTTTTGGTTTTTTTAATCAAGGAATTCCTTCTACTGGTGGAATCACAGGATGATTTAAAAAAAAAAAAAGTACTGAAGTATTCTTACAAGTATTTTATTTTAAATTTGTGTCAGTGTTCATTAATTTAATTGCTCTATAGCTTCCTTTCTGTGTTTCCTTTCTCCCTCATTTGTGTACAAAAGGAGTTTGAGAAAGTGCCTTGATTTTCTATATTTGAGAATAATTTTATAGTTTAATTATGCAGTAGGGAATTGAGATCACCACAGGTATTAATTTTTATTTAAATATTTGATAAATTTCACTTAAAATACATCTGGCCCAGGTCAGCCTTCCTCTTTTTTTACAGGCTGTCTTTGTCATATACTACTTTATTTAAGATCTCTATTTGTACTATTCTATTACTATTTTTATTTTGAGACTTGATGATTTCAAAGATATTTATTCATTACTTTCAATTCTCAGGGTTTTTTTTTAATATATTTGTCCATGGTAGTTTTTGATAATTCTCAATTTTTTTTGCTGTGGATTCAATTTGTTCATCTTTTTTTTTTTTCTTAGTAATTAAATTTTAATCATTTTAAGATGAGTTAAGCTAATGTCTTAATATATTTGTTACATTTAAAAACAGTTATTCATTTTATTATTTTATAATATTTAATCAATTTTTATTTTTCTAATTTTTAATAATACTTCCTCTGTACTTTCCTTGTACTTAGTTACTTTGTAATTTTTAGCCTGTAATATATATGCCAAAGATACTTACTTGTAAAAATATATTGCATTTAGCTAATACTAAAATCTATTATTGGAAGGAGAAATAGTCTGACATAACATAACTTTCATAGTGATTAACATAGTAGATTTAGTGAGAATCCTGGATTTGAAATCCCTCAGACACTACATAATCATAGTCTATTCATTTAACCTCTCTAAAATACATCTATCATACTATCATATAAGCTAAATAATACTTGTATTAGCTATAAGTATTTTTAAGAGAAAAGGACTTTGCAAATCTTTTGAGCATTTTACAAATATATTTTTATATTTGTATTTGTATGTACATTTATTTGAATATACTCTGACTTAGACACCCTTTTTCAGCATAAGAAAGTCCTGCTGTGGAAACAAATTTTATCGCATACTTTGGTGAGATATTTACAAATTATAGTGTAAAAGAGTTTCCTAAGGCAAATAAAACATTACCAAGTGGTAATCAATCAATATATATCAATCCTTCAAGATTCGAAATTCAGTCCTCTTTTTCTGTATGTCATGCTGCCTCTTATTCATTTAATGTTTTCATCTTTTTTAAGCATTTCAGCATGATGGTGACTTGCAAATACTGTATATTTTACCCTATAAAGTGCTGATTTTCAAGCAAATGTGGCTTTGTTTTGTTGAATGAAGTACACATCCTTTGAGACATATCAGAAGGAACTGGAGAAATGTAGTCTAGAAAAGATAAGGAGATGAAGCAAAGGGAGACAGTGCCATCCTTCAAGTAGTTGAAAGGATGTCATATAGAAGAGTAGTCAGTCTTATTCTGTTCATTCCCAGAATTCTTGAATCAATCAATCAGTAGGAATTTCTTTTTTAAATAGTACTTTAATTTTTTCAAATACATGAAAAGATAGTTTTCAACACTCATCTTTGCAAAACCTTGTGTTCCAATTTTTTCTCCCTCCCCTCCTCTAGATAGCAAGTAATTTGATATAGGTTAAACGTGCAAATCTTTTACATATATTTCCATATTCATCATGCTGTGCAAGAATAATCAGATCAAAAGAGAAAAACAAGCAAACAAAAAACAAAAAAATTGTGAAAATGCTATGTGCTTTGATAAACTTTCAGTCTTTAGAGTTCTCTCTCTATATACAAATGGCAATGTTTATTCCTAATCAATAAGCATTTATTAAAAACATATTATGTAACCAGTCATTTTGCTGAAGTCTGGAAGTAATCCATCTTAAATGCAATCAGGAAAACTGAGGCTGGATGGAAGGACAAATTTCCTAACAGTTTTCCAAAGTGGAATGGAGTCCACTCAATAAATTAGTGGACTCCATGTGTCTTCTTTAAGCAAGGGTTCATGATCACCTGAATATTGTACTAAGGGGGAGTCTTCCCTCAGATATGACTGCTAAGGTCCCTTCCAGTTTTGGGATAGAGGATCATTTCATTTTAAAACTGAGAAATATCTTACTTGGCATATATTTGACATAACTCTTTAATTTATTGAATGAGGATACTGAGACCCAACTGTGTTAAATGAATTCTCCTAAGGTTTCAGTGCTATGCAGGAATCCATTTATGGCTACAAATTTCCTTATTCTCTTACCAGATACAGTGTTATGTGCCATTATAGAAAATGACTGAGTTTTTATTGTTTTTCTGTTGATGTATATATATATATATATATATATATATATATATATATATATATATATATATAAAAATTCTCAACCTACATTATTCTGGTATGCTGATAGACCTGTAATCTCATGGACATGTACTACCTCCAATGCACAATCATATCCTATAAATAACACCCTTTGCTATGCTCCACTGGATTATGTACTATGTTCACTCAGTTTGCTGGGGACATAAAGAATGAAACAAAGATATTTTATAAAACCAAATTTAACTTTTTTTTTTTATTTGAGCATTTGTTTTAAATAAATTGTTATAAAAGTAATAACTTTGTAAAGGGCTGAAACTCTGAATAGTTGCATTAGAATCAGACAACTGAGCACCTAAGGCTAATTATATTTTGGACAATACTCTATCAACACATGCTTCTCACGATTCTGTATTGGCTTGATCTTTTAGTGTATACAGATAATGTTAGCAGGGATTAGGGGGTAGAGTAAGACAAGCCATAGATAGTCACTTTGGAGGAGGATGAGGAGAAGGGAGGTTAGTGGAGAGCATGTTGTTGATCCTCTTCACTTCTCCCCCTAAAGACCAAAGACTTTTGTTTATCTTGACTCGAGCTGATTCTGGGGCCTCCAGAGGGCTAACCCAGACTTCACATTTTGGTGCCCAATGTGTGAACCAAGGACCCTAATTTCACTGAAGAAGTCCCAGGTGACCAGGAAACAGGGTGAGCATTTTAATAGAGAAACAGGGAACTTACTTTGTTAAGAGCTAAAATAGTAACTTTCATTTTCTACCTGAAATGGGGCAGATATTAGGAAAAGATTCTTCCACAACCCTACACCAAAGGAGATCTACAGGAAGCATACTCAGACTGATAGACAGGGTTTCATTGTAACTTGGGAGGAGATTGATAGACTCTTGGATACATTAGAATATATGTCCCCTTTGTTCTTCAAGGAAGAAGAAATAGAGGCAGATAATTAGAAATTAGTAAGAGATCAACTATAAGAATATTACAATGACAATGGTCCTGATTCAATTTCCAAAGAAACATACTACATATATATATATATATATATATATATATATATATATATATATATATATATATATATATATATATATATATATATATATATATATATACAAAACATAGTGCAATTGACCTTAAAGAATCCCATAAGTTATAGAAAAAATAAAAGTTTTAAGAATAGCCAGATGAGGAATTGTGAGGAGAAAGAGGGAGACAAAGGAAAGATTGATGGCAATATTGCTAGAGGGCATGAGGACTTAAGTGAACTTGAAAGGCATGGTGATTCTCACTCTCACACTTTAGCTTCAACCCTGCCTATACTGAAGCAGGTCATTCACATGCCCCCATCAACTTCACCTTCCAGGAGGGAGGGAGGAGGAGTGCCAGGGGCAATGATATCATCATCAACTCCCCCCCCCCTAGAAATCACCCCCTTCTATGACTAGATCTCAAAAAACACTACTTAAAGTCACAGAATAAGGGCAGAATACAGCTGATTTGAGAATAGAAATGTATCCTGTGATTGAACAGTTTAACTCTTCAGGTCAAAAAAGTAGAAGATACACTCCATTGGATTTAGAAATCCTCAAAGACTGGAAAAAGGCTTGAACTCTTTATGTGACTACTTCATCTTATATTACTTGTGGCTTTCTGAATATAGTGAGCTCTGTAGTTTACAAGCTTAACAAATAGTCAAAGTGGAGTTAATACTCCACTCACCTATGACCAACTAACAGGTATAGGTTTTTATGTTGACATTTCAGTACAGATTAATTAAAACACAGCAGCATATGAGCAAATTGCTTCTGCTGCTATCAAAGAATGGGGTTTTATTCCAGGTAAACAGGACAAGGTCGATGCCTTCACAAAAATAGCACAAGGGCCTAATGAACCCTTTGCTGATTTTGTGGGACATTTGCAGACAGCTGTCATACAAACTATTGGTGAAAATGCAGCAACAAAAATTATGATAAGGCAACTTGATAAAATAAAATGCTAAAGAGGTTTGTAGAAGAATTATACTAGGACTACACAAGGATGCTCCTTTAGAGGAGATCATAAGACACTGTGCCTCAGTGGGCACAAATACCTTTTATAGCCAGGCTATGATGCAGACTTCCCAAATTCCAAACATGGGAAGACAGGATCCCTTTTAGCAAGGGACATCCAGAGAGACTGATCTGTACTTTCAATGTGGTAAAGTAAGGCATCTGAAAGCTAAATGTTGGCATAGAGACAGAGTGAGAAAACAGGGTGGGAGAACAAGACCCAAAACTGCATGTCCAAAATGAACAGAAGTTTCTAATGGGCATCAGAATGTAGACTGATTCAGGGAAATGGGATGAGGGGCCCAGCCCTAAGGTGCAAGGCAAAAAATACTTGGGGCATGACGGCAGCCAATGCTATACCCAGAGAGCCTTTAGAAATTCAATACCCAGACATGACCAATCAGCCAGGAAGCAACCTGATTGGAGAAAGGGATTACAATTGGGGAGAATAGAGTTGTACGCAGCTGGGACAACTGAGAAACTCACTGGAGAGGTGAAATCTGTTCCTCTCCAGCCTATGGATCCTTTGTCTCCAGGCACAGTAGGCTTGATCATTTCACTTACTGAGAGTATTTACAAAACAATGACCATCCATACACTGATGTGGGAAACTGTGAAATGTTTAGATAATATCCCAGTCACTAATACAGGTACTTATCAACCATCAGCTTTACTGATATAGACTCCTAAGCAATCTGGTGATAGTTGCCCAGATTCTAAGTGCAAGCAACAAAATCCAGGAATATTCTGGACAGCAGCTGTGGCAGCTGACTGACCTATGCTCACTATCTATGTAAATGGCATACCATTAGAAGGATTGGTACACCCAGGTGCAGATCATACAGTCATTAGAGGTGCCAATGGCTCAGTCACTGGCCAGAGATTAAGCAGACACCTACATGTCTGGCATAGGAAAATCAATAGCAGCTGAAGTTACTGCTACTCTTTTGAGATGGATTTTTGAATGTGAAACAGGATATTTTGCTCCTTTTATAGTTGAAAAAAATCCCCATCAATCTGTGGAGAACAGACATTTTACAACAATTAGGGTTAAAAATGAATACTTCAGTTTTTTAGTCAGGGCTGCTGTTGAAGGCCTGTCAACACTTTTGCCTGTTCCTATCCAGTGGAAAACTGATACACCAGTGTGGATAGAACAGTGGCCCTTAGGTAGCGATAAAATTCAGGCCTTATTAGATATAGTACAGGAGCAACTTGACCAAGGACACTTACAACCTTCTCTAAGTCCTTGGAATTCCCTAGTATTTGTATTAAGGAAGAAATCTGGAAAATGGAGGATATTGATTGATTTAAGAAAGGTAAATGAACAGATGGAAACTATGGGAACTCTTCAACCTGGACTTCCATCTCTTACTCAATTGTGTAGAGAATGACCTTTATGGGTATTGACATTAATGTTTGTTTCTATTCTATCCCTCTAACATTTGCCTTTTCAGTGCCCAGTGTTAACGTAGGTTAGCCTTATAAAAAATATGAATGGATAGTTTTGCTACAGGGAATGATAAACAGCCTGACTATATGTCAAATGTATGTTGCTGTTGCTCTTACTCTAGTAAGAAAAGCATTTCCAAAGGTAATGTTATTACATTACATGGATGATATATTGGAATGTGCAAATGAGGAACAAATGTTAGAAGCATGTCTAAAAAAGACCATAGAAATTCCAAATTGCACATAGCTCCAGAAAAAAAATCAAAGACATGCTCTTTTTCAGTATTTAGGATATGAAGTATACCATAAGGTGCTTACAGTACAAAAACTTTCTTTAAGAACAGAGAAGCTAAACACCTTTAATGACTTGACTACCTATGTTGCAACCATTATATGACATTTTAAGGGAAAACAGTGCTTTAAACTCACACCACCAGGTTACAAAAGAAGCTCAAGAGGCTTTGATAGAAGTTAAACTGGCTTTATCCAATGTGGTTGAGTCACTCAAAAACTCATGGAAATATCAGTTTTTGTTATACAAGAGGCACCCACAGCAGTCCTTCATCAGGGAGACAGTGTGTTAGAGTGGGTGAACCTCACACACAGAATAACCAGAAGAAAGCCTTACTCCTTATCCAGTGCTTGTGGCTAAAATTTTAAAAAGCCCATTAAATGAGCACTACAATTATCTGAGATAAGACCTAAGATTTACACTTTTTATACTAATGCACAACTTAATGTGTGCTGTGAAACCATCCCAGAATGGCAAATTTTATTTGCCACAGCTCCAAATTTTACACACAGGTCTCCATTAAAGATAACCAGACTATTACATAATTGGCAATGGATTCTTGAAGAAAAGGTTTCTAAAGTTTCTTTTAAAAAACCAACTATCTTTAGAGATGCATCTAAACATAATATTTGTTCTGTATACTCTTGTAACTTAACTATAAAGAGAGAAGTCAGAACTCCTTTGCAGTCCAGTCAGCAGAATGAATTGTATGCAGTCATTCTCACTCTTACTTATTATCCAAGAGATATAAATATAATATCTGATTCAGCCTGTTCAGAAGGTATGGTACAAAGAATTGCCACAGCTCAAATAAAATTTGTAGCCTCTAATATATATCAGCTCTTTAACGAACATCTTTCATGTCTACTCTCATAGTGGACTTCCAGGCCCTATTTTTGATGGTAATTCAAAGGCAGATAGTCTTCTAACCATGTTGTCCAATATTCCTTTATTTCAGGAAGCCCAAAATTCTCATTTTAAATATCATCAGGCTGCTTGAGCTTTACATTTACAATTTGGAATAACAAGAGAGAAAGCTAGGAGCAAAGTAAAAGCCTGTATAGCGTGCTTTCCTTTCCTTGCTCCTGCACTCACTCCAGGGAAGAACCCTCTTAGTTTGAGACCCAATGAAATTTGGCAAATGATTGTGACATAATATAAATATTTTGATCATCTGTCTTTTATCTATGTTGTGGTAGACACTTTTTCAGGATTCACTTTTGTAATACCAGCAGCAAAAGAGACAGCCTGAATGGTCACTGAATTCCTTATACAAGCATTTGCAATTATGGGTGTCCCACAGGAAATGAAAACAGATAATGGGCCTGCATATACTTCTAAACATTTTGCACACTTTTGTGCACAGTGTAAGATTTTACACACCACTGGCATATCTTTTAATCCTCAAAATCAGGCAATAGTAGAGAGCAGAAACAGAGACATTAAGAAGCTCCTCCAAAAATAAAAGAAAGGGGGAGCCACAGGTAACCCTAGAGAACTTCTAAATCTAGCTCTTTTTTTTAAAATTGAAAACAAAGTCACTTTATTATAAAAATTTTTGACAGTATATATGCATGAGTAATTTTTTTTATAACATTATCCCTTGTAATCATTTTTCCAAATTATCACCTCCCTCCCTCTACTCCCTCCCCTAGATGACAAGCAATCCCATACATTTTACATATGTTACAGCATAAGCTAGATACAATATATGTGTGTAAATACCATTTTCTTGTTGCACATTAAGTATTAGATTCCGAAGGTATAAGTAACCTGGGTAGAGAGAGACAGTAGTGCTAACAATTTATATTCACTTCCCAGTGTTCCTTCTCTGGGTGTAGTTGTTTCTGTCTATCATTGATCAACTGGAAGTGAGTTGGATCTTCTTTATGTTGAAGATATCCCCTTCCATCAGAATATATCTTCATATAACATTGAAGTGTACAGTGATCTTCTGGTTCTATTCATTTCACTCAGCATCAGTTCATGCAAGTCTCTCCAAGCCTCTCTGTATTCCTCCTGCTGGTCATTTATTACAGAGCAGTAATATTCCATAACCTTCATATACCATAATTTACCCAACCATTCTCCAATTCAGGATCATCCATTCATCTTCCAGTTTCTAGCCAATAGGAAAACAGCTGCTACAAACATTTTGGCACATACAGGTCCCTTTCCCCTCTTTAGTATTTCTTTGGGATATAAGACCAATAGCAGCACTGCTGGATCAAAGGGTATGCACAGTTTGATAACTTTTTGGGCATGGTTCCAAATTGCTCTCCAGAATGGTTGGATTCTTTCAGAACTCCACCAACAATGTATAGTGTCCCAGTTTTCCCACATGCCCTCCAACATTCATCATTATTTGTTCCTGTCATCTTAGCCAGTCTGACAGGTGTGTAGTGGTATCTCAGAGTTGTCTTAATTTGCATTTCTTTGATCAGTAGTGATTTGGAACACTCTTTCATATAAGTGGATATAATTTCAATTTCAACTTCTGAGAATTGTCTGTTCATTTCCTTTGAGCATTTATCAATTGGTGAATGGTATGATTTCTTATAAATTAGTATCAATCGATATATTTTGGAAATGAGACCTTTATCAGAACCTTTAACTGTAAAAATATTTTCCCAATTTTTTACTTCCCTTCTAATCTTGTTTGTGTTAGTTTTATTTGTATAGAAACATTTTAGTTTGAAGTAATCAAAATCTCCTATTTTGTAATCAATAATGTTCTCCTCTGGTCATAAATTCCTTCCTCCTCTACAGGTCTAAGAAGTAGACTATTCTCTGGTCCTCTAATCTATTTATGATCTCATTCTTTATGCCTAAATCATGGATCCATTTTAACCTTATCTTGGTATCTGTTGTTAAGTCTGGATCCATATCTAATTTCTGGCATACTAATTTCCAGTTTTCCCAACAGTTTTTTTCAAATAATTAATTTGTATCCCTAATGTTGGAATCTTTGGGTTTGTCAAAGACTAGATTGCTATAGATGTCCCCTTTTTTGTCCTTTGTACCTAATCTGTTCCACTGATTGACTGGTCTATTTCTTAGCCAATACCAAATGGTTTTGGTGACTGCTGCTATATAATATACCTTTAGATCAGGTACACCTAGACCACCTTCATCTTACTTTTTTTTTCATTAGTTCCCTTGCAATTCTCAAGCTTTTATTCTTCCATATGAATTTTGTTGTTATTTTTTCTAGGTCATTAAAATAATTTCTTGGGAGTCAGATTGGTATACCACTAAATAAATAGATTAGTTTGAGTAGTATAGTCATCTGTATTATATTCGCTCGGCCTATCTAAGAGCACTGAATGTCTTTCCAATTATTTAAATTTGACTTTATTTTTGTGGCAAGTGTTTTGTAATTTTTCTCATATAATTCCTGACTTTTCTTTGGTAGATGGATTCCCAAATATTTTATACTCTCAACATTTGTTTGGAATGGAATTTCTTTTTGTATCTCTTGCTGTTGCATTTTGTTGGTGATATATAAAAATGTTGAGGATTTGTGTGGATTTATTTTGTATCCTGCAACTTTGCTAAAGTTCTGAATTATTTCTAATAGCTTTTTAGCAGAGTCTTTGGGGTTCTCTAAGTATACCATTATGTCATCTGCAAAGAGTAATAGTTTGATTTCCTCATTTCTCACTCTAATTCCTTGAATCTCTTTCTCGGCTCTTATTGCCAAGGCTAGCATTCTAGTACTATATTAAATAGTAATGGTGATAGTGGGCAAACTTGTTTCACTCCTGATCTTACTGGGAAAGGTTCCAGTTTGTCTCCATTGCATATTATGCTTACTGATGGTCGTAAATATATACTCCTGATTATTCTAAGGAATACTCCATTTATTCCTATACTCTCAAGCGTTTTTAGTAGGAATGGATGGTGGATTTTATCAAATGCTTTTTCTGCATCTACTGGCATTTTTATTAATTTTTATTAATGTGATTATTAATATGGTCAATTATGCTAATAGTTTTCCTAATATTAAACCAGCCCTGAATTCCTGGTATAAATCCTGCTTGATCATAGTGTATTATCCTGGGGATGATTTTCTGAATTATTTTTGCTAATGTCTTATTTAAGATTTTAGCATCAAGAAATTAGATATGGATCCACACTTAACACCATATACCAAGATAAGATCAAAATGGGTCCATGATTTAGGCATAAAGAGGGAGATAATAAATAGATTAGAGGAACAGAGGATAATCTACCTCTCAGACTTGTGGAGGAGGAAGGAATTTATGACCAGAGGAGAACTAGAGATCATTATTGATCACAAAATAGAAGATTTTGATTACATCAAACTAAAAAGTTTCTGTACAAATAATACTAATGCAAACAAGATTAGAAGGGAAGTAACAAATTGGGAAAATATTTTTAAAAACAAAGGTTCTGACAAAGGTTTCATTTCCAAAATATATAGAGAACTGACCATAATTTATAAGAAACCGAACCATTCTCCAATTGATAAATGGTCAAAGGATATGAACAGACAATTCTCAGAGGAAGAAATTGAAACTATATCCACTCACATGAAAGAGTGTTCCAAATCACTACTGATCAGAGAAATGCAAATTAAGACCACTCTGAGATACCACTACACACCTGTCAGATTGGCTAAGATGACAGGAACAAATAATGACAAATGTTGGAGGGGATGTGGGGAAATTGGGACACTAATACATTGCTGGTGGAGTTGTGAAAGAATCCAGCCATTCTGGAGAGCAATCTGGAATTATGCCCAAAAAGTTATCAAACTGTGCATACCCTTTGACCCAGCAGCGCTACTACTGGGATTATATCCCAAAGAAATACTAAAGAGCGGAAAGAGACATATATGTGCCAAAATGTTTGTGGCAGCTCTTTTTGTTGTAGCTAGAAACTGGAAGATGAATGGATGTCCATCAGTTGGAGAATGGTTGGGTAAATTGTGGTATATGAAAGTTATGGAATATTATTGCTCGGTAAGAAATGACCAGCAGGAGGAATACAGAGAGGATTGGAGAGACTTAAATCAACTGATGCTGAGTGAAATGAGCAGAACCAGAAGATCACTGTATACTTCAACAACAATACTGTATGAGGATGTATTCTGATGGAAGTGGATATCTTCAACATAGAGAAGATCCAACTCACTTCCAGTTGATCAATGATGGACAGAGGTAGATACACCCAGAGAAGAAACACTGGGAGGGGAATGTAAATTGTTAGCACTACAATCTGTCTGCCCAGGTTGCATGTACCTTCGGATTCTAATGTTTATTGTGCAACAAGAAAATGATATTCACACACATGTATTGTACTTAGACTATATTGTAACACATGTAAAATGTATGGTATTGCCTGTCGTCGGGGAGAGGGAATAGAGGGAGGGGGGGTAATTTGGAAAAATGAATACAAGGGATAATATTATAAAATATATATATATATATATATAATAAATAAATAAATAAATAAATAAATAAATAAAAAGATTTTAGCATCAATATACATTAAGGAAATTGGTCTATAGTTTTCTTTCTCAGTTTTCGATCTACCTGGTTTAGGTATCAGTACCATGTCTGTGTCATAAAAGGAGTTTGGTAGGACTCCTTCATACCCTATTTTTTCAAATAGTTTATATAACATTGGGGCTAATTGTTCTTTAAATGTTTGGTAGAATTCACATGTAAATCCATCTGGTCCAGGGGATTTTTTTCCTGGGGAGTTGATTAATAGCTTGTTCTATTTCTTTTTCTGAAATGGGACTATTTAAGCAATTTATCTCCTCCTCTGTTAATCTAGGAAGCCTCTATTTTTGGAGGAAGTCATCCATTTCACTTAAGTTATCAAATTTATTGGCATAAAGTTGGGCAAAGTAATTCCTTATTATTTCTCTAATTTCCTCTTCATTGGTGGAAAGATCCCCCTTTTCATTTGTAAGACTAACAATTTGATTTTCTTCTTTCCTTTTTCTGATCAGATTTACCAAATGTTTATCTATTATATGGGCTTTTTCATAAAACCAACTCTTGGTTTTATTTATTAATTCAATAGTTTTTTTTTTTTTTTTTTTTTTTTTTTTTTTTTACTTTCAATATTATAGATTTCTCCTCTTAATTTTTGTATTTCAAGTTTGATTTTTGGTTGGGGGTTTTTAATTTGGTCTTTTTCTAGCTTTTTAAGTTGCAGGTCCAATTCTTTAATCTTCTTTTTTCTCTATCTTGTTCAAATAACCCTCTAACGTTATACAATTTCCCATTATTACCGCTTTAGCTGCATCCCACAGATTTTGGTATGATGTCTCATCATTGTCATTATCTTGGGTGAAATTATTGTTCTATAATTTGCTGTTTCACCCAGTCATTCTTTAAGATGAGATTATTCAGTTTCCAATTATTTTTGGTCTATTTACTCCTAACTTCTTGTTGAATGTAGCTTTTATTGGATTGTGGTCTGAGAAGAAGGCATTTATTATTTCTGCCTTCCTGCATTTAATTTTGAGATCTTTATGTCCTAATATATGGGCAATTTTTCTATAAGTTCCATGAACTGCTGAGAAGAAAGTACATTCCTTTCTACCACCATTCCCTTTTCTCCAAAGGTCTATAATACCTTTATATATATTGTTCTATAATGTTCTATAATGTTTTATTTACCTTTTTAATTTCTTTCTTATTTGTTTTGTGGTTTGATTTGTCTAAATCTGAGAGTGCTAGGTTGAGATCTCCCACTATTATAGTTTTACTGTCTATTTCTTCTTGCAACTCTCTTAACTTTTCCTTTAGAAAGTTAGATGCTATACCACTTGGTGCATATATGTTTAGTATTGATATGGCTTCATTGTTTATGCTACCTTTTAGCAGGATATAGTTTCTTTCCTTATCTCTTTTAATTAAATTAATTTCTGCTTTTGCTTGATCTGAGATAAGGATAGCTACCCCTGCTTTTTTGGCTTTACCTGAAGCATAATAGATTCTTCTCCAAACTTTTACCTTTACTCTGTGTGTATCTCCCTGCTTTAAGTATGTTTCCTGTAAACAACATATTGTAGAGTTCTGAATTTTGATCCAGTCTTCTATCCGTCTCTGTTTGATGGGAGAGATCATCCCATTCACATTTATAGTTAAAATTACTAATTCTGTATTTCCTGCCATCATATTATCCCCAGATTATGCTTTTTTCTCTTGATTCCCCTGAACCCCTTCCCCAATATTTAATTTATAGAACCCACTTGTGATGCATAGCCCTCCCTTTTTAGTATCCCTCCCTCCTCCTTCCAAATCTCTTCCCTTTTCTTGTACCCTTCCCTTATTCCCCTTTTCCTTTTTCCTTTTCCTCTCCCCCCTTTTAATGAGGTGAGAGAGAATTCTCTGGAAAACAAATATGTCAATTATTTACTCTTTGAGTCTACTCTGATGAGAGTAAGATTCACACAATGTTTCACCCCCTCTCTAAATTCCCTCAGATTTGGTATATTTTTCTATACCTCTTCCTGGGATATAGTTTCCCTCTTTTTATCACTCCTTCCCCTTTTTCTGATACTATCCCCTTCCCTTTACTACTATCTCCCCTTTTTTTATAATATCATTAAAATCAAATTATCCATGCAGACTTTCTATATATCCACAACAGAGATACAGTTCTCAAGAGTTCTTTTTTACATTTTTCTGCTTCTCTTCAGTCTTGTGAATGTAGATCAAATTTTTTGTTTAAGTCTGTTTTTTTTTTTTTTTTTCTAAGAAACAAATGGAATTCCTCTGTTTCATTAAATGACTATCTTCTTCCATGGGAGAAAATGCTAAACTTAGCTGGATAGTTTATTCTTGGTTGCAATCCTTGATCTTTTGCCTTTTGGAATATCAGGTTCCAGGCCCTTCGATCTTTTAATGTGGAGGCAGCCAGATCTTGAGTTACCCTTATTGTGGCCCCTTGATATTTGAATTGCTTTTTTCTAGCTGCTTGCAATATTTTTTCCTTTGTGTGGTAATTCTGCAGTTTAGCCACAATATTCCATGGAGTTCTTTTTTTAGAGTCTTTTTCAGAAGGTGTTGGATGAATTCTTTCAATGTCTATTTTCCCTTCTGTTTCTATTATCTCTGGACAGTTCTCTTTGATGATTTCCTGTAAAATAGAATCTAACCTCTTTTTTTGGTCATAGTTTTTGGGAAGTCCAATGATCCTCATATTAGCTCTCCTAGATTTATTTTCCAGGTCTATAGATTTTCCCAGTAAGTATTTGACGTTATTCTCCAGCTTTTCTTTTTTTCTTTTTTTTTTTTTTTTTTTTTTTGTTTTGTTTTGTTTTGTTTTGTTTGATTGATTCTTGGGTTCTCAATGAATCATTCTGATTTTTAGTGAGTTATTTTCTTCCTTCACATTTTTTAGTTCTTTTTGTATATGCCCAATTGAGTTTTTAAATGAATTATTTTGTTCAATTGAAATTTTTTCCATTTCCCTAATTTTTTTTACAGAGTTTTCTTTTTCCAATTCAGAAATCCTACTTTCTTGAGAATTTTTTATCTTTTCCAATTCAGAAATCCTACTTTCCTGTGATTTTTTAATCTTTTATAATTCAAAAATTTTGTTTCCCTGCATCTTTAGTGAATTCTTTATTTTTTCCAACTCATATTTCAGTTATTGTTATTCTCTATCATAACTTCTCTTTCCTTTCCCCATTTTTCTTCAAACTTTCTTAACCTTGTAATAGTCTCTTCTAGGAGAGAATTATGTGATGTGGGGCAGGTATCATTCCCCTTTAGAGTGTTATCTGTTGAGTCTCTACTATTAACTTCCTCAGGGTTTGATACCCGCTCTTTCTCTGTGTAGAAGGAATCAATAGTTCTCTTCAGCTTTTTACTCACGGATAAAAATCTTTTGGGGTCTGTCCTTGGGGTAAGAAGTTTATTTATTTCTTTACCAGCTTCTTCCAAGACCAGATGGATGCAGTGGCTCCTGTGTCTGAGATTAGAGATAGCTCTGGGAGAGTGTTCCCCTCCCCCTCCCTGGAAGTGCCTGAGAGGTGATTAGTATGACTGCACTGTGAGGGTTGCCCAGTGAAGGACCCTGCTGTGTGTCCTAGAGACTTCCCTGAGGTTTAAGACTGAACAGTAAAGGTGACACAAAGCACAGCCAATGCGTCCCGTGAGGCGTGGATTTCAGCAACTGACGTAAAAAGCCCCTGCACTCATACTGGAAGTGTTTGCCTGGAAACCATAGTCCCTATTTCAAAGGTTCTGCTTCTCTGGGACTTCTGTGACTGAGTTCTACAGCCTCCAGCCAAGCCTGGCACTATGTGGGTTACATATTGCCTCAGGCTGTGTCCTCACTGTTCAGGCTCTTAACTACCCCCAGGTGAAGCCCAGACAGCAGAAAGTGGCTGCACAGCCATGCAGACATCTGTTAGGTCACTTCCAGATTGGGGTTGTTCTAGTATCTGGCTTTATATTTTAAAATGGCTTGATTTCTGAAGGAGAAACAGGAGCTTTTACTCCTTTTGTGGTTGAAAAAATCCCCATCAATCTGTGGGGAAGAGACATTTTACAGCAGATAGGATTACAAATAAGCACTTCGGCTTTTTAGGCAGGGCTGCTGTTGAAGGCCTACCTGCACTTTCACCAGTTCCTATTCAGTGGAAGACTGATTCACCAGTGTGGGTAGAACAGTGGCCCTTAAGAAGTGATAAAATTCAGGCCTTATTAGACATAGTGCAAGAACAACTTGACCAAGGACACTTGCGGCCTTCTCTAAGTCCTTGGAATTCCCCAGTATTTGTGGTGAAAAAGAAATCTGGAAAATGGAGGATGATAACTGATCTAAGAAGAGTAAATGAACAGATGGAAACTATGGGAACTCTTCTTCCTGTAACGAACCGTTGTCTCCAGGCAGTTGCCGTTAACTCTTGTCCTTAGAAGTGACTTCCCTTCCTGCAGAGAGCCCCATCAAGCCTGATGCAATGCAGAGTCCCCTCCTTGAATCTCCTCCAGCTCTTATCCTTCTCCATGTAGACTCACTATCCAGGCCCACTGTTGCTTTTTATCCTCCCAGAGAATGGGCGTGGGATAATGCAAGGGCTTCTGGGAAGAACCACCTCAGCCAATGAGCCTGCTCCTTCCATCAAGTCAACCTGAGTTCTCACCTTGTAATTGTCCAACCTGAATTCTCACCTTGTCACTATCCAGACAACCCGAGTTCTCACTTAGTAATCCTAACATCTCCCCCTTTCTTTTGATTTAGAACATAGGACAGTCATGACCTTGAAACATAAATCCATCAATATGGGAAGTATTACAGATAATTACATAAATTACATAAGCACATAGTAACATAGTAACGTAACACATGCTAGAAGTATATAACATAATCATAAATTGAAAATTTATAAATGTCCATAAGTCCATTGTCCATTAGTCTCATCTTGTGTGAGGAAGTCCAATGATTCCTGCTGGTTTTTAAAGTTTTTTAACAGTCTTCTTATTATCCATGCTCTTTCAGTGTCAGATGTTTCTTAGATCTTCTCCTTTATTTTGAGGTCTTTCTCTTTTTCTGTCTCTCTCTGATGGACAAGGCGAATATGACTCGTTGGCACCCATCTGATTCCTTCTCCTGCTGAAGAAATACAAGCAAACCCTCTCTCCCAGGCATTTAACCTATCTAATTACCTTCTATTTACCACTTTCTAAATCTCTTCTCATCATCTGGCAATTACATTGGAATTGTTTGCACTGGACACAGCCCTGTTGGTTTAAAAGGCCTGTATTCTCCCCAAGTGTAATCCATTTTTGCAATCTGATTGCCTTTTGGTTGACTGATTGGGTAATCCCTTTCTGCCATGTGATTGCTTTTCTTCTGGTTGATTAAATCAGAGTCCTGGCCTTCTAAAGGCTCTTTGGGTGTAACATCAGCTGCCATCATGCCCCAAGTCTTTTTTGCCTGGGGCCCTGGACCTGGGCCCCTCATCCCATTTCCCTGAATTATTCTACACTCTGATGCCCAATGGAGTCCTCTGTTGCATTTTGGACATGGGGTTTTAGGTCTTCTTTCACCCTGTCTTCTCCCTGTATCTCCATACCTACACTGAGCTCTTAGATGTCCAACTTTTCCACATTGAAAACATCGCCGAGTTTCTCTAGAAGTCCCTTGCCAGGAGGGACCCCGCCTTTCCACATTCATCATTGTCTGGGTGTAAAAAGCATTTGTTCCCACTGTAGCACAGCGTCTTATGATCTCCTCTAAAGGAGCATCTTTGTCTAATCCCCATATAATTCTTTTGCAAATCTCGTTGGCATTTTCCTTAGCCAGATGTCTGGTCATTATTTCTGTAGCTGCATTTTCTCCAATAGTTCTTTTTACAGCAGTTTGCAAACGTCCCACAAAATCTGCAAAAGGTTCATTGGGACCTTGCTGTATTTTAGTGAAAGCCTCTCCGCGATCTTTCTGTCCAGGGAGGACACCCCAAGCTTTTATTGCAGCCTTAGCAATTTGTTCATATATTGTCATGGTATAATCAGTCTGTTCTGAATTCTCTCCATACCGACCTTCACCAGCCAAGTGCTCAAAAGTGAATTGTGTGTTAACTCTTATTTCCAAATTGCATCTGACTTGAATTTTACATAATTCATGAAATTCCGCAAGCCATAATAAATTTTCTCCAGGTTCCAGACATGTCCTTGCTATGGATTTCCAATCATTCGGGGTTAGGACTTCATAAGACAAACCATCTAGTAACATTTTGACATAAGCTGATGTAGCCCCATAAAGGGTACAACCTTTTTTCAAATCCTTAATTTTATTCAAATCTAAAGGTGCATATCTTCTCCTTTTTTTACCTACAGAGTCAATATTTTCAATCACAGGATATGCATGTATAAAATCACTTATATCCTGTCCTTCTTTCTTAGCTTTAACCAATGCTTTTTCTAATCTTGTCATAGGCTTAGACTGCTTCACAGACAATTCTGTTTGTGTTTCTGCCTCTTCCTCTCCTCCTTCTTGCTCCACTCCTGAAGGGTTAATTGAGGAAGGAGATGGGAGGTGCTCCTGTTCCTGTTGCTCAGAATTGTACTTAACTTCATTGTTATCTGATTCATCCTTTTCACCTAGTTTAGTTGACACTTCCCCATTTTGCTCCTTCATCTCTTCCTTTAGAATAACATTTTTTAAAGCCATTTGGATTAAATTGTAGGTATGAATTGTATCTTTGGAAACTGAGTGTGGTCTGGAACCAAAGGATAAAATGTCACAAAGACAATTGTAGTGTTCACCTAATTGCTCTCCTACTAATTTCCACTCATCTGGATCCAATTCTTTTTCCAGAGAGAAACAAGGATATATGACCTTTACAGTTCTTAAAAGTTCAGTAATCTCTTCCAAAATTATAATCAATCCTTGGCTTTTCATAACCTTGATGATGCTCTCTAAACATTTTCCTTGAACAGAAGGTGTTTGCCCCATTTCACTATAAGAGATTCCTGGTTTAGCCCTTAACAAGTTAAGTTCCTTATTTATCTATTAGCACACTCACTTAATCTTTAACAAAGTTTCCTTGTTACTCACGGTTCTGGGTCAGAGAGATTGAGATCTGGATGGGAGGCTTTTCCACTGGAATCAGGACCGTGTCTGTTCCTATTCGGGTGCCAAATTGCGAAGGTCTGGTCTAGCTCCTCTTGTCAGGATAAGCAAAAGTCCTTGCCCCACGTGTGGATGCCAAATGTAGCGAGCTGTCGTCTCTAGAAGCTGCCAGATCGCTCTCTGGGAAGAGATCTGCTGTGTCTTCTACTCAAATCTCTCCGACAGATTCTTCTTCCTGTAGTGAACCGTTGTCTCCAGGCAGTTGCCGTTAACTCTTGTCCTTAGAAGTGACTTCCCTTCCTGCAGAGAGCCCCATCAAGCCTGATGCAATGCAGAGTCCCCTCCTTGAATCTCCTCCAGCTCTTATCCTTCTCCATGTAGACTCACTTTCCAGGCCCACTGTTGCTTTTTATCCTCCCAGAGAATGGGCGTGGGATAATGCAAGGGCTTCTGGGAAGAACCACCTCAGCCAATGAGCCTGCTCCTTCCATCAAGTCAACCTGAGTTCTCACCTTGTAATTGTCCAACCTGAATTCTCACCTTGTCACTATCCAGACAACCCGAGTTCTCACTTAGTAATCCTAACAGATTTCTCTTCTGAGCTGCTGTTTTATAAGCAGAGAAGAGCTAACAGCCTGTTTAAGATTCCTCTATCTCAGTGACTTCTCTTATCCCAGAATTCTCTCCAGCCTGATTGGCACAGTGTGCTAGCACCTAACCCTGTCCAGTGCTGGCCTTTTTCCTTCTTCCCCTTGGAACCAACCTTTTCTGTTGAAATTCCAGATTTTCTTCAGATGGTACGTTGTGCTTCCAATCCTTGTGGTTTCTATCAGTCCAGCATTGTTTTTGAGGCTGATTTAACTAATTGGTAATGAGGGAAGAAGGGAGCTTACAGATTCGCGTTTATCTTCTCTGCCATGTTGGTTCTGCCCCTAAATCTAGCTCTTTATACTATTAACTTATTGATTTATGACAAAGATGTACTGGCTCCAGCAGATAGGTTTTATAACGCACTGGAAGGGCAATGTCCAGTGCGAGCAGCTCCACTATCTTTAGATAACCTCCAGGTGATGTGGAGAGACCCAGAAAGTGATGAATGGAAGGGACCAGATAAGTTAACTGCTTGGAGCAGAGGGTTTGCTTATATCTCTAAAGATGGAGAAGGAATCAGATGGGTTCCAATGAGTCATATTCACCTTGTCCATTGGAGAGAGACGGAGCAGACCTTTGAAACGAAGTTAAAGAACCAAGAAACATTGGGTGGGTTTCATCTCAGACTGTGCCCACCACTGAAAGAGCATAGCAGTTATGGCATTTGAGTCATGGACATCAAAAATTGTTGGACTTCAAAACCCTCAGGAATCACTGGAATACCTGAGATATGAAAAGATTATTGTAGAACTTCAAAACCCTCAGGAATCATTCGATTCTTTGAGACATTATAAGACTGCTGTAGCACTTGAAAACCCTCAGAAATCAATGGATTTTCTGAGGAATGATAAGACTGTTGCAGGACTTCAAAAACTTGCAGGGATCATTGGATTTCCTGATATGTGAAGCAATTGACAATAGATTGATTTTGAACTATGTCTTGGCTGCTAAAGGAGGCATATGTGTGATTGTTGTTTACATATCAGACTTCTGGAAATCTTTTACAACACCATGTTGATTTACATTGTTATATCACTACTTGCATGTACAATTCATGTTTGTTATACCACATTGAACCTGCATTGGCTGTGGGGAAAGTCATCATTAATAGCTTGTGCTTTATTGCTATGTGCTTGTGAAATACCTCCCATGGCATGGATTTGTGTATATCTGTTTCTAATAAGAACCTTCAGCCCAGAAACCCACTAGCAATATCTGGCTTGAATCCCCACTTCCCTTGGGTATTTGTCATCGATCTTCCTGAGAAGTCAGGGGTATTGTGAACACTTATGTTCTAAAAAAAAAGAAAGCAGGATATGTAAAGGACTGAAACTCTGAATAGGTGCATTGGAATCAGACAACTGAGCACTTAAGACTATCTATTGGACAATAATTCTATTAGCATATGCTTGGAAAATGTCCCTTCTCACTATTCTGTGCTGGCTAAATCTTTTGGTGTATACAAATAATTGTAGGAGGGATTAGTGGGTGGAACAAGATAAGGCAGAGTCACTTTGGAGGAGGACATGAGAAGGTGGGTTGATTCGGTGGAGAGCATGTGGCAGTTTGTGGATCCCCTCCACTTCTCTAAAGACCAAAGACTTTTGCTTATCCTGACTCCAGCTGATTCTAGGGCCTCCAGGGGCTAACCCAGACTTGAAATAACATATGATATTTCATTTTTTTTATTCTGTCAAGGAAATTGTCTTCTTTTAAAAAGTTCACAAAACTTAAATATTTATGTATGTTATATCTTTTTGGTAGTATAAAGTACTGATTATTGACCTTCTTGCTTCAAAGAAAATGTGAAGTAAATTCATATTTATTTATACTAATCATACCTTCCTGATTCCAGTTCAGCACTCTCTACAATGAGCCACCTAGTTGCATTTAAGAAAGAACACAGCATCAAAGAATACATGTATTTGTCCTTTGGGAGATCATACCTAGAGAATTATGTATAGTTTGGAAGAATTAAAAAAATATCCGGAGATTGGCAATTTATATTGGGAGAATGGTTTTGATTATATTTTAAATGATAATCAATTAAAGAAATGGTATATTTTTCACAGGAGAAGACAACATGAGGGTCCATGAGAGATAGATATCTTCTAGTACCTTAAGAGCTTTCAAATGGATGATGGATTAAACTTCTATTTTTACCCACAAAAAAAAATGGTCAAAAGCTACAAAGAAGAAATTTTTGCTCAGATATAAGGAAAATCTCATTTAAGTCTACTGCTTACTCCCTCTTGGGAGACCCTTGAGGTCTTTGAGCAAAAACAAAGTAATTATCAAGAATGTGAAAGCAAAGATTCAAAGGCTATTGAATCCCATTTGTAAGTGTCATTGCCATAGTTGAAAAAGCTTTGTAGTATTTCTGATAAAAACAAAACAACAACAACAATAAAAAAATAAAAACAGCACAATAACATCCTAACTGAATGAAGAGAATATAGTTCTCCCTTCCCAGCCTAGTCCAGCTCAGCTCACACTAGTGAAAAAGATAATAGATGTCCACCAAAGAATGAATCCAGGTGACCAAATGATCCTTATGTGAACCACCAATGCCACACCCCAAGAAGATCCCAGCATCCAAACAATCTGCCAGCCCCAGCCTGTCAGCAAATGTCTGGTGGTAGATTGTCCTTGCTGGTCCATCAAAAAGCCACTGCTAATTCTTTTATTTCTCCCAAGTTGATTATATATTTAACTCACCACTGATGTTATTCTGAGCCATTTCTTTCCTCCTTTAGCCTCTATCTCATTCCTTCTCCCAGCAGTCTATCAACTGAGAACTTTGCCTCTTTCAAGAAAAAATTGAAACCATTGAAGATGAACTCCCTCTTTTCCCATTCTTTTCATCCTTTACATCCTTTCTCATTCTGTCTTCATTTTCATCTTTATTTTCATTTTTTTAGTCCCTAACAAAAAGATGACCCTGCTCCTTGGCAAGTTTATCCCCTCTACATTTGTATTTAATTTTACCCCCTCCCATCTTTTCCAGTTGAGTAAACCCCTAATCATCACATCTCTCTGTTTTCAGTCTCTCCCACTCACCTGGGAACTTCCCTATTTCCTTAAAAATATTAGATTTTTTTTTTTTTTTATATATAACACAAGCGAAAAACCTTTACTATACTCAACCACTTCAAGTTTTCATCAGTTCCCATTTGTTCGTTTTTTTTTTCAGGCATACTTTGAAAAAGCTTTATGTTATGCTTCCATTCACCCCTCAACTTTTTGCAGTTTAGTTTCTGACTTCATTCAACTGAAACTTTTTCTCTCCAAAGTACTGATTTCCTAATTGACATACTTGATTCCCCCCCCCCCATTCCTCATCCTTCTTGACTAATATGATATATTTGATAGTGTTGAGAAGCCTGATCTGCATATTCTCTCTCTTGGTTTTTGTGGTGTTTTTTTGTTTGTTTGTTTTGTGTGTGACACCATTCTCTTCTGGTTCTTTTTCTACTGGTCTATTTTTTTTTCAGGGAAAATGTGAGAAGAAGGGGAAGGATAGGAGAGAAAGATCCAGCTCCAGCGTCTTGAGTTTTGGTTTTATATCATTGCTTATTCACTATTTTAAAATGTCCTCAACATGTTCAAAAATGAACTCATTATCTCTCTCCCAAAACTTCCGCATTTCAAACATCTCTGTTTTTGTCAAAAGTACCACAATCCTACCCATGTTAATAATCTCTGCATTATCTTGGATAATCCAATCTCTTACTCCACATATACAATCAGCTACCAAATCTGACTTTCTTTTCTTGAATCTAATCTCTCCTCTCTTGTCACTAAGCTACCCCTTAATTCAGACCCTGATAACCTCTCACTTAAATTGCTTCAACAGCCTCCTAATTGGTCTCCTTGCCTCAAATCTCTTAGCACTTCAGTCTATCTACCAGAGTAATTTCCCTTAAGCTTAGATCAGACCATGTGATTTCTCTACTCAGTTTTAAGAGTTTCATATTGATTTCCTTTAGGATAAAATATAAATTCTTCTCCTTTGCTTATGAAAGCCCTATGTTGTACAGTTTCATACCAATCTATCTTTCTAGCCTTGTTGGACATTACTTCCCCTCCCATATTATGTCATCAAGTCAAACTGACCATCTTTGCTCCTGACATAGAACATTTCCCTTTCCTTGTTTCATACCTTTGAATGAAATAATAGCTATTGCATACTAGTAACACACTGCTTTTTTTTTCTCTCTACTTAATAAAAGTATATTTTTAAATTTTCTTTTTATTTTATTTTTTATTACTCAGTTCAAGTACCATTTTATGAATGAAAGTTTTCCAGATTTTACTAACTTATATCTATCCTTCCAAACTACATACTGTTTATTTAATTAGTTTGTCTAGATCTGGATTAGTTTTCTTATATTAATGCTGTATATATGCCCTTGTTTCTCCCACTAGAATGTAAATTTCTCATAAGAATTTTTTCATTATATTTGTTCCACCTATAACCTAGCAAATTATATACAGCAATAGGGAAAGGTCAGTTTTTTTTTAATGACTTTGACCACTGGAAATAGAAAAAAAAAAAAGGAATTTTTCAACTCTGTCCTGAATTATCTAAATAAAAATAAATTTGATATAGAAAGATCACTTTACTTACTAGATAATAGGCTGACCTTAGAATAAAAAAATCCTGAATTCAAGCTCTTCCTCTGATTCATGTCAGCTATGTGACAATGGGCAAATTATTCAGATCCCCTTAACAACAACACATAACTCTCTAAAAGCCTATTTAAAAAAATTTGTTAATTTTAAAAGATGGTAGGACAGTCCACACCAGAATTTCTACACAGCATGAAATCATAGGGCTGTGCTTTCTCTTCCTCTCCTCTTCCATACACACACAAAAGGAATACACAATTCTTTTTCATTTCTGCTACACTATCAATTCTACAAAAAACATACAGTGTAATATTTCAAGTTATTAATTTCTATTTAATTTAGAAATCTATTCAAATGAGAAAACAATGGTTTAAATTGTTAAGTATATATATAGAAGTATAAGTATTGTGTGTATATATTAACATATATATATATATATATATATATATATATATATATATATATATATATACATAAATACACACATACTTTTTTGCCAGTATTTAAACAATGACTTGATGCATTTGAGATTATTAATCCAAACAAATGCGTATATATGCTTGCTTAGTCTATGCCACTGTATATATGTATGCACATGGGTATATGCATATGTATACATGTGTATATATATATATATATGTCTATATTCATGAGCACATATTTCTATATAGTACATTTAAAAATTAACATGACCAGGTATAAGTATAGATATAGATAGATTTATTGAATGGATAATCACCTGTATAGCTTGTTTATCCTAGTAAAACAGTGAGACAAATAGCTTTGAAAAAATACACACACACACACACACACATTTGACTAAATTCAGCCAAAAATGTTTCATTTGGACTCAACCCATTATTTTCTAAAACAAAATATATATTTTTTTCTAATGTGCAAAATTATCAATTGATTTATTATTTATTTATTCCTTCCTGCTCAAACACTTGTTCTAGTATTAGAAGTTAGAAGAAGAGAGCATTCAAATTACCTAAAAAACAGTTTGATATCATGCCCTATTAGTCAGTAGGTCCAACTAACTTAAGTAGCAAAATTATTTAATTTGCTACTCTCAAAATACAAAGAACCCCTAGATTTCATATTGACCTCAATTTTAAAAAAGTCATATTCTGTCAAAAGTAAATACTACATGCTAGCTTGACAGAGATAAAATCAAATTCATTGGAAACAATTAATGTGTGGTAGAACCATTAATTATGTCTGCTTCTTTTAAATAGTGTGGAATGAGGGATTATTCTCTCCATCCTCCTTTCTCTTTCCATAAGGAGTCTTCAAGCCTTTCAATAGCCAATTATCATGTACAATTCAATTTGTATTTCCAGGGTTTTCTATTTTGAGGGAAAAAGAAACGTCTAATTTATAATTTCCCAATATTTATTTGTTCACTCCAAACCAGATGGTGGGAGGTAAGCCAGGTTACCTCAGCCTCCTAGTGATGTGCTCAGTGGCAAGAGCCCAAATGGCTGGAATGCATAGCAGAATCTCTTTCTCACTGGCAGGCAATCTTTTCCACTTGAGTCTTTCCTCCTTGGATCCTGGCCAATCCAGTTCACTGCCTTCAAGGGGATGAGGAACCAGTATTGATTTTCCTTTTAAACCAATCTTGTATGAGCGGACCACTCCCTCCCTAACTATGAATGGAGGGAGTACTAGAGCAAAGCAGCTGCAGTCCTTGCCACGGAGAATTGCTTCTTTGGCCTGGACCTGAGCGGAATGGCTAATGGTGAGAAGAAAAGGGAAAAATGGCCAAACAGATAGGCTCTCCTTTCAAGTCAGATACACATTCAACATTCTCTTTCTCAAAGGAGCTTCTTGGGAAACAGGGAATTTGCTTGTTAGAGCAAGTGAAGGAGATTCTTATTATGGGATTCAGTGCAGTTGTCAGCCAACATAATGAATCCTTATACTAGCAGAGCCTTGGAACAAGTATGCAGCGAGGGCTTTTTTGCAGTGTTAAAATAATATGTCATAGAAATATGTGAAAGTTTTTAGTGACTATAATTTTACATTGTGCTTAAATAGAATAGGAAAAAAGGAAATTTGGGTTCTTTTTGCAGATGCAAAGTTATGTATATCAATTATCGTTTGTTTTTTGTTTTTGTTTTTTTGTATTTTTGTTTGTTTATTTTACCATGGCATCTCACATCTGCAGGGCCCTCTGCTTATTAGTATGTGAATTGTTACATTAGTTAAGACAAATCAATTAGCCCAGGCCAAATCCTACCACTAACATGATTTACTCTATCATTCCATTTACTTGAAAACTGATAAAATTCTTCATATCTCCCTGAAGGCTTATTCAGAGGTAAGAAATTATATTTTTATCTTGATATTCCTTTATGAATAACAATTATATATTCTCATAACAGGAAAGGAATTCAGAAGTCATACAACCCCATGTAGCAATAACATTTCCCATGTCATCATCCCTAAGCATGCTGAAACTGTTCTTTAAAAGTTGTGAAATAGGGGCAGCAGGTGATGCAGTGGATGGAGCACCAACCCTGAAGTCAGGAGGACCTAAGTTCAAATCTGGCCTCAAACATTTAACACTTCCTAGCTATGTGACCCTGGACAAGTCACTTAACTCCAAATGCCTCAAAAAACAAAACAAAACAAAAAACTGTGAAATAATACACTGGAAAATACTTATTATTTGACATATGAAGATGTGGTCTCTGGTCCTAGTTATGCTATTTACAATCTGTGGGATCTTACACAATTTGCTGAAGATTTGTGCTTCATTTACTTCAATTCAGAAAGTCAGAGAAGAGCTCTATATTCCTTTTCAACCCTCAATCCTACACTTTATAATACAGGAAAGGACCTTCTATTACATTGTAGGATCATAGCTTAAAGATTGTTAAGAATCATTTAATCTATTTTCTCAAAAAAGAAACTGAAGTGAAAGTTATGAATGGTAGTTGTTATATATATATATATATATATATATATATATATATATATATATATATATATATATATATAAAACTAAATTGATCAAAGGAATGAAAATAAAGTTGACAATTTGTACCAAATAAGTATTTACTCAATTGACTAATTTAACACTAAGTGATTGTAATTCTACAAATAGATATTCCAGTATTTTTATAGTCCTATTGAATTTTAGCTGAATAGGGGATATTACAAGTTCTGCTGTTGTCTAGTAAGTGAAATTGCCTTGTGGTCATACAGTGTCATTTGAATAATGGCACCAAGTACCACCTGTAACTCTATTTCATGCTCAAGCCTTTACATTACCTCACACCACTCAAAAATGTTTTCCCCTAGGATTTTATGGCACCTTTCTTTGGTGCATGGAGTTTTCTGAGATTAAACTTCTCTTGTGTATGCAATAAGGACTTTGTCTCTTGAAAAGCACAGTTAAAGTATTTTCTGATCTTGTTATTGATCCTTTGAGTCCTTATTCCTGGTACTTCCTCACCCAGGATCTCCTCATAATTATTCCATCAATCTTTATACTCCCACTTCAACATCTGCCATATTTTACAATCTGATATGTCTGAAGTAGAAATATATATATATATATATATATATATGTGTGTGTGTGTGTGTGTGTGTGTGTGTGTGTGTGTGTGTGTGTGTGTATGTTATAACTATGGTGTTATGGTTGTTAATATATTATGTTTCTCCTTTTGAAAAAACACCTGTCTGGTTCTTCCATTTGTTGAGAAATTACTATTATTCTTAAATTTATATCAACACTTTACATATCTTCCATAATAGATCTTAATGAAATTCACTGAAAATATTTGTCTTACTTTACTGTCTCCCATTTTATTCCAAGTACATATAAATATAAATATATATGTATATTTATACATATATATATATATTTTTTTTTAAAGAATAAACTTCAAAATACTTTAGTGACACCATTTACTTCTATCTTCATAACTACCCTGTGAAGCAAAGTAAAAAAGAATCTTCTTCATTTGATTCATGAGCTCTCCCCAAGATATTAATCTATATGGTGCCTTCCATTCACAGTTCTCCAGATCTCTTCACATCACCTGGTAATTTTCTAATGATACAAAAGATGCTTACACTGGACATTGCCTTTCTAGTGGGTTATAAAATCTGGCTGCCATAGCCAGTACTTTCTCATTAAAACAAAAAAAAAAAAAAAAAAAAAAAAAAAAAAAATATATATATATATATATATATATATTTGTGTGTGTGTGTGTGTGTGTAGTATTAAAGAGTTTTCTAGGATTACTGTGGCTCACCCTCTCTTTTATTTTTGGAAGAACATCTTGTTATCTCTGTTCCTCCTTTCTACAATTGCCTGTCCTTAAAGATCGAAGATATGCCACTGATGTGTGAAATGTGACATTGTGCACAAAAGTATGTGAAATGTTTGGAAGTATATGTATGTCTATTATCTTTTTTATTGCTTGTGGCATATTCATAACTGCGTAAAAGGTATTCAGTGACCACCTATGCTGTCTCTTCAGATGTGGGTACAACAAAAGTATATCCTGAGGTGTCCATTTCAACATGGATAAAAGACAAATGACCAAAAAATTTATAATGGGTCACATCCATCTGCCAAGTTTTATTGGGTCCCAAACCAGGAGGCTTCTTCCCTGAAGGGAGGATGGGAGCATGGAAAGGAAGGCAAGGTGTACAGGTTTTTACTATGTTTCTATTATTCCAAATTGTAAACATAAAGCTCGAGCAGACTGATAATATTTAGAATGAGATTCTTGAGCTGCCTGATATAGCACAGTGTTGACTAACATAGTGTGAAGACAATCTGCCATTGAGTTTTCTCAAAAAATAGGTCATGGAAGATCAATATGAGAGGGGACATATAAGAGCTAATACTTACTTGGAAGGTTTACTATTTGGCTCCTGATGTTCCTTAAAAAAGCTGAAATATGTTAGAAGTTACACATTTTACTTGGGCTGTGGAAATTCTTTGTACCACACCTACTGAATAAAGTGAATCAGATATTACATTTACATCTTCAGTGTAATAAATAAGAGCTAGCATAATTGCATACAACTCATTCTGCTAAGTGGACTGAAAGGAAATTCTGACTACTCTTTTTATAACTAAATCAGGAGAATATATAGCACAAATGTCATATTTGGATGCATCTGTAAAGATGGTCAGTCCTTTAACAGAGATCTTAGAAATTTATCCTATAAAAATCCATAGCCCAGGCTATCTTTAAGGGGTTCATAAAATTTGGATGTGTAGCCAATAAAATTTGCCACTCTGGAATAGTTTCACAACAAACATTAATTTGTATATTAGTATAAAAAGTGAATATCTTGTTAGTTCCTAACCCAGACAATTGTATTACTCATTTAATAGCCTTTAACATGATTCTAGCTCCAAGCATTGCTTAAGGAATAAAGCTTTTGTCTGGTTCTGCTGTTTTTGCTATGGATTTCCAATCATTAGAGATTAGAATTTCATAAACCAAATTCTCTAATAGAATTTTACAATAAGATGATGCAGACCCATAAAGGGTATAAGCTTCTTCAGATCTTTGATAACTTCCGGTTTAAAAGGAGTGTCTCTTCTTCTGATTTGATTTGGAGGCCCACTGAGTTCTTGTTCTTCAATCACAGAGTATGCTTCCATTCTCAAACCAAATGTATCCCATCCTTCCTTGCTTTAACTAATGCCTCTTGTAATTGGGACATAGGAAGAAAGCAAATCTACTGTGCTGCTGGTGACAATGGTGTCACAACCCCTCCCACTGCACCTTCTCCTGCCCAAGAAGGCAGAGTTGAGGGAGGAGGATCAGGAAGTGGAGTATACCCCAACAGCACCTCAGCAGGGTTAGGTGAAAGTGAAGGTGAGCTGGGAAATGGAGAAATGACATATTCCTTATCATTGTCTCTGCCCCACATGCTGTACCCTCTGGGCTATGGGTTCCATCCCCTATCTGTTCTCCTTAAATTTCCTTGTCTGACACCCCATGCTAACAACTTTCTTTTTCTTATATGTGTGATTTCTCAAAGCCAATTTTATTACATTGTCAGTTAGCTGTTCTCCCATTACCTTCCAAATCTCTGGCTCCAACTTCTCCTTCCCAGATAGCCATGGAGACATGCACTCCACAACACCCAAGAACTCAGTGATCTGCTTCTAAGTCACTAAAAAACCTTTCTCCTTTCTCAACCTAAGTATTCTTCATACTTCCCTCCAGAGGAAGGTTCTTTTGTTAGTACTTACCCCATTTCAGCTGAAAAAAACAAAAGTGACTAGATTAACCCTTAAAGAATATTCCCACTTGCCTGTTTTGTTTTGTTTTGTTTTTTAAACATACTCTGTTCCTGGATCACTGAGACTTCTCCTGGAACTCACACTGATCTTGTCAGATGACTGCTATGAACCCTGCTTTTCAGAGCCCCATGTTGGGCACCAATTGTCTGGACCTGCTCACTTGAGAGTTTGGTACCAGCCCAAATCATGATCATGAGTGAGGAGTGAAGGGGCAGAACTCACAAAGAGGGTCAGGCAGGTGTTCCTGTTTTCAAAATTTTCTCAGTCTTATATATCCTAATATTTTTACATAACTATACTACACTACATGGGCGCTAACTAGGATAATGTGTGTAGATGTTTCCTTGACACTTTAGTATAATTCTGATTTAATTACAACACAGGTGGTAATTTCTGATTTCTCAAGAAGGCAGAGACACCCCTAGGAGGGATGGGGAGGCAAATCAGACACATCTTCAGGGTTCCTTTTACTGGGCTAAAGGGTTTTATACCTCATCTAGAATTACCCACTATCTGTGATCTTCTACATGGTACAATTTAAAAAGCACTAGGAAAAACCTAATTTCAAATCTGATCTCAGACACTTCTACTAGTATGATCCTGGGCACGTTAAATGTTCACTCTGTTTCTTCAGTTGTAAAATCAGGATCATGATAGCACCAATTTACAGAAATGTTATGAGGATCAAACAAAATAATATTTGTAAATCATTTAGCATAGTTCTTGGTGCATAGTAACTACATAATGTTTATCCCCTTCCCATTTTTTTCCTTTTTTCTTATGTGCAACTTAAATTTATCTCTTTATAACTTCTTCCCAATGTTCATACTTTCCTCCCATTTACCTCTTATCTGCAACCCAGATTCAAGTAGGACAAACTTTCCTTTTTTTTCCCCCCATTACAATCCTTATACTAGTTTAAAGCATATGTTGTATTGGTCCCACTGCTATGTTTCTCTTCTCTAGAAACTTTGTTTTGATGAAGATGTTCTTAGTGCTGTGACTATGCCTTAGGTTGATGGTAATCATAAGTTATGGTAATAAACATCTCTGGGGACTAGAGATGATAATGAGTCTATACTAGCTATAAATATCAAAGTTAACATATATAATTGGTAATAGTTGAAACAATTTCTACAGTAGTATCCCTTTGTACTAATGTAAGCTCTACTTCTTAATAATCATTCAGGTTTCTTTCTGCTATTCCTCCTTCAGTTTAATCAAACTTCCAGTAGGTTCTAGTTCTTCTCCTAAATGCAATTTAGAGAATGATGGGAAAATTGTAATGAAATATTGAAAGGCAATAGTCCATTATTCAGAAAAAAAAAATTCTGAGAGAGCCCTAATGATGTGATAGATTTGACATTTACCCAAATAGTTAGAGATGGTCTCAAGTGACCAAAAATGGCTTATTCTTTTAAAGGCTATTATAACCTAACTTAAATTGATAACGGTTTATTTTCCAGATTTTCAGAGTTATCTAGTGAGTTACTTTATTAGAAATCACAATTTTCATTACTTTTTTAATAAAGAAATTTGTAGAATGTTGTTATATCATCATTATTCAAAAATTGATCATATTCCCTCTTTTTTCTTAGGTGGGAAAGTCCCGAGATTATTAGCTCTTAAAGTGATAGGTACCCTAACCAGTTGTATTTTTGACTCTTACCACAATGTTATTTGTAAAAGATGAAAGAAACATATAATCTGTAGAGGGCCATAAGTTTGGAGAAATATACTTGAAACAAAGATCCTTACAACTGGAAAGGGCTAAAACTCTGAGTTGAAGCACTGTAATCAGACAACCAAGCACTTAAGGCTAATTACCTATTGAACAATACTCTATTAGCATATTCTTGAAATGGCCCTTCCCACTATTCTGTGCTGGCCCAATCTTTTGGTGAATACAGATAATTGTAGGAATGATTAGGGAGTGGAGGAAGATAAGCCACAGTCACTTTGGAGGAGCATAACAATCCCCAGAGAGTGTGAGCAATCACCTTTATTTCTCCCCCTAAAGACCAAAGATTTTTGCTTATCCTGACTGTCCCTGATCCTGAAGTCAACAGGGAGCTAACTCAGACTTCACATTTGGTGCCCAACATGTGAACCAAGGACTCTAATTTCACTGAAGAAGTCCCAGGTGACCAGGAAATAGGGTTAGTATTTTAACAGACAAATAGGGAACTTACTTTGTTAAGGGCTAAAGTAGTAAGATTTTCTAGCTGAAATGGGGCAGATATTATGAAAAGATTCTCCACCATCCCCAACTCCACCCCCACCCTCAACCCAAGGGGGCACTATAGAAAGCATACTCAAGTCGATCTAGGGACAACGCTTACTTGTAACTTGAGAAGAGATCCCTGAACTCTTGGGTACTTTAGAATGCAGGTCTCATTGGTTCTTAAAGGAAGAAGATATAGGGGCAGATAATTGGAAACTAGTAGGAGATCAACTATGTGAATATTACAATGATAAAGGTCCTTATTCAATTTCCAAAAAAACATTCTATATATACAACATAATACAATTGACCTTAAAGAATCCTGCAAGTTATAGAAAAAAAGAAACATTTTAAGAACAGCCAGATGAGGAAGTGTGAGGAAAAGAGGAAGACAAAGGACAGATTAATGGCAGTATCACCAGAGGGCATGAGGACTTAAGTGATGTTGAAGGGCATGGTGATTCTCCCTCTAACAAGGCACCTTCAACCCCACCTAAGTCAGAGCAGGACATTGACATGCCCCCATCAACTTCACCTTCCAGGATTGAGGGAGGAGGAGGAGTGCCAGGGGCAGTGATACCACCAGCACCTCCCACCGCAGCAATCACCCCTCCTATGACTAGATTGCATAAGGCACTACTAAAGCCATAGAAGAAGGGCAGTATATAACTGATTAGATAATAGAAATGTATCCTGTGGTTCAACAGTTTAACTCTTCAGGACAAGAAGATGCACTCTCTTTGATCTAGAAATCCTCAAAGACCTGAAAAAGGCTTGTACTCTTTATGGGGCTACATCATCTTATGTTAAGATGTTATTACAGAATGTGGCTTATAAAGTCTTAACCCCTAGGGACTGGAAATGTATAGTAAGGACATGCTTAGAACCTGAATATAGTGATCTCTGTAGGATACAAGCCCAACAAAATAGTCAAAGTGGAATTAATCCTCCAATCACTTGTGACCAACTAACAGGTGTAAGTTCTTATGCAGACATTTCAGTACAGATTAATTACTCTATAGCAGCATATGAGCAAATTGCTGCTGCTGCTATTAAAGCATGGGCTTTTATCCCCAATAAACACGACAAGGGTGAAGCCTTCACAAAAATAGCATAAGGGCCAAATGAATCCTTTGCAGATTTTGTGGGACATTTGCAGACAGCTGTCATATGAACTATTGGTGAAAATGCAGTACAGAAATTATGATAAGGCAACTTTCTAAAGAAAATGCTAATGAGGTTTGTAAAAGAATTATACTGGGACTACACAAGGATGCTCCTTTAGAGATCAAAAGATGCTGTGCCACAATGGGCACAAATACCTTTTACAGCCATGATAAGATGCAGACTTCCTAAGATGCAAACATGGAAAGATAGGGTCCCTTTTGGCAAGGGACTTCCAGAGAGCCTTGTCAGTGCTTTCAGTCTGGTAAAGTAGGACATCTGAAAGCTCAATGTTGGCATAGAGATAGAGTGAGAAAACAGGGTGGGAGAATAAGACCCAAAACCACATGTCCAAAATGAACAGAGGCTTCCATTGGGCATTAGAATGTAGACTGATTCAGGGAAATGGGATGAGGGGCCCAGCTCCAGGGTCTAAAGCCAAAAAGACTTGGTGGCATGATGGCAGCCAATGCTACACCCAGAGAGCCTTTAGAAGTTCAATACCCAGACATGACCAACCAGGAAGCAATCTGATGGGAAAAGGGGATTATATAATCAATCAGCCAGGAAGCAACATGATGGGAGAAAAGAAATACAATTGTGGAGAATAGGTGTATGCAACTGGGACTACTGAGATATCCCCTGGGGAGGTGAAATCTGTTCCTCTCCAGCCTATGGATCCCTTGCCTCCAGGCACAGTTGGCTTTAATCATGTCATCTCCTGAAAGTACTTACAAAACAGTGTCCATCCATACATTGATGTGGGAAACTGGGGAATGTGTAGATAATATCCCAGTTTAATACAGGTAGAAAATGTGTGACTTATCAACGAGGAGAAGTAGTAGCATCACCCAGATTCTGACTCCAAGCAACAAAATCCAGGAATATTCTAGATAGCAGCTGTGACAGCTGACCCATGTAAATGGAATACCATTAGAAAGATTTGTAGACATTGGTGCAGATCGTGCAGTCATTAGAGTTGCCAACTGGCCCAGTCATTGGCCAAAGATCAAGGCAAAAACCTACATGACTGGCATAGGAGAATCAATAGCAGCTGAAGTTACTGCTACCCCTTTGAGATGGATTTTTAAGGTAAAACAGGAGTTTTTACTCCTTTTATAGTTGATAAAGTCCCCATCAATCTGTGGGGAAGAGACATTTTACAACAATTAGGATTACAAATGAGGACTTTGATTTTTTAGGCAGGGCTGCTGTTGAAGGCCTGCCAACACTTTCATCTTTTACTTTCTAATGGAAAACTGATACAGCAGTGTGGATAGAATAGTGTGGCCCTAAGCTAATGATAAAATTCTGGCATTATGAGATGTAATACAGGAGCAACTTGACCAAGGACACTTACAATCTTCTCTAAGTCCTTGGAATTCCCCAGTATTTATATTTATAAGAAAGAAATCTGGAAAATGGAGGGTGTTGACTGATTTAAGAAAGATTAATGAACAGATGGAAACTATGGGAACTCTTCAGCCTGGACTTCCATCTCCTACTCAGTTGCCTAGAAAATGGCCTCTTTGGGTTATAGATATAAAGGATTGTTTCTATTCTATCCTCTCTAGATAAGGAGGATATGAAAAGATTTTGCCTTTTCAGTGGCCCATGCATTAACTTAGCTGAGCCTTATAAAAGATATGCATGGACAGTTTTTCCACTAGAAGGAAAAACAGCCCTATTAAGTGTCAAATGTATGTTACTGCTGCTCTTACTCCAGTAAGAAAATGTTATTACATTACATGGATGATATATCTGGGATGTGCACCTGAGGATGTGCACCTAGAAGCATGTCTGTAAAAGACCATATAAACACTAAGGAATTATAAATTGCACATATCTCCAGAAAAAAATTCAAAGACATGCTCCCTTTTCAATATTTAGAATATGAAGTATACCCTATGATGCTTACAGTACAAAAACTCTCCTTAAGAACAGAAAATCTAAACATCTTAAATGACTTTCAGAAATTGATAGGACATCAATGGATGTGTCCAATATTAGGCTTGACCTACCTATCAATTGCAACCATTATATGACATTTTAAGGGGAGACAGTGCTTTAAACTCACCATGCCTGCTTACAAAAGAAGCTCAAAAAGCTTTGAGAGAAGTAAAACTGGCTTTATCCAATGTGGTTGAGTCACTCAAAAACCCTTGGAAATATCAGTTTTTGCTATACAAGAGGCACCCACAGCAGTCCTTCATCAAGGAGACAGTGTGATAGAGTGGGTGAACCTCCCAGCATAACCAGAACAAAGCCTTACTCGTTACCCGGTGCTTGTGGCTAAAATTTTATTAAAGGCCATTAAGCAAGCAGGGCAATAATCTGGAATAAGATTTGCCAAGATATACACCTTTTGCAGTAATGCACAAATTAATGTATGCTGTGAAACCTTCCCAGAATGGCAAATTTTATTAGCCACAGCTCCAAATTTTACACACAGATCTCCATTAAAGATAACCAGACTATTACATAATTGGCAATGGATTCTTGAAGAAAAGGTTTCTAAAGTTCCTTTTAAAAGACCAACTATCTTTACAGATGCATCCAGATATAACATTTGTGCTGTATACTCACATAACTTAAATATAAATAGTCAGAACTCCTTTTTAGTCCACTCAGCAGAATGAATTGTATGCAGTCATTCTCACTCTTCCTTATTATCCAAGAGATATAAATATCATATCTAATTCAGCCTATTCAGAAGGTATGGTACAAAGAATTGCCACAGCCCAAATAAAATTTGTAGCCTCTAATATATATCAGCTCTTTAAGGAACATCTTGCATGTCCACTCTCCTAGTGGACTCCCAGGCCCTATTTTTGATGGTAATTCAAAGGCAGATAGCCTTCTAACCATGTTGTCCAATATTCCTTTATTTCAGGAAGCCCAAAAATCTCATTTTAAATATCATCAGGCTGCTTTACGTTTACAATTTAGAGTAACAAGAGAGGAAGCTAGGAGTATAATAAAAGCCTTCCAGCTTTCCTTCCTTTCCATGGCCTTATGCTGCCTCCAGGGAAGAACCCTCTTGATTTTAGACCCAGTGAAATTTGGCAAATGGATGTGACCCATTATAAATCTTTTGGTCATCTGTCTTTTATCTATGTTGTGGTAGACACCTTTTCAGGATTCACTTTTGTAATACTAGAAGCAAAAGAGACAGCCTGATTGGTCACTGAATTCCTTATACAAGGATTTGCAATTATGGGGTGTGCCACAAGCAATAAAAACAGATAGTGGACCTGCATATATGTCTAAACATTTTCCACACTTTTGTGCACAATACAAGATTTTACACACCACTGGCACAACTTTTAATCCTCAAAATAAGGCAATAGTAGAGAGGAGAAACAGAGACATTAAGAAGCTCCTCCAAAAATAAAAGAAAGGGGGAGCCACAAGTAACCCTAGAGAACTTCTAAATCTAGCTCTTTATACTATTAACTTATTGTTTTATGACAAAGATGCACTGGCTCCAGCAGATAGGTTTTATAACCCACTGGAAGGGCAGTGTCTAGTGTGAGCAGCTCCACTATCTTTAGATAATCTCCAGATGATGTGGAAAGACCCAGAAAGTGATGAATGGAAGGGACCAGATAGTTAACTGTTTGGGGGAGAGGGTTTGTTTATATCTCTACAGATAGGGAAGGTCAGATGGGTGCCAAGGAGCCGTATTTGCCTCATCCATTGGAGAGAGATGGAGCAGACACTTGAAACCAAGGAGAACCAAGAAACATTGGTGGTTCCATTGCTGAATGTTCCCACCAATGAAAGAGCCTGGTAGTTATGGAATTTGACTCACTGACATCAAAAATTGTTGGACTTAAAAACCCTCAGGAATCACTGGATTCTTTGAGACAGGATAAGATTGTTGCAGTACCTCAAAATCTGCAAGAATCATTGGATTCCCTAACACATAAAAAGACTGTTGCAGCCCAAGGAAATACTAAAGAAAGGAAAGGGACTTGTATGTGCCAAAATGTTTGTGGTAGCCCTTTTTGTAGTGGCTAGAAACTGGAAAATGAATGGATGTCCATCAATTGGAGAATGGTTGGGTAAATTATGGTATATGAATGTTATGGAATATTATTGCTCTGTAAGAAATGACCAACTGGAGGAATACAGAGAGGTTTGGAGAGACTTACATCAACTGATGCTGAGTGAAACGAGAAGAACTAGGGGATCATTATACACTTCAACAATGACACTGTATGAGGATGTATTCTGATGGAAGTGGATATCTTCAACATAGAGAAGAGCTAATCCAATTCCAATTGATCAATGATGGACAGAATCAGCTACACCCAGAAAAGGAACACTGGGAAATGAGTGCAAACTGAGAGCATTGTTTTTTGTTTGTTTGTTTTGTTTTGTTTCTCTTCCCAGATTATTTTTACCTTGCTAATACAATCCTTCCTTTGCAACAACAACATTTGAGGAAAAGGAAAAGGAAAAGGAACTTTGAGGAAAAGTTACTGTGACTTGAAGTAATTTTTCAAGATTATATATTGTAATTTTTAATTTAGAGAGTCAGTACTAGTTGAATATGACTATTCCTTTTAGGATTTTGTTCCATTGACAGTCTTCAGTTATAACTAAATTAGATTGACATGTGCTTCCTTGGAAAGTTCAAATCTCAGCACAAGTTCTGACAGATTACACAAACCTAGAAAAAAAAGAATTTGATTTGACCCTTTGCCTGAAGTCTCATAAGCACATAAGTTATAGCCAGTGTCATCACCATCAAGATATCCATAGAGAAAAAAAAAAAAAAAAAAAAAAAAAAAAAATTGGTTCTGTGAAGCGCAGAAGAAAATTCAAAAGGGTCACAGAAGAACAATGGCAGATATTGATGTTGAGAATGGAAACAGCATATTAAGGGAAAAACATAACTTGTATCAACTAGGATTGATTGAGTACATAAGGAGGAGAATCTCATCCAAAAAGACAAAGATTCCTGAAATGAACATCAGATAAGTTTTATTTAGGTTTTAGGACCTGGGATTTTGATGAAGATTCAGCAAGAACAGATTGGCTAAAGCTTCTATTCTAATGACTGAGCTGATGCAATAACTTTTTTTTTTTTAATCTAGTTTCATAGCTAGGGATTTCTGCATAATAGCAGACAGTACCTAACAGGAGAGTACAGATCCATATGTAAGTAATGAAGTAATGCTCAAAATGGAGTATCTCTATATCCACATAGGGTGGGAGGAATGGGTTGCAAAAGGAATTATTGAGTTTTTGAAAAACACTCTACAAGTTTAATTTGAGTATTAGGAAATTTAAAATGTGACATTTTTGAATAACCTTAAAGAAGCTGATATCCTAGTTGAGGAACTGAAACCTATCATTACTGACATTCATACATAAATGAAAGCAGAAGACACAAAGGACTTGTAACAGAAAGGAAGAATTTCTTTTATTCTATCCTTTGAGAAGACATGAAAGAATTTGGAAAATGTGGTTTCATTTTGTACCTGAAAGACACAAGAAAGATCATTCCATGAGGCACTTGTTTTTTTCTCTTGGCAGTGAACAAGATGTCCTCCATGAGGATAATTGTAGTTTATGTGTTAAATCATGTGGCAAAAATTTACAAATGCTTTGACAGGATTCCCCCAGGCCTATGCACATACATCTCCATATTATCTGACTTCATTATAAAGAAGGGTGAAGAGGAAGGCAGTGAACATTTATTTCAGAAAATATGGTTCAAGATTAATAAGGGAAAAAGACTTGGAGATTATTCATGTCTGCATAGCATGAATACTTGAAAGAATAGAATCATAGAGGATTTCTACTTCTTGGAGCCAAGATGGTAGAGTAAGCAGTAAATTGCTGTAATTCACTCATATGCATTTCCAAACAACTAAAAATAACACTCCCAGACAAATCCTGGAACAGCAGAACAATCAAAAGGATGGGGTGAAAGAATTTTTTAGCCCAAGAAATTTGAGAGATTGTCAAGAAATGTCCATCTTATGTGGGCAAAAGTGAAGTGCAGTCAAGGACAGGAAGTGTTCCAGTAAGTCAGTAGCAAACCCAATATTAACAAACCAGCTGGGGATCCTCAGTGAAAGAACACCAGTACAAGCACATTCCAACACCAGCAACGCCAGAGAACCTTAGCTTAATCAGGGGAACAAGCAGATGCCAGTTCCAAGAACCATTATTTCTTTCAGTAGGCGAATAGGCATCTTCCAATAGCTAGACCGCCACATGCTCCCATGTAGCCTTTGGGAAATGCTGAAATACTGCAGCAGACTTCAGCACATGCCAGAAACCATCAACAGGACCCCCAACTGATCACCAGGTAAGTTGCTAGATACCTATAGTCTCATGTGAGCCTCAGGACAGCATCAAAATAACAGTATATAAACATCAGGGCCTGCAGTTACTGCCACAAGAAGCCCAAGACAACGTTCCTTTCAACCTGGGACAAGAGCTCAATTTTTTTTTTTTTTTTTTTTTTTTTTAACTTTAACTGTTGGATTTTGTTAGTGATATATAAGAATGCTGATGACTTATGTGGGTTTATTTTGTATCCTGCAACTTTGCTAAAGGTGTGAATTATTTCTAATAGCTTTTTAGTAGAATCTATCATATCATCAGCAAAGAGTGATAATTTGGTTTCCTCATTGCCTAATCTAATTCCTGTAATTCCTTTCTCAACTCTTATTGCCAACGCTAAGAGCTCAAATTTTAAAGAAAGAAAAAACAGGTGGGAAAAAAAAAAATGAACAAAACAACAACAAAATAGAGTATGTCAATAAAAATTTCTTGTGGTGACAAGCAAGACCAAGACACAGGCTCAGAACAGGATAACAATTTAAACACTTATGAGCAAAACCCCAAAGAAAAATAGAAAATGGTCATCAAATTGGGAGAACTCTTGGAATAACTCAAAAAGGAAGTTGAAAAGCATATAAGAGAGCATTAAGGAAAGGAATGAGAGTACTGAAAGAGAATCATGAAAGAAGTCAACAGCCCGAAAAACTGCTTAAAATAGTAGAACTGGACAAATGGAAAAGGAGATACAAAAATATATTAAAGGAAATAAGTAAAGGTACAATTGGTCAAATGGAAAAGAAAGTACAAAAGCTAATTGAGAAAAACATCTTAAAAGTTAGAATGTAGAAAATAGAAGCTAACTACTCTATGAAACATCAAGGCCTAATCAAATTCAAAAGAATGAAAAAATGAAAGAAAATGTAAAGTACCTAAAAAGAAAAGCAAGTGACCTGGAAAATAAATCCAGGAGACAAAAAAAAAATCATAATCACTGGATTACCTGAAAGCTATAATCAAAAGAACATGGATAGTATCTTTCAAGAGATTAAAAAGGGAAAACTGCCATCATTTCCTGAAGCTAGAGGATAAAATAGGCAATGAAAGAATTTATCAATCACCTCAAGAAATAAAATGGCAAAATAAAAACTCCAAGGAACATTATAGTCAAATTCCAAAACTACTGTATCAAGTGGTCAGAAAAATAAAACAAAAACAACTTAAATATCATTTAGTGACAATCAAGATTACACAGGACTTGGCAGCTACAATATTAAAGAAATGAAAGTCATGAAACATGATGTTTCAGAAGGAAAAATAGCTAGGACTACAATCAAGAATCACTCACTCAGCAAAATACACAAGAGAAAAAGGATGATATTCAATGAAATAGGAGGATTATAAAATTTCCTAAGGAGAAGATCAAAACTAAATCAAAAATTTGATTTCTAATATCAATCTTCAAGAAAAGGGTAAACAGGTAAAAAGGGAAAACAATATAGAGCTAAACAGTTTACATCTCTATATGGGAAAATGATATTTGTATTGTTAAAAATTGAATCACTAAGAAGATGGCTAGAAATTACAGAAGACATAGCTATAAAACTAATTTGAGGGAATGACAAAAGTAAAGGATAAAGAAGAGGAGCACAAAGAATGCAGAAGGAAGGGAAAGGAAGAATGAAATAAATTATTTTTCATGTGAAAAGGCAAGTAGATGGGAAAGAAGAGGGTGGGTGATAAGCATCACATGAACATTCATTAATTAGATTCATTAATATTGGTTCAAAGAAGGAATAACATGCATTTAATTGAATATAGAAATCAAACTTATTCAACAGGAAAGTAGCATATGAGGACATTAAAGTAAAAGGGCAGGCAGGAACTGCGAAGGAAGGGCAGATCAGGGTAGTTGTTAGAAGTAAAACAATGCTGAGGAGAGAAAGGAGGAAAGGAGAAAACAAAAAGGAGGAAGATTAGGATGGAGGAAAATGCAGTAAGGAAATACCTATAATCATGAATGTAATCATCAGAGGAGGATAGTATTTTCACTTTTTATTGTTTGCTTTTTTTTTTTTTTTTCTTTCTCATGGAGGAAAATGCAGTAAGGAAATACCTATAATCATGAATGTAATCAGGTTTTGCAAAGGTAAATGTTGAAAGCTATCTTTGCATGGATTTGGAAAAATAAGAAGTCACTATTTTTATTTATTTATTTTTTTTGTAAAAGAACTAATAGAAACAACCAATAATTTCACTGAATGGGATGACAACATTAAAACAACATACTATAATTTATGGAAAAGTTTATTTCTCTAAATTTTACATCAACAAAATGAAAGAAAAACAGTTTGATGAAATCGGCATGCAATTAAATAAAAATTTAAAAAGAACAAATTAAAAATTATCAATTAAATACCAGATTGGAAATTCTGAAATCTGAGGGAAAAAATCCCAAGAACAAAATGGATTCACAAGTGAATTTTTCCAGACATTTAAAAAACAATAAATTCCAATCATATAAGCCATTTGGAAAAACAGTTGAAGAACTAGTTTTATCATATTCCTTTTATGACACAAATATGGTGCTGATAATCAAAGCAGGAAGAGCTAACACAAAGAAAGAATATTATAAACTAATTTCCATAATGCATATTGATGTAAAAATTTTGAACAAAATACTAACTAGCAAAGTGATTTCCATAATGTATCACAAGGATCATATACAATGAACAATAAGGTTTATATCAGGAATTCAGAGTTGGATCAATATAAGGAAAGCTATCTACATAACTGATCATATTAATAAGAAAGCCAATCAAAATCATGGAAACATCTCAATAAATGCTGAAAAACCTTTTTGACAAAATATAGCACTCAGTAACTGTCTAAAACCAGCAGCATGCATTATCTATAATGTGGATAAGCTAGAGACTTTCCCAATAAGATCATCCATGAAGCAAGAATATCCATTATCACCACTTTTATTCAATACAGTACTAGAAATATTATCCACAGCAATAAAAGGAAAAAAAAAAAACACAAGTATAGGCCAACATTTCACATCATGTGCCAAGATAAGGTACATGATTTAGATATAGAGGGAGACATCATAAGCAAATTAGAAGAGCAAGGAATAGTCTATTTTTCAGGTCTATGGAGAGAAGAAGAATTTTATGAGCCAACAGATGATAGATAACCCTACAAAATTGAAAATACATACATAATGTTGATTATATTAAATTAAAAAGGTTTTGTACAAATAAAACCAATGCAACCAAGATTAAAAGGAAAGAAGCAATCTTTCAAACAATCTTTACAGAAAGTGTCTTTGATAAAGTCCTCACTTCTCAACTATATTAAGAACAGATTTGAATTTTTAGAATACAATCCATTCCCCAATTCATAAATGATCAAAGGATATAATAACAAATAATATAGTCAGATGTGAAGAAATCAAATTTATCTATATATGTAGGAAGAAGTGCCCTGAATTACATTTGATTAGAGAAATGCAAATTAAAACAATTCAGAGATACCAATCCATACTTATCAGATTGGCTAATATGACAAAATAAACTGGAAAGGACATAGGAAAATTTGGACACTAATGCATTGTTGGTGGAGTTACAAACTGATCCAACCATTTTTCATAGCAATTCAGAACATCCCCAAAGAGTAATCAAATTATACATACCCTTTGACCTAACAATACCACTAGATACAAAAAAATCATAAAAATGGGGAAATGAGCTACATATCTATATATGCAAAAATATTTACATTAGCTCTTTTCATAGTGGCACAATATTGGATATAAAGGGGATTTTGATGAACTGGGGAATGACTGAACAAACTTTAATATATTAATCTAATGAAAAATTGTGTGGTAAGAAATAACTATAAGGGAGATTTCAAAAAATCCTGGAATGATTTCTATAAAGTAATGAAAAGTGAAATGAGCAGATAATGAAGGTGGCCTAGCTGTATTAGATCTAAAACTATATCATAAAGCATTGGTCATCAAAGCCATTGGGTACTCGGCAAGAAATAGAGTAGTTGATCTTTGGAATACATTAAGATCATAGGATGGAATAGTCAATAAATACAGCAATCTAGTGTTTGAGAAACCCAAAGACCCCAGCTTTTGGGATGAGAATTCACTTTTGGCATGAGTATTTGACAAATACTGCTGGGAAAATTGGAAACTAATATAGAAGAAAGTGGGGCTTGACCCACACTTAACTCTATACTAATATAAGATCTAAATTCGGTCCTGAGTTAGATATAATGATATTATATGCAAATTAGAAGAACATAAGAGTTGTTTACTTATCGGATCTGTGGTGAAAGAAGGAATCTATGTCCAAAGAAGACCAGATAGATAATTTTGATTATGCTATGTTAAACAGTTTTTATACAAACAAAACTAATACAGACAAGATCAGAAGGGAAACAATAAATTGGGAAATCATTTTACATTTCAGAGTTCTGATAAAGGCCTCATTTCTAAAATATAGAGAGAATTGACTCAAATTTATAAGAATTCAATCCATTCTCCAATTGATAAATGGTCAAAGGATATGAACAAACAATTTTCAGATGAAGAAATTAAAACTATTTCTAATTGTTCGAGGTGCTCTAAATCACTACTGATGAGAAAAAAATGCAAGAGATTCAAGAAAATTTTGATTTAAAATAAATATAGATAATGTAAAGTATTTGAAGTCAACCTGCCAAGACAAAGTGAGGAATTATATGAATACAATTACAAAAAAACTTTCCACAAAAATAATCAGATGTGAAGAATATCAAGTGCTCATGGGATAGTCAAACTAATATAATAAGAATGATAATTCTACCTAAATTAATCTACTTGTTCAATGCCATACCAATCAAATTACCAAGACATTACTTTCTAGAACTAGAAGAAATAATAACAAAGTTCATTTGAAAAACAAAAAGTCATGAATTTAAAAGAAATTAATGAAAAAATGCAAATGAGGTATCCTAGATGTCCAAAAGCTAAAACTACATTACAAAGCAGCAGTCATTTGGTAGTGGCTAAGAAGTCAAATACTCAATTAGGTCAAATTCACAAGACACAATAGTCAACAATTATAGTAATCTAGTATTTGATAAACCAAAGACCCCCCAGTTTCTGGGATAAAAACTCATTATTTGACAAAAAAAAAATATGGAGAAAATTGGAAAATAGTATGGCAGAAACTAGACATTGACTCACACCTAACACCCTATACCAAGATAAGATTGAAATGGATCTGTGATTTAGACATAGTGATACCATAAGTAAATTAGAAGAACAAAAGTTAGTCTATTGCTCAGATCTGTGAAGAAGGAAGGAATTTAAGGACAAAGAAAGAACTAGAAAATGTTACATAATGCAAAATATATAATTTTGATTATATCAAATTAAAGTTTTTTGTACAAAAAAATAAATGCAGAAAAGATTAGAAGAGAAGAAGAAAACCGAGAAAATTTTAATATATAAGGGTTCTTTTTTTATTGCAGAAAATTTCTTTCTAAAACACATTGTTTTATGAATCATGTTGGAAGAGAAAAATTAGAGTGAAAGGGAAAAAACAAGGGAGACATTACAAAAAAAAAAAAAGTTAACATAGCATGTGTTGATTTACATTCAATCTCCATAGTTCTTTTTCTGGATGGAGATGGAATTTTCTGTCCAAAGTCTTTTGGGATTGCTTTGGATCCCTGAACTACTGAGAAGAGCCCAGACTTTCACAGTTGATCATCACATATTCTTCCTGCTATTGTGTGCAATGTTTTCCTGGTTCTGCTTCTTTTGTTCAGCTACAGATCATGTAAATATTTCCAGACCCTTCTGTAATCAACTTGTTCATCATTTTTATATGACAATAATATTCCATTACCTTCCTGTACCTTCTTGTTCAGCCATTCTCTAATTGATGGGCATCCACTCCTTTTCCAATTCTTTGCTATCAAAAAAGAGCTGCTATAAACATTTTTGCACATGTAGGTCTTTTTTTTCCTCCTTTATGATTTCCATGGTACATAGACCATAATGCTACTGCTGGGTCAAAGTGTATGCACAGTTTGATAGCCCTTTGGGAATACTTCTATATTGCTTTCTCAAATGGCTGAATCATTTCACAACTCCACCAACAATGCATTAGTGTACCTATTTTCCCACATCCCCTCCAACATTTATCATTATCTTTTCATGTCATCTTAGTCAATTTAAGAGGCGTAAGGCTGTACCTTAGAGTTATTTTAATTTGTATTTCTTTAATTCATATTGATTTAGAGTTGTTTTTTTCATATAACTACAGATGTCTTTAATTTTGTCATCTAAAACTTGTTTGTTCATATCCTTTAACCATTTGTCAATTAGGGAATGACTTGTATTATTTTAAATTTGATACCATTTTATATATATGCTTGGTCTTGGTTTTAGATAAATACTAGTTGTTATTTTAGGGAAAGATCCCTTTATCCCTTTGTTCTCTAGTGTTTTAAATAGGAATGAGAGCTATATTTCCTCAAAAGCTTTTTATGCATCTATTGAGATTATCATATGATTTCTGTTGGTTTTGTAATTGATATAGTTGATGGTAATAGTTTTCCTGATATTGAACCAGCCCTGCATTTCTGGTATAAATCCAACTTGGTCATATTGTATTATCCTGATGATAAGGTACTGTAATCTCTGTCAAAATTTTACTTAAAATTTTTGCATCAATGTTCATTAGGGAGATTATAATTTTCAGTCTCTGTTTTGGCTATTCCTGGACCATATTTGTATCATAGAATGAATTTGGCAGTTCTCTTTCTTTACCTATTTTTGCAAATAGTTTACACAGTACTAGTATAAATAGTTTAAATGTTTGGTAGAATTTATCTGTGAATCCATCAAACCCTTGAGATTTTTTCTTAGGTACTTTATTAATGACTTGTTCAATTTATTTTTTCTAAAATTGGATTATTTAAGTATATACATATATATATATATATATATATATATATATATATACATACATATATATATATATAAAACCTCTTCTGCTAACCTGGGCAATTTACATTTTTTGTAAATATTCATTCATTTTTGTTAAATTGTCAGATTTGCTATCATAGAATTGAGCAAAATCACTCTTAATTATTGCTTTAATTTCTTTTTCATTGGTGATGAATTCACCCCTTTCATTTCTGATGCTGGTGATTTTTTTGTTGTTTGTTTTACTTTTCCTGATAAAATTAACCATAGGTTTATCTATTCTGTTTGTTTGTTTTTGTTTTTTTCATAAAAGTATCTCTCAATTTTGTTTAGTAGTTGAATAGTTCCCTAAGTTTCTATTTTATTAATCTCTCCTTTGAGTGTCAAAATTTCTAATTTGTTATTTAATTGGGGGGTTAATTTATTATTTTCTAGTTGTTTCAGTTGCATACCTAATTCATTGATCTCATTTTCTATTTTATTTATTTAGCTATTTAAAGATATAAAATTTCCCCTAAGAACTGCTTTGACTGCATTCCATAGGTTTTACCATATTGTTTCATTATTGTCATTTTGTTCTGGGATTTGTTATTTGACCTACTTATTCTTTACACTTAGATTATTTAATTTTGAATTGGTTTATAGTTGATCTTTCCCTGACCCTTTATTGAGTATAATTTTTTATTGCATTGTGTCTGAAAAGGAAGCATATAGTATTCCTGCCTTTTTGCATTTGATTGTGGGGTTTTCATGCTCTAATACATGGTCAATTATTGTGAAGGTGCCATGTAGCCCAGAAACAGGTATATTATTTTCTGTACCTATTTAATTTTCTCTAGAGGAGGACCATATCTGGGTTTTCTAGGATCCTATTAACTTCCCTACTTTCTTTCTTGTTTATTTTGTGTTTAGGTTTGTCTCATTCTGAGAGGGGAGGATTTAGATTCCCCCATTAGAATAATTTTGTCTATTTCTTCCTGTAATTATCTTAAAATGTTCTCTGGGAATTTACCTGCTCTACACTTAGTGCATACACAGTATCATCATAACTTCATTATTTTCTCTACCCTGTATCAAAATGTACTTTCCCTCCTTATCTCTTTTAATGGGATCTAGCTTTAATTTTGCTTTATCTAAGGTCATTATTGCCACCCCTGCTTTTTTTTTTTTTTTTTTTAACTTCAGAAAATGTTGCAGCTTTGCAACTTTATGTATCTCTCTGTATCAGATGTGTTTCTTGTAAACAACATATTGTAGGATTCTGTTTTTTAAAACACTTTGCTATTAGCTTTCCTTTTTTGTGAGAGTTCATCCCATTCCCACTTATACTTATGAATACCAGCTCTGTCTTTTCCTCCATTCTACTCATTCTATTTTCTCTTCTATATATACTTTTATTCTCATTGTTCACAGTCCTTAGTCTTGTGTTTTTCTTACCCACACCATCCACTAGTTGATCTCCTATCATCCCTACCCACTTCTCTTAGTAGTGCTTTTTCAATCTATTCTACCTATTGCATTATCTTCTACCAACTCTTTCCCTCCTCTTGTCTTTTTCCCCAGTGTTTTTGCCCTCACTTTTATCTTGTCCCTTCCTTTTTCTTTCCTCTTTCTCTTTTTTATTTCTTTATAGGATTAGAGTCAAAACTGATGAGATCAAGTTTCAGAAAATGCTAATCCTCCTTTTTTTCTGTCCATTGTAATAGATCTTTTGAGTCTCTTGATATGAACTAATGATTCCATCATATCTTCTCATCCATCTTTTTCCAATTAAAGCCCTTTCTATACCTTGATGTCAATTTATTTGATATCATCACAATACAGTCCATTCACAACCACACCCTCCATACATATGATATCTCTACTCTGTCTACCCCAGTGTCAGATAAGTTCACAAGAGTTATTTTGTTTTCCCATCTAGGGATGTAAATAGTTTAACCATTAAATATATAATTTCCCTTGTTTAACTTCCTATGGTTCACTTGAGTCCTGTGTTTATAAGTTAAATTTTCTGTTTATTTCTTTTTTTTTTTTTTTTTTTTTTTTTTTTTTTTTTAATACAAAAGATTGAGTCTCTTATTTCATTGAATATCCATCTCCTCCCCTGAAAGAAAATGCCGAATCTTTCTGGATAGTTAATTTTTTATTGTAACCTCAGATCCTCTGCTCCTGAAATATGGTATTCCAAGCCCTAAGTTTATTGTTGAAGCTGCCAGGTCTTTGGTAATCTGACTTGCTTGATATTTGAATTGTTTTTGTCTGGCAGCTTGCAGCATGTTTTCCTTGAGATTATAGTTTTAGAATTTTGCAATGATGTTCCTTGATTTTTTCTTTGTGGGATATCTTTCCAGAGGTGATCAAAGATCTTTCAACTAATATTTCCCTCTTTGTTTCTAGAATACTGGGGCTGTTTTACTAAATGATCTCTTGTAGACTTCTATCCAGCTCTTTTTTTGTTCATGGCATTCAGGTAGGCCAATAATTTTTTAATTGTTCTTTCTTGATTTATGTTCTAACTTAGCAGTTTTGTCAGTTTATTATTTCACATTTTCTTTTCTTTTTTCATTTTCATTTTCATTTTTTTTGGTCTGCCTTGTCACGATAGCAGCTTTCTATGGTCAAAGCTCTTTTCTATTTCTTGCTCATTTTCTTTCCTTTTCTTTTGGTATTTCCTCTTATTTTACTTTTATGGTGGAGCTCTGCTCCTGGGGTAAAGGTTGTTTTGTCCCAAGCTTTCTGTGCAACTCTGAGCCTTGGCTTTGAACACAGAGGTCCTTTGTGTTTGTAGAGGGTAGCTATGCCTGCCCTGCTTAGGAAATAGCCTGGTTTCCGAGAGTTTGCCTTCTGAGCTGGAACTGGAAGCCTCTCCACTGATTTGTTGCTCTAGTGATACAGGACTGAGGGTTTTAATTGTTGATTTGTTGAGATTAAAACCCTCTCACCAGCTTTTGTTGGGGCTATCCGACCTGAGTTGAACACCTTTTTCATCCCAATAAGACTGAACTTTCTTGAAGTTTTTTCAGTCTATCTTAAGCTGCAGAGTGGTTTCATTCTATCAGACTCTGTTCAGAGGCTTGTTTTCATGTGGTTCCTAGGAAAACTGGGAGAGCTCATTCCTGACTTTACTTCACCATCTTGGCTCCACCCCTAGAACTTCCATCTAAGACTCTTATAAAAGCTAACTTTCTAAAATATATAGCAAATTGAGTCAAATTTATAAGAATACAAATAATTCTCCAATTGATAAATGGTCAAAGTGAACAATTAAAGTGAAGAAATTAAAATCATTTCTAGTCATATAAAAAAAAATGATTCAAATTACTATTGATCAGAGAAATGTAAATTAAGAAAACTCTGAGGTACCACTACACACCTCTCATATTGGCTAACATGACAGAAAATGGTGATGATAAATATTTTAGAGGATGTAAGGAAACTGTGATATTAATACATTGTTGATTAAGTTATGAACTTATTTAACCATTCTAGAAAGTAATTTGGAAATATGCCTAAAAACTATAAAACTACATATAGTATATATAGTATCTCTAGAAATGATTTTGGGAGTACAAGGGGCAGAGGGCAGAGCTTAAGCTGTTGGAAAAGTGGAACTCCCAAGTAGAACTCAATTTAGGGATTAGAGAAACTGAGGTATTTCCGAATTTCCACATTTTCCTTCCCTGGACAGATAACAGTTTTTAGCAAGCAATGAATGAGATAAGCAGCAAGAATTCCCAAGAACTTTTATGATGGGATCTACTGCATAAGATTCCCCAGATTTTAGTTGAATGGAGGAAGGAATACTTATGGAACATTCCTTACCAGTTATATAGGGCTTGTCCAAAGTTGAGGTAGCATCTCTGGGCCAAAATCAATAAACTTGTATTTATTAAATACTTATTATGTACTAGGCACTGTGCTAAACACTGAGCATACAAAGAAAGGTGAAAGATAGTTTTTGCTCTTAGGAACAGTCTATTAGATAAGAAGGATTTTAGATATAACTAGGAAAGATGAGTGGATAAACTTGAATAAGCTGCAACCCCCATAAGCAGAAATGTTGAGAGATTGAGAACGGCACTCATATAGGGCATCAAGGGAGTGTATTTACTAGAACTGAAGGAGTGACAGTCAGCAAAGCTTAAGAATTTCAGAGCAAGAGAATTTTCTTTTCTGTCCTTCTACATGTGTATCTTCTTCCTTGCTCTCCTTCTCTTTTCTTGATGTGACTTAGAGGGGTTTGGGATCATTAAAAAGGCAGAATTTGTGCATAGAAATCATCTTGTTCCTAGTTCTTCTTGATAAAGTTTACTTTCCTATCTTTCATTTAAAGAATGGATTTCTGATGAATTACATAGAATAACAGCTTTACCCACAGAATGTGCAAATAGAATACTTTGGGCCTCCTTGGTGAACCAATTAGCTCCCCTTGATGGTGAAAGTCTATAATCTATTTCAGATAACATTTAATACCTAGAACTCAGGCATTTTTCACAAAGGCATTCAAAGACTATTTGATAAAAATACACATTCACTAACACAATCAATTTCAAAAGAAATTTTAAAGTCTCATCATTTGCTATGGTTTTACATTTCTAGTTGAATTTTATGTTTTGTTGTCATGAAAGAATTCTAAGTTAGAGGATTTTACAGTGAAGAGTATCATTCTTCATTGTTAACTTTGTTAATAACTTAAATTGTAACAATTTGTAAGGAATGCATCCTTCAGATACACCACAAAGTTGACCCATTATTCAAGGTAACTTCATGAAATGCTTAAATCTTAATTTAATCATTGCATACAAGTGCAAATCCTTAAGCAGGAGTTAATCTGAATGTTCTGAATTTTAACTCTCTGACTGGTAATGCCCACTAACTTCATCTAGTCTAAAACTTTCCTAAAACTGTGTTGGCCCAGGTCTTTCATATTATTTTCATAATGTAGTGAATTATATATATCTCAAAATGCAGAATGTGGAAAGAACCAATTAGAATCTTATTTAACCTTTATGCCTCTTCTAACAATGTTTTGAAAACAATAAATTCAGATTTGATAAAATGTAATTACATATCTTGATGGCATCAAAATCACCTTGAAAGGATGAAAAGACATAAAAATGGGCATAAACAGTAATTTCTTAACAATGTATGAAGGAACAATGCATAAAATTTTTTTAAGAACTTTTGCATTTTATAGTATTAAAAAGATTGTTTATTTGGTTTTGACAAACTTCTATATATGTTAAAATTAATGCCTTAGATATGATCTATTGAACTCCTGCTTTCCCTTACATCTATACATTTATAGCTGCTTGTATCTATATTCCTTATTAGAAAAGCCTAGATATAATTCACAAAGAGTCTTATATAAATGGCAAGTAATGGCAATGATAAGAAGATAAAAATAAGAACATACTTGCTATACGAATAATTTTAAGATTTGCTAAGCATTTTACATATATGATCTAATTTGCTCATGATAACCAGAAATTATCTTTAATAAAAATGCAACATTGAAAAATAATTCACAGGCATAATATATTATCATTTTTCTTTAAAAAATTGCTAGTCTTTAATTAGTTATGAATTCATCTTTTCTAGGGGGTTTGTTGAAGTTTTTTGTCTTAAGGCACATCTCTAAATCATTCTCTTCTTTATAACACATTCTCTTGCTTCTGTCCACCCAAAAAATGTGTGTGTGTGTGTGTGTGTGTGTGTGTGTGTGTGTGTGTGTGTGTATGTGTGTGTGTGTGTGTGTTTTGGTTTTGTTTTTTTATCCAGAGTAAGCACCGTAGTTTTTGACACTCCAGGGATCAGTAGATATGTAAGTCAATGGAAATGATCACTGATCAGAAAAAAATAAAAAATAAAAAATAAAAACAAAAACAAAAACATATAGTTGATTAGTATGGTAGAGATTATTAATTAGGTTTGAGTTGGTAATACAGGATTTTGGTAGTGACTGATCATTTAGCTTGTCTGGCACACAAGCAAGTCTTATTGATTTATTTCAATAGGAGTAAATTCCTAATTCAAGGTAGGTACTTTAAACCAGTATGGAAAGAAAACTTAAGAAACACTGAATTTAATATACACTGAAAAAAACACACAAGAAAACTCCTTCAGCAATGTAAAATAATCATGCTTATCTACTAGTTAGAAGGAATAACTGGTTAAAATAAGAAGCTTCCAGAGTATAGACAACATACATTTATCACAAATGATGTATATTTATTCCTAGTGACTTCCTGTTAAGTGGCCTTAAAAAGCATCACTTGTTCTAGACAAACTGAGGGCATGCCTACCCTAATATGGTGGATAAAAAAACAAAACCAAAACACACACACATACACACACACACACACACACACACACACAAATTTTTTGGGTGGACAGAAGCAAGAGAATGTGTTATAAAGAAGAGAATGGTTTAGAGATGTGCCTTAAGACAAAAGTTTAATATAGTAAAGGAAAGATGAAAAAAATTACAGGCACATTGAATCTATCAAGAAAAAAAAAAATCACTAAACTACATAAACCAAACACAAGCCAATTAAATTCTCTAAGATCTATGAACGTATGATAAAGTTAAAAAAGTCTGTGATTTCTTGGCACACTGGAAAGGTATTACAAATATCACCAAGATTAGTAAAGGTGAGGAAAAAGTAACTATGATTCAGAGCAACAAGGGAAAAAATCATTTGAAAAGATATTAAAAATAGTTTCATTAGCACCATATTGCACCTTGAGAGTTATGTTAGAGGGAAAACATTAGCCTTGGATTATAAAAGCAATGCAGTATAACAAAAACAAAAATACTCAGATTTATGTAGCACATATTTTAATCACATTTTTTTTAATTTAAAGAAATAGAGATGGGAAGGGGAACATCCATTAGTTACTTAAAGCATATGATAGTTTCTGTAAAAAGAAATTTACCCAGTTTCCAGGCTAAGAAGCATGACTCCTGCCCTGTCTGTGTGCAGCACATACTGCAAGGATCCTTGGGCACATTTTCATTTTAATCGTTTTTTAAGTCAAGGATCTCTGGCAAAGGTGTTCACCTGAAAAATAAGTGAAATCTGCAAAGGACAATGACTCTGAATTAGTTATGGCCCTCCAAACCATCTTGGAGTAACTGTATACAAAATAAAGCTGCTGCTTATCCTAGTTGGAACAGATTTGATCCAAGTTATATTTATATAGATAGGGGTAGATGGGGTTCAATGGTTTTTTATTAATAATATTATTATAAGGCAAATGATCTGTAAATCTGTATAAATTAGTGCAGCTATTTTTTTTCTTTACTTATGAGCAAGACTATCTTTCATATGTTTAAATAAATCCTAATCAAGAAGTTGGACACTAACTAGAATCCAAAAAATAGAGACAATATGAATGCTGATTGATGGTTGTATGGGAAAAGAGCAGGAAGAGAGCTAATTATACCTTCATTGTCTGGATAATATAAAAATGGCAGAACTGGAAATGTTTTAACCAGAATTTCCTTCATTTTTCACTCCCACACTTGAGCAATAAGAGTGACAGTCTGGATGAGGCAACAACAATTTGTTAATGTGTTTTAAAAAGATACTCATGCGCCACATAGAAACTTTAAACCCATTTACCCACTGAAAATCCAGAATGTGTAAAGAATAACAAATGTTACTAAGGCATTTCTTCTATATGAATCTGTATACCATCAATTATAAATGATGTGTCCACAGCTAGTAAGTACTGCGGATAAGGCCATTGAAGTGAATGAATACATTGGAAACTAGGCTTATTTGAAGTGTGCAGATATTTCTAAGAAGGCAGCTGCACAGAATTTGGGTGATGAAAAACTCACCCTATATCTGCAAAGGCAGGTTCTTGCTTATTAAGGAAGATTTTGGGTGGATTGCTCAGCCTGGAAAAGAGAAAATATGCAGGAGAGAGGGGATGATAATATATTATTTCCATCTTCAAGGTTTTGAAGAGTCTGCCATATAGAAGGTTGATGAGACATGTTTTAATCAGCCCCAGAGGGAAGAACTGGGAACAAATGAGACAAGCTACAAAGAAATTTATTTAAACATATTTTAAGGAAGAATGTTATAAAGGGCTGAAACTCTTGAGTTAATGCACTGAGGTTGGACAACCGAGTACTTAAGGCTAATTACCGATTGGACAATACTCTATAAGCATATGCTTGGAAAATGGCCCTTCCCACTATTCTGTGCTGACTTGATAATTGGTGTATACAGAGAATTGTAGGAGGGGACTAAAGACTAGCCACTTCTGGGTGGGAGACAAGAGGAGAGATCATGGAGATTCTGTGTCCATCCAATTCACTCCTACCCCTAAAGCCCATGAATAAAAACCAAGGACTTTTGCTTATCCTGACTCTGGATGATTCTAAGTTATGCAGGGTGCTAACACAGTCATCACAATATGTTCTAAAAATTAGATATATCCAAAAGCAGAACAGACCAATTTCTAGAGTTGGATACAACCATGTCCAGATCTTACACTTGTCAGCTATCCTGTACCCGGAATCATTGCCAAGGTACAGGTTGTGGCTTTTGGAGTTCTTTCCTTCCAACTCCAAGATTCAATGTTTTTGAGAATTACTTGAAGTTTATATATGGGCAAACATTTCTATCAGGTTTGAATCTGAACATGAATTTGATCTGATGAAATTTAAACCTATTCTCTAACCAATTTGTGTTTCCATGCTTCTGAATCCTGATCAAGCCAGTTATTATTTCAGTGCTATATTCATAGGAGGCAATTTGGAAAGCAGCAGGAAAAGGAGAGCATCTGTGATTCCTGGTGGTGTAGAAAATTCCTATAGGAAGGTCAGCATCTTTTCTGAAACTCAAAGTTCAAAAGGGCTGTTCAGACAATTGAGAAGTTAAGTAAACTTCTTAGCAATATACAAAATTTATGTGTCAGAGGCAGGGCTTGAAGGTAAGTCTTGCTTATTCTTAAAACATCTGTATTTGTTATACCATCTTCCTTCTTACTGGAAAGTAAAGATCATATCTTATATTCATAACCCTGTAATCACTAGTATGGTATAAAGCTTAAATATTGTCATCAATAAATAAGATAAAGCCAAGATGGCAGAGTAAAGAGCCACTCGGATGAATTTTTAACTCCTAACTTCTAAAATTGAATTCTGTAGCATCAGAACCAATAAAAGTACTGGTGAAAAAATTTTCTGGCCCAAAGCCACTTAGGAAGCCTGCAGGAAGATAAGTCTGCATGGGATGGTAGTAATCCTTCCCTTCACCCCTACAGCACAGTTTATGTCTTGGTGGTAACTACATTGATGGTAGTAGCAACATCAGCTTCTGGAACTCTCAGGTCAGAGTTTAGGAGTGTCAAACAACTTAGGGGATCCATTACTGGCACAGAGTGCAGGATACTGTTGCATGGCCATAAGAGTTTTGAGACATAGCCTTAGGGCCAAAAGGAACAATAGTACTTGAAGCTGAGGGTAACAGAGGTGCAGGTTGTGAATCCTACACAGAAAGAAGTAGTTACTGAAGAGAAGGGAACTACTTTCAATTTCAAGATAGAAGCATGCATTTGAAACTGAGGCTGCAGGAAGACAGAGGAAAGATGGAGAAAACCTGTTTACAATCCCAGAGTCAGGAGACGTGAAAATATGGATGGTTACATGAGAACAAGGTCTTTTTCTAAATAAATACCATTGTATAGTGTAAAGGGCTGGAAATCTGGAGAAATATACTTAAGGCTCAATATGATTGATTTCATCCTGACAACAAGCAGTTAATTCAATGGAAATGATAAGACAATGGTTATCTAATTTAGTATGATGATTAATAGTTTCCTAGCTCAGTATAATTCATTTAATCCTACAACAAAGTGTTAACAGTAGAATTTAGATAATGATTTTCTAGTTTACATGTACTTAGTGTATATATACATATATATATAGTATAGTTCTACAAGTTGACACCTATTCTAAAAGACACCTATGAAATTGTACTTGTAATAGGAAAATCAGCCGCAGAGATTCCATCTTTGATTAGCATTGTGGTGGCTCTCTTGCCTCCAGCACTTTGAGAGAGAAGACTTGACCACCTCTGGTGGCCCTCCTGCCTCCTGCATAACTACACTGAAACCAAGACCCATTCTGGAGGACCTCCAGAAAGCTATCCCAGTCCCAGGGGAAGGAAACAGACTGTGAAGGAGACAATAAAAACGTTGGACTTTATCCCTGACTATTTTCATGGTGATTATTCTGTTACAACCAAGGCTGGTCCCAAGACCTCCAGAACATTACAGTATAGACTAGGAAAACAGTGACCGTATCTCTTTTTAAATCATATCTCCTTAGAAGATATAATAGACCTCTGTAGAAAAATGAATGGAAATTGAAAGTAAAGCATTTTCCTCAACTGTTTGTGGCTTTTTCACAAAACATAGTCAGAGATGGAGCCACCTGATGTTTCCTGGGCTTTTGGCACCAATCAAATTCCTTCTCCATCTGTAGAGACACAAGCAAACCCTCTGCTCCAACAGTTAACCTATCTGGTCCCTTTCATTTACCATTTTCTGGATCTCTCCATATCACCTGGCAATTATCTAAAGAAATTGGAGCTGCTCACACTGGACACTGTCCTTCTGGCGGGTTATGAAACTTGTCTGCTGGAGCTAGTGCATCTTCATCAAAAATCAAAAAAATTAATAGTATAAAGAGGTAAGTTTAGAAGTTCTCTAAAGTTACCTGTGGCTACCCTCACCCTTTTTTTGTTTTTTGTTTTTGTTTTTTTGTTTTGTTTTGTTTTGTTTATTTTTGTTTGTTTTTGGTGTGGAGCCTCTTGATGGTCTCTTGTTTCTCCTCTCTACTATTGCCTGTCCTTGAGAAGTAAAAGGTATATGCCAGTGGTGTGTGAAATACTGATACTGTGCACAAAAATGTGAAAAATGTTTAGAAGTATATGCAGGTCCATTATCTGTTTTTATTACTTGTGTGCACACCTGTAACTGCAAAGGCCTGTGTAAGGAATTCATTGACTACCTGGGCCATATCTTTTGCTGCTGGTATTGCAAAAACAAATCCTGAGAAGGTGTTCATGATAACATGGACATGACAGATGACCAAAAGACTTATAATGGGTCACATCCATCTGCCAAATTTCAATGGGCCTCAGACCACAAGGGTTCTTCCCTGGAGGGAGCATAGGAATGTAGACAGGAGGGCAAGCTGTAACAAGCTTTTACTATGTTCCTAGCTTCCTCTCTTGTTATCCCAAACTGTGGAAGTAAGGCTTGTGCAGCCTGATGATATTTAGGAGATTCTTGGGCTACCTGAAATAAAAAAGTATTAACATGATGAAAAGCTGATCTGACTTTGAGTTTCCATAAAAGAATATGACCTGGAAGTCTCACATAAATGTAGACATGCAAGAGAGCTTACCTGAATGTTTTCTCATTTGCTCCTGAAGTTCCTTAAAAAGCTGATATGTTACAGACCTCAAATTTTATTTGGGCAGTGGCAATTCTTTCTATCACAACTACTGAATAAGATGAATCAGATATTATATTTACATCTCCTGGATAATAAGTAAGAACTAGCATAATTGCATACAACTCATTCTACTGAATGGACTAAAAGGAAGTTCTGACTACTCTTTTTATAGATAAATTAGGAGAATATACAGCACAAATGTTAGGTTTGGATACATCTCTAAATATAGTTATCCTTTAAGAAGAATGCTGGAAAGTTTTTTTCAAAAATCCATGGCCAATTGTGTAATAGTCGTGTTATCTTTAAGAGGAACCCATGTGTAAAATTTGATCTTCTTCATGAAGGACTGATGTAGGTGCCTCTTTTGTAGAAAAAACTGATATTTGCATGAGGTTTGGGTACCTCTTTCAACCACATTGGATAAAGCCAGTTCATCCTCTCTCAGAGCCTCTTGGGCTTCTTTTGAAAGCTGATGTAGTAAGTTTAAAGCACTGTCTCCCCTTAAAATGTCATATAATGGTTGTAATTGATAGGTACTCAAGTCTAAACATCCATTTAATATCTCCTATCAATTTCTGAAAGTCATTTAAGGTGTTTAGCTTCTCTGTTCTTAAGGAAATGTTTTGTCCTGTAAGCACCTTAGGGTCTACTTCATTTCCTAAATATTGAAAAAGAGCATGTCTTTGATTTTTTTTTTTTTTCTGGAGCTATATGCAATTTGTAGTTTCTTAGTGTTCTAGTCTTTTGTGGAGATGCTTCCAACATTTGCTCCTCAGGTGCACATCCCAATATAGCATCCATATAATGTAACAACTTTACTTTTGGAAATGCTTTTCTTACTGGAGTAAGAGCAGCAGCAGCATACATTTGACACATAGTAGGGCTATTTTTCATCCCCTGTGGCAAAACTGTCCATTCAAATCTTTTATAATGCTCAGCTAAATTAATGCTGGGCAATGGAAAGGCAAATCTTTTCATATCATTTTTATCCAGAGGGATAAAGTAGATACAATCCTTAATGTCTGTAACCCAAAGAGGCCATTCTCTAGGTAAAAGATTAAATGAATTAGTGTAGGTAATAGGGGAACCAAATTATCACTCTTTGCAGATAATACAATAGGACACTTGGAGAACCCTAGGGAACTCTGGGGAAACAATTTATAACTTTAGCAAAGTTGCAAGATACAAAATAAATCCACATAAATCTTGCATATTTGTTATATATTATTAACAAAGTCCAGCAGCAAGAGATATAAAGATAAATTCCATTTAAAATAACTGTTAATAACATAAAATATTTGTGAGTCTACCTGCCAAGGCAAAGTAAGAAACTATATGAACACAACTATAAAACACTTTTCACACAAATAAATTCAAATTTAATCAATTGGAAAAATATCAACTGTTCATGGGTAATTTGGGCAAATATAATAAAAATGACAATATTACCTAAATTAATCTATTTATTCAGTGCCAGAAAAATCAAACTCCCAAGAAATTATTTTAAAGATATAGAAAAAATAATAACAAAATTTCTCTGGAAGAACAAAAAGTCAAGAATTTTAAAAAAATAATTTAAAAAATGACAATGAAGGTGGCCTAGTTGTCCCAAATCTAAAACTATTTTACAAAAGAGCCATCATTAAAACCATTTGGTATGGGCTAAGAAACAGAGTAGTCAATTAGTGGAATATGTTAGCTTCATAGGACAAAATAGTCAATGACTATATTAATTTAGTGTTTGACAAACCCCCAAGCCCCAGCTTTTCAGATAAAAACTCACTATTTGCTAAAAATTGCTGCGGAAATTGAAAACCAGTATGGCAGAGATTGAAATGGAGTCCTGAATTAGATATAAAGAGGAATGTTATAGGCAAATTAGAAGAATAAAGTATAATTTAATCTCTCAGATCTGTGGAGAAAGAAGGAATCACTGGCCAAAGAAGAACTGGAAATCATTATTGAACAAAAAATTGATAATTTTTATTATATTATCAAGTTTTTTGTACAAACAAAACTAATGCAGACAAGATTAGAAGGGAAATAAATTGTGAAAACATTTTACCTTCAAAGGTTATGATAAAAGCCTCATTTCTAAAGTATATAGAGAATTGACTCAAATTTATGACAATTCAAGCCATTCTCCAATTGATAAATGGTCAAAGGATACAAACAGAAAATTTTACGATAAAGAATTTGGAACAATTTCTAGTCATATGAAAAGGTACTCTAAATCACTATTGATCGAAGAAATGCAAATTATGACAACTCTGAGGTACCTCTACATACCTCTCAGATTGGGTAAGGTGACAGGAAAAGACAATAATGAATGTTGCAGGGGATGTGGGAAAACTGGAATTCTTATACATCCTTGACTGAGTTGTGACTGATCCAACCTTTCTGAAGAGCAATTTGGAACTATACCCAAAGGGCTATCAAACTGTGCATACCCTTTGATCCAGCAGTGTTTCTATTGGCTTATATCTCAAAAAGATCTTAAAGAAGACAGAGGGACCCACATGTGCAAAAATGTTTGTGGCAGCCCTTTTTGTAGTGGCAAGAAACTGGGAACTAAGTGGATGTACATCAGTTGGAGAATGGCTGAATAAGTAATGGTATATAAATGTTATACATTATTATTGTTCTACAAGAAATCATCAGCAGGATGATTTCAGAGAAGCCTAAAGAGACTTACACAAATTGATGTTGAGTGAAATGAGCAGAACCAGGAGATCATTATATACAACAACAGCATGATTATATGATGATTAATTCTGATGGAGGTAGCACTTCTCAACAATACAATGATTCAGTCCAGTTCCAATGATCTTGTGATGAAGTAAGCCATCTACTCCCAGAGAGAAGACTGTGGGAGCCTTCTCACTATTATTGTTATTGTTTGCTTTCTTTTTTATTTTCTACTTCATTCTTTTCCTTTTTGAATTGAATTTTCTTGTGCAGCAAGATAATTGTATAAATATGGATGCATATATTGGAGTGAACATATTTTAACCATGTTTATCATATATTGGTTTAGTTCCTATTTAGTGGAGAGTTAATGTTGAAAAAATTATTCATGCATATCTTTTGAAAATTAAAAAGCTTTAATAAAAAAGAAAGAAAATCATTTTTCTGATTATGTATCCTCTGAATCTGTTTTTGAAAATCAAATTTTCTATTCAACTCTAGTATTTTCATCATGAATGCTTGAAAACTTTATTTCACTGAATTTTCACCATTCCCCCTCAAAGATTATAGTCAGTTTTCCTGGGTACATGATTCTTTGTTGTAATTCTAGCTTCATTGCTCTCTGGAATATAATATTCCAAGTTCTCCTTTAATGTAGAAGGTGTTGAATCTTGTTTACCTGACTGTGACTCCACTATCCTTGATTATTTTCTGGATGCTTGCAATATTTTCTTCTTGATCGGGGAGTTCTGGATTTGACTACAATATTCCTTGGAATTTTCATTTTGGGATTTATTTTAGGAGGTGATAAGGAGATTTTTTTTTCAATTTCTATTTTACCCTCTGTTTCTAAAATATGAAGAGATTTTTTACTTTTAATTTCTTGAAAGATGATGTATATTTTTTTATGATTTTGATTTTCAAATAAATCAATATTTTTTATTGTCTCTCATAGATCTATTTTTCAGATTAGTTGTTTTTCCAATGTGGTATTTCACATTTTTTTTTTCTATTTTTTCCTTTGGTTTTGCTTTATTGTATCTTTATTTCTTATAAAGTCATTAGATTCCATTTGCTCAATTCTAATTTTTAAGTGAGCTTTTGTACTTCTTTTCCCATTTGGATGTTTTGCTTTATAAGGCATTCTTTACATTAGTTTTTTTTTTTTTTTTTTTTTTTAATTTCCTTTTGCACCACTCTCAATTCTCTTGATAATTTTTTCCTTTATCTTTCTTATTTGATTTTCAAAATCCCTTTTGAGGTCTTTTATAGCCTTTTATATTCTTATTTTTCTTAGAGGCTTTGGATGTAGGAGCTTTGATTTTGTTATCATCTTCTGAGTGTATATTTTGATCTTCCTTATTGCCATAACTATTTTTTTTTCTTGTCAGAAACATTTTCTTCTTGTTTTCTAAGCTTATTATTTGGCTTTTGACTTTTTTGCTAAAGGAAGGCTCTGTGTTTCCAGGGAAACTCTTTCAAACCTCAGGAGTTTTGTGCAGTTGTTTTCAGAAACCCTCTAGAAATCTGATCACAAGCACTCTTTTCTGTCCTGGAACTATTAGAATGTTCCCACCCCACTGTAGCTGTATGACCTAGTGTTCTAAAAGAAAAGAATGTGTCCTCGGTTCTACTAAATAGACTTCCTGTGACCTGAAGCTTCCAGAAGTTGGACCCATCACCAATGCCCATGTACAATATTGTTGTACTGTTTTCTCAAGGTCTTCTCACCCCATTGACAAACCTTTCCTGCCAAACTTGCAATCATCTTTGGTGTTTCTGGGCTGAGAGGTCTGGAAACCACCAGAACTATTGCTGATTCAGAGACCTCTAGATCCTTTCCTGCTTTACTGGTGTGGGGTCAGGGCTGAGGCTACTCTGGCTCAGCCTTCACAGGTATTGCAAACTGAACAGGATCCTATCTTGGTGCCACAGGCATTTTCTGCTCACTTTCTAATTTGTCTTCAGCTGGAAAAAATAGTCTAGTCTTTTTTTGTGTTGTATATTGCTCTAAAATTTGTTTAGACTCATTTTCATAAAGGAATTTGGAGTAGTTTGGGGGAAAAGTCAGAAAATTCCTGGCTTTACCCTGCTATCTTGGCTCTGCTTCTGGAAAAATGCTAATTAAAATCACTTTAATGTACCATATCATAACTATCAGATTGGCTAGTATGACATAAAAGGAAACTGACAAATGTTGGAGGGAATGTGAAAAAAAAAGGAACTATGGATAAAAGACACTAAAATGTACATAATTTAATGAAAAAGGACATATATGTATAAAATATGAAGTGTCTCATTTTGTGGTACTATAGAATTGGAAACTAAGGGAATGCCCATCAATTGGGGAATGGCCAAACATGCTGTAGTACACATTAGTAAAGGAATACTGTTGTTCTGTGTGTTTTTTTTTTTTTAAGTGAACAGAATACTTTTAGAGAGACCTAGAAAGACTTACATGAACTGATATAAAGAAAAATGAGTAGAATATTGTATAGAGTAACAGCAATATCATATAGTGAAGAATTGTGAATGATTTACTTATTCTTAGCAATACAATAATCCGCACAAATTCTGAAAGATTCATGCTTATTATCCAGATCCCAAGAAAGAATTGATGACATATTAATACAAATTAGAATATTCTTTTAAAAAACTTCATCCTTTTTTTTTTAAACAAGGCTAACATGACAATAATTTCCTTGATTATACGTGTATAATTCATACCAAACTGCTTCTCTTCTCAAAGAAGTAGTAGAAAGTTGGAAAAGCAAAATTAAAAAAAAAAAAAAAAAAAAAAGAATGTTAAGATTTTTGTTTACATCAGTTGAGAATTGTTTTAAGTCAAATGAAAGAAAAAAAAAACTCACAAAATGTTAAACATATCATGAATAGCTGTTTCTGGTAGTATACTTAGGAAAATATATTTTAAAATTGAATTTGGAGTTATGATTAGTGCCTCTGAAGAATTATTTCCTTAATGTTCTATATTTATTAAAATAAACGCCTATAGAATCATATTGCAAACCAATTCATATGAATATAAAAAGTAATTCTCAGAGACAGATGTTATTCCTTTAAGCTCAGATCACTTATACAAGTGAATTGGAGAAATGAACAAACAAACAAGCAAATAAACAAACTAGGGTAATTAATTTTCAAGATTTGGAAATGAATTTTTATATAACTTTTAGATCTCAAGATGAAGATCCAGAACATTATTAAATAACTTTATTTGGGACATTCCCCAAGTTCACATAGGAAGATCAAGGTTAACATTCAAACCCAATTCCTCTTGTTTTCAAGTCAGAGTGCTAATTTACTTGAGCAAAGATCAGAAATAGTATAAAACAAAAAACAAACACACAAACAAAATTAAAAAGGAACAAAATGAAGATATATAATACACAATTAAAATAACTTCAACCTATTTAAACAAGTTGTTGATAGTAAAAATGAGAAATCATAAAGAAAAAAGGACAACCCTTAGAAGTTTCACCTAGAAAAATAAAATCATACGATTTGGATGAAAAAAAGAATTTTAATATTTAAAAATCTATGTATAGTTAAAGGTCACATCAAAATATTAACTATAAATGCATCTGAGGTTTTTGTATATAGATTATATTACATATGTGGATGAAGAAAAAGATAGAAAGCATTTATTTCTACTATACTAAATACTAAAAATAAAAACACAAGCAAAAAACAAAACAAAACAAAACACACCGTCCTTTTCTAAAGCAGTTTATATTCTAATGAGGAAACATATAAAAGAAAGATTAAAAAGGAGGCTGGGGAGAAGGGAGAGCATACTCATATGTCAGCATAGTGACTAAAGTCCATAAAGTCATTATACCAACCCTGAGAGAAATGAAAACATAATTTATCTGCTTGTTTTTCAGTCACATTCATTTTTTTTTTTTTTTTGTAACCCCACATGGGTTTTTCTTGGCAAAGCTTCCTTAAAAGGAAAGTTCTGAAAAGGAACTAATTGGAAAAGATGCTATGGAGAGTAGGACAGAGTGAACTACTAAAGTGAAGAGTTTGTAGATGATGGAAAGAAGGAAAAGAAAAAAAAAAAAAGAAAGGAAGGAAGGAGGGAAGGAAAGAAAGAAGGGAGGAAGGAAGGAAGGAAGGAAGGAAGGAAGGAAGGAAGGAAGGAAGGAAGGAAGGAAGGAAGGAAGGAAGGAAGGAGGGAGGGAGGGAGGGAGGGAAGGAGGGAGGGAGGAAGGGAAGGAGGGAGGGAGGAAGGGAAGGAAGGAAGATAGATATCCTAGAATATAATTGATAATGAAATTATTGAGAAGCAACAAGTGGGGAAAAGGAAAAAGGAGAGGGAGGGAAATGAGAAGAGTAAACAAGGAGAAGGAAAGGGAAAAGTATTGGGCAGGAAATTATTATTATTATTAAGGAGAAAATTAATAATAAAATCCCAGATATTTAACAGAATCACAGAATTTCAGATATGGGACAGACCTTAAAATCCATCTAATTTAACTCATATTTGTATAAGAAAAAGCATCCTCTACAACATGCCTAAACAAATAGTTACACAGTATTTATTTAACTTGACTGATTTAACATGTTACACTGAAAAGAGAAAAAAAAATAAATAAAGCTCCTTATGACCAATTTGAAACTATTCCTGAAAGGAATTCCCCTAATTCACAAAATATATCTGACTGTAAGGAGTTCTCTACTTTTAAACAAAGGAAAAAAGAAGAAAACTTTGAACTGAAAGAAGAACCTTAATAAATCACTGGTGAGGAACAGATTGGGAAAGAACAATACTCAGTGAATCAACAAAAAAATATCTTGCCTCAGGCAAAGCTCAAGGCAGACATATTCCAAATAGACTTTAGAGTGGTAAACACCTTTAAAAATGAAAATGTAATTGGAATAGGTGTCAATTGGGTAAGTAAAAAAGGTTCAGTGGATGATATTCTGGTAAGTATTCCCCAGAATTGTATTGAATCTAAGAACTATAAATGTCTGAATTTAATTGTAAATATTTAAAAGTCTTAGACATTGGGAGAAAGTCATACTTTTCTTCCCAAGTATCAGTATTTTGAAGGAAAGGAAAAAAAAAAGGGAAGAGGGAGAAGTTGTTTCTTGTATAAATCAACACATTAAATCTTTGTTTAGATGGAAGAAATAAGACACAGCAGGTTGGGGCGGAGCCAAGATGGCGGAGAAGAAACACACGTCTCTGTGAACGTCCTCACTCCCTCACAACCAATTAGATAAATTAAGTCTCAGAATTAGCTCAGGACTGACAGATACCACAAGGACTGGAAGCACGACTTACCAGCTGAAGAGAATCTGGAGTTTCAACAGGAAAGGTCAGTTCTCAGGGGAGGAATAAGAGAGACCAGCACAGACGGTGGGGTAGGGGCACACTGCGCCCATTGCGCTGGGAAGGGCTCTGGGATCAGAGAAGCCACTGAGGTAAGGAATCTGGCACAGGCTGTTAGCTCTTCTCTGCTAATTATTTAGCAGTTCAGAAGATAAAGCCAAAATATTTTAAAACTCAAATTAGATTTTCCCCAGACCCTGGAGGTGACTCAGCAGATCTCGGCAGCAGGGGGTGTGGCCTCAGCTACCTCCTGAGAATAGTTAAGAGATTGACAAGTGGGTGGATATGGCCCAAGGCAACACACCCTGCCTAGCTTAGCTGGAGGGAGTTGAACTCAGCTCCAGGAAGTCCCAGAGAAGCGGAACCTTTGAACTAGGGACCGAAGTTTCTGGCAGACACTTCCAGTTTGAGCACAGGGGCTTTTCACATCACCTGCTGCAGACATCCACTCCCCACCCGGAAACATAGGCTGGGCTTTGTGCTGTCTTTACTATTCTATACCCTCGAAGCACAGTAGTACTAATCACCTCTGAGGCACTTCCAGGGAGGGGGTGGGGAACTCTCTCCCAGAGCTCTATCTTAGCTCAGGCACAGGAGCCTCTGCATCCATCTGGTCTGGGAGGAAGCTGGTAAAGAAGTAAATAAATAATTTCCTACCCCAGGGACAGACCCCAAAAGATTTTTTTTAAATATGAGCAAAAAAGCTAGAAAAACTATAGATTCCTTCTATACAGAGAAAGAGCGGGTATCCAACCCCGAGGAAGTTAACAGCAGAGAGTCAGCAGATAACAACCCAAAGGGGAACGATCACTGCCCCCCATCACATAACTCTCTCCTAGAAGAAACTCTTAAAAAATTGAGGGAGATTGAAGTAAAATGGGGAAAGGAAAGAGAAGCTATGATAGAGAATAACAACGTCCTGAAATTGGAGTTGGAAAAAATAAAGAATTCACAGGAGATGCAGGGAAACAAAATTTATGAATTAGAAAAGGTTAAAAAAACACAGGAAAGTAGGATTTCTGAATTGGAAAAGATAAAAAAAGTCTCAAGAAAATAGAATTTCTGAATTGGAAAAAGAAAATAATTCTCAAAAAAAAAAATTAGGGAAATGGAAAAAAATTCAATAGAGCAAAATAATTCATTTAAAAACGAAATTGGGCATTTACAAAAAGAACTAAAAACTGTGAAAGAAGAAAATAACTCCTTAAAAGTCAGGATGGAACAAATAGAAATGAATGATTCACAGAGAACCCAAGAATCAGTCAAACAAAACAAAAAAAATGAGAAGCTGGAGAACAACGTCAAATACTTACTGGGAAAATCTATAGACCTGGAAAATAGATCTAGGAGAGATAATCTGCGGATTATTGGACTTCCCGAAAACTATGACCAAAAAAAGAGCCTAGATTCTATTTTACAGGAAATTATCAAAGAGAACTGTCCAGAGATAATAGAAACAGAAGGGAAAGTAGATGTGGAAAGAATTCATCGAACTCCTTCTGAAATAGACCCTAAAAAAAGAACACCACGGAATATAGTGGCTAAGCTGCAGAATTACCACACAAAGGAGAAAATCCTGCAAGCAGCTAGAAAAAAACAATTTAAATACCAAGGTGCCACAATAAGGGTCACCCAAGATCTGGCTGCCTCCACATTAAAAGATAGAAGGGCCTGGAACCTGATATTCCGAAAGGCAAAAGATCAAGGACTGCAACCAAGAATGAACTACTCAGCTAAGTTTAGCATCTTTTTCCATGGAAGAAGATGGTCATTCAATGAAACAGAGGAATTCTATATGTTTCTAAGAAAAAAACCAGACTTAAACAAAAAATTTGATCTACATCCACAAGACAGAAGAGAAACAGAAAAAGGTACATGCTGTTAACTCTTGTCCAAAGAAGTGACTTCCCTTCCTGCAGAGAGCCCCGTCAAGCCTGATGCAATTCAGAGTCTTCCTCTTGAATCCTGGCTCTGAATCTCCTCCAACTCTTATCCTTCTTCAGGCCGATCTGCTCTCTGCGCCCAGTGCTGTCTCTTTTTATCCTCCCAGAGAATGGGCGTGGGATAATGCAAGGGCTTCTGGGAAGAACCACCCCAGCCAATGAGCTTGCCCCCTCTATCAAGTCAACCTGAGTTCTCACCTTGTAATTGTCCAGAAAACCTGAATTCTCACCTTGTCACCATCCAGACAACCTCAGTTCTCACCTAGTAATCCCAACATCTCCCCCTTTCTTTTGATTTAGAACATAGGACAGTCATGACCTTGAAACATAAATCCATCAATATGGGAAGTATTACAGATAATTACATAAATTACATAAGCACATAGTAACATAGTAACATAACACATGCTAGAAGTATATAACATAATCATAATCATAAATTGAAAATTTATAAATGTCCATAAGTCCATTGTCCATTATTCTCATCTTGTGTGAGGAAGTCCAATGATTCCTGCTGGTTTTTAAGTTCTTTAACAGTCTTCTTATTATCCATGCTCTTTCAGTGTCAGATGTTTCTTAGATCTTCTCCTTTATTTTGAGGTCTTTCTCTTTTTCTGTCTCTCTCTGATGGACAAGGCGAATATGACTTGTTGGCACCCATCTGATTCCTTCTCCTGCTGAAGAAATACAAGCAAACCCTCTCCCCCAGGCAGTTAACCTATCTGGTCCCTTCCATTCACCACTTTCTGGATCTCTCCACATCACCTGGCGATTATCTAAGGACAGTGGAGATGCTCTCACTGGACACTGCCCTTCTGGTGGGTTATAAAACCTGTCTGCTGGAGCCAGCGCATCTTTGTCAAAAATTAGAAAATTAATGGTATAGAGAACTAAATTTAGAAGTTCCCTAGGGCTACCTGTGGCTCCCCCTTTCTTTTGTTTTTGGAGGAGTGTCTTAATATCTCTGTTTCTTCTCTCTACTATTGCCTGCCCTTGAGGATTAAAGGGTATGCCCGTGGTATGTAAAATCTTATACTGTGCACAAAAGTGTGTAAAATGTTTGGACGTATATGCAGGTCCATTGTCTGTTTTTATTGCTTGTGGCACACCCATAATTGCAAAAGCTTGTATAAGGAATTCAGTGACCACTCGGGCTGTCTCTTTTGCTGCTGGCATTGCAAATGTGAATCCTGAAAAGGTGTCTACCACGACATGAATAAAAGATAGACGACCAAAAGATTTATAATGGGTCACATCCATTTGCCAGATTTCATTGGGTCTCAAACCACGAGGATTCTTCCCTGGAGGGAATGTAGGAGCGTGGAAAGGAAGACAAGCTGTACAGCTTTTTACTATGCTCCTAGCTTCCTCTCTTGTGATTCCAAATTGTAAACGTAAAGCTCGAGCAGCCTGATGATATTTAGAATGAGATTCTTGTGCTTCCTGAAATAAAGGACTACTGGCTAACATGGTTAGAAGGCTATCTGCCTTTGAATTTCCATCAAAAATGGGACCTGGAAGTCCACTATGTGAGTGGACATGCAAGATATAAATCTTGCCTGGATGTTTTCTCACTTGCTCTTGAAGTTCCTTAAAGAGCTGATAAATATTGGAGGCTGCAAATTTTATTTGGGCTGTGGCAATTCTTTGTACTACACCTACTGAATAGGCTGAATCAGTAATTATATTTACGTCTCCTGGTTAATAAGTGAGAGCTAGCATGATAGCAAATAATTCATTCTGTTGAGTGGATTCAAAAGGAGTCCTGATTACTCTCTTTATGGTTAAATCATGAGAGTATATGGCACAAATATTTTCTTTGGAGGCATCTGTAAAGATTGTTGGTCCTTTAAGAGGAACCTTAGAAACCTTTTCTTCAAAAATCCATCGCCAATTATGTAGTAGCCGGGTAATCTTTAATGGAGATCCATGTGCAAAATTTGGAGCGGTGGCCAATAAAATTTGCCATTCTGGGATGGTCTCACAGCATACATTAATCTGTGCGTTAGTATAGAATGTGTATATTTTTTCAGGACTTATCCCAGATAATTGTGTTACTCTCTTAATAGCCTTTAATAAAATCCTAGCCACAAGCACTGGGTAAGGTGTAAGGCTTTGTTCTGGTTGTGCTGGGAGGTTCACCCACTCAATCACTCTGTCTCCTTGATGAAGGACTGCTGTGGGTGCCTCTTTTGTAGCAAAAACTGATATTTCCAAGGGTTTTTGAGTGACTCTTTCAACCACATTGGATAAAGCCAGTTCAACTTCTCTCAAAGCCTTTTGTGCTTCTTTTGTAAGCTGGCGTGGTGAATTTAAAGCACTGTCTCCCCTTAAAATGTCATAGATTAATGTTTCCATGGTCCTTTGTAGACATGCCTCTAACATTTGTTCCTCAGGTGCACATCCCAAAATATCATCCATATAATGTAACAATATTACTTTTGGAAAGGCTTTTCTTACTGGAGCAAGAGCAGCTGCAACATACATTTGGCACATAGTAGGGCTGTTTTTCATTCCCTGTGGCAAAACTGTCCATTCATATCTTTTATAAGGCTCAGCCAAATTAACACTAGGTACTGAAAAAGCAAATCTTTTCATATCTTCCTTATCTAGAGGAATAGAATAGAAACAATCCTTAATGTCTATAACCCATAGAGGCCATTCTCTTGGCAACTGAGTAGGAGATGGAAGTCCAGGCTGAAGAGTTCCCATAGTTTCCATCTGTTCATTTACTCTTCTTAGATCAGTTATCATCCTCCATTTTCCAGATTTCTTTTTCACCACAAATACTGGGGAATTCCAAGGACTTAGAGAAGGCCGCAAGTGTCCTTGGTCAAGTTGTTCTTGCACTATGTCTAATAAGGCCTGAATTTTATCACTTCTTAAGGGCCACTGTTCTACCCACACTGGTGAATCAGTCTTCCACTGAATAGGAACTGGTGAAAGTGCAGGTAGGCCTTCAACAGCAGCCCTGCCTAAAAAGCCGAAGTGCTTATTTGTAATCCTATCTGCTGTAAAATGTCTCTTCCCCACAGATTGATGGGGATTTTTTCAACCACAAAAGGAGTAAAAGCTCCTGTTTCTCCTTCAAATACCCATCTCAAAGGCCTAGCACTAACTTCTGCTGCTATTGATCCTCCCACCCCAGACATATAGGTGTCTGCTTTAATCTTTGGCCAGTGACCGGGCCAATTGGCACCTCTAATAACTGTACGATCTGCACCCGTGTCTACCAATCCTTCAAATGGTATTCCGTTTATATAAATAGTAAGCATAGGTCGGTCAGCTGTCACAGCTGCTGTCCAATATATTCCTGGATTGTGTTCATTGGAAGAAAAGATAGATGTAGATAAATGGAAGCTAGTGGGATATGAAATGAAAGAATTTCAAGCAAAAAATGGGCCTCGTTCAATTTCTGCAGAAGTATTTTATATCTACAACATAGTTCAATTAGCCTTAAACTATCAAGCAAGTTGTAGGAGAAGGAAAAGTTCTAAAAATGAACAGAGGAGGAAGTGTGAGGAAAAAAGGAAAGATCAAGATCTTTCCCTAGACCAAGAGGATTTAAATGAGGAATTATGGTATGATTCTCTTGAAGAAGCTTCAACTCTGCCTAGAGAACAGATTATTGACAGGCCCACATCAACCCCACCTTCAGAGTTGGAGGAAGAAGGAGGGGAAGAGGCAGAAACACAAACAGAATTGCCTGTGAAGAAGCCTAAGCCTATGACAAGATTAGAAAAAGCATTGGTTAAAGCTAAGAGAGAAGGACAGGATATAAGTGATTTTATACATGCATATCCTGTGATTGAAAATACTGACTCTGTAGGTAAAAAAAGGAGAAGATATGCACCTTTAGATTTGAATAAAATTAAGGATTTGAAAAAAGGTTGTACCCTTTATGGGGCTACATCAGCTTATGTCAAAATGTTACTAGATGGTTTGTCTTATGAAGTCCTAACCCCGAATGATTGGAAATCCATAGCAAGGACATGTCTGGAACCTGGAGAAAATTTATTATGGCTTGCGGAATTTCATGAATTATGTAAAATTCAAGTCAGATGCAATGTGGAAATAGGAGTTAACACACAATTCACTTTTGAGCACTTGGCTGGTGAAGGTCGGTATGGAGAGAATTCAGAACAGATTAATTATACCATGACAATATATGAGCAAATTGCTAAGGCTGCAATAAAAGCTTGGGGTGTCCTTCCTGGACAGAAAGATCGTGGAGAGGCTTTCACTAAAATACAGCAAGGTCCCAATGAACCTTTTGCAGATTTTGTGGGACGTTTGCAAACTGCTGTCAAAAGAACTATTGGAGAAAATTCAGCTACAGAAATAATGACCAGACATCTGGCTAAGGAAAATGCCAACGAGATTTGCAAAAGAATTATATGGGGATTAGACAAAGATGCTCCTTTAGAGGAGATCATAAGATGCTGTGCTACAGTGGGAACAAATGCTTTTTACACCCGGACAATGATGAATGTGGAAAGACAGGGTCCCTCATGGCAAGGGCCTTCTAGAGAAACTCGGCGATGTTTTCAATGTGGAAAAATTGGGCATCTAAGAGCTCAGTGTAGATATGGAGATACAGTGAGAAGACAGGGTGAGAGAAGACCTAAAACTCCATGTCCAAAATGTCACAAGGGCCTCCACTGGGCCTCTGAATGTAGATTGACACAGGGAAATGACAGGTGGGGCCCAGCTTCAGGCCCCCAAGTGGGGCATGATGGCAGCCGAGGTTACATCCAGAGAATTTTAAGACAGATGACATGATGGTATACTTAGAGAACCCCAAAGACTCTGCTAAAAAGCTACTAGAAATAATTCAAAATTTCAGCAAAGTGGCAGGATACAAAATAAATCCACATAAATCCTCGGCATTTTTATATATCACTAACAAAATGCAACAGCAAGAGATACAAAGAGAAATTCCATTCCAAACAAATGTTGAGAGTATAAAATATTTGGGAATCCATCTACCAAAGAAAAGTCAGGAATTATATGAGAAAAATTACAAAACACTTGCCACAAAAATAAAATCAGATTTAAATAATTGGAAAGACATTCAATGCTCTTGGATAGGCCGAGCGAATATAATAAAGATGACAATACTCCCCAAACTAATCTATTTATTTAGTGCTATACCAATCAGACTCCCAAGAAACTATTTCAATGACCTAGAAAAAATAACAACAAAATTCATATGGAAGAATAAAAGGTCGAGAATTGCAAGGGAACTAATGAAAAAAAACTCAGAGGAAGGTGGTCTAAGTGTACCTGATCTAAAGCTATATTATATAGCAGCAGTCACCAAAACCATTTGGTATTGGCTAAGAAATAGACTGGTAGATCAGTGGAACAGATTAGATACAAAGGACAAAAAAGGGTACATCTAGAGCAATCTAATCTTTGACAAACCCAAAGATTCCAACATTAGGGATAAAAATTCATTATTCGGAAAAAACTGTTGGGAAAACTGGAAATTAGTATGGCAGAAATTAGATATGGATCCACACTTAACACCATATACCAAGATAAGATCAAAATGGATCCATGATTTAGGCATAAAGAGGGAGATAATAAATAGATTAGAGGAACAGAGGATAATCTACCTCTCAGACTTGTGGAGGAGGAAGGAATTTATGACCAGAGGAGAACTAGAGATCATTATTGATCACAAAATAGAAGATTTTGATTACATCAAACTAAAAAGTTTCTGTACAAATAATACTAATGCAAACAAGATTAGAAGGGAAGTAACAAATTGGGAAAATATTTTTAAAAACAAAGGTTCTGACAAAGGTCTCATTTCCAAAATATATAGAGAACTGACCATAATTTATAAGAAACCGAACCATTCTCCAATTGATAAATGGTCAAAGGATATGAACAGACAATTCTCAGAGGAAGAAATTGAAACTATATCCACTCACATGAAAGAGTGTTCCAAATCACTACTGATCAGAGAAATGCAAATTAAGACCACTCTGAGATACCACTACACACCTGTCAGATTGGCTAAGATGACAGGAACAAATAATGATAAATGTTGGAGGGGATGTGGGGAAATTGGGACACTAATGCATTGCTGGTGGAGTTGCGAAAGAATCCAGCCATTCTGGAGAGCAATCTGGAATTATGCCCAAAAAGTTATCAAACTGTGCATACCCTTTGACCCAGCAGCGCTACTACTGGGATTATATCCCAAAGAAATACTAAAGAGCGGAAAGAGACATATATGTTCCAAAATGTTTGTGGCACAGGTTGCATGTACATTCGGATTCTAATGTTTATTGTGCAACAAGAAAATGATATTCACACACATGTATTGTATCTAGACTATATTGTAACACATGTAAAATGTATGGTATTGCCTGTCGTCGGGGGGAGGGAATAGAGGGAGGGGGGGTAATTTGGAAAAATGAATACAAGGAATAATATTATAAAATATATATATATATATATATATATATATATATATATATATATATATATATATATAAAATAAAAAAAAAAAAAAAAAGAAAAATGTTTGTGGCAGCTCTTTTTGTTGTAGCTAGAAACTGGAAGATGAATGGATGTCCATCAGTTGGAGAATGGTTGGGTAAATTGTGGTATATGAAGGTTATGGAATATTATTGCTCTGTAAGAAATGACCAGCAGGAGGAATACAGAGAGGCCTGGAGAGACTTAAACCAACTGATGCTGAGTGAAATGAGCAGAACCAGAAGATCACTGTACACTTCAACAACAATACTGTATGAGGATATATTCTGATGGAAGTGGAAATCTTCAACATAAAGAAGATCCAACTCACTTCCAGTTGATCAATGATGGACAGAGGTAGCTACACCCAGAGAAGAAACACTGGGAAGTGAATGTAAGTTGTTAGTACTAATATCTGTCTGCCCAGGTTGCATGTACCTTCAGATTCTAATGTTTATTGTGCAACAAGAAAATGATATTCACACACATGTATTGTACCTAGACTATATTGTAACACATGTAAAATGTATGGGATTGCCTGTCATCAGGGGGAGGGAGTAGAGGAAGGGGGGGATGATTTGGAAAAATGAATACAAGGGATAATATTATAAAAATATATATATATATATAATAAAAAAAATTAAAAAAAAAAAAAAAAAGACACAGCAGGTTGCCCAGGTGGCATATGCCTCATGTTAAGTATTGAAGAACTTTGCAAAGTCTTCATACCTGTTTCTTCAGGGAACTGATTGACAATCCATGTGAAGCTGATGGCTTTTGGAGTTTCTGTATACAGCCCAAGAAAAACCCATCAAATGGAACGAATATATTGAAAACTATCTAGAGATCACAGATATTTCTAAGAAGGCAACAGCACAGAATGGTGATGATAAAGTAACATTGTAACTGCTCTTCATTGTTCTAAAAAAACATAGTCAAGAAATTGAGAAAGTATAATTTGATCATATTTCCAGCATGGATGAGAAGCTGGTTCTCTGTTTCTAGTCCTATCAGCAGGTGGCTAATTTCTGATAAAATGCTTCAATATTTCGAATGCAATTTAACAATGTGATTTAAAAAAAAAAATTGGTTTCTCTCCCTAAAATCTGATGGTTCTCCCCATATTGAACTCTACTTTATGACAAAGTGGTAACATTTAAGCAAAACCTACAGCCATAGTGACTGTCTTACAGAATGTCACAATCTATGTCTATGATCTATTATATAGCTCTTGAGAGGAATTTTATACTCAGTTCTTTAGGACCAAGATTCATCAATACAACTAAAGTTGTGACTGCCTTTTAAGTAGTCTTTTCATGTGCATCACACATTAGTTATTGTAAATTTTATTCTCCTTGTTCTATTGACTTCATTCTCTGAAAACTTGTCTTCCCATCTTGATCTGAATTTGTAATATTTCTCAACAATTTTAAATTAAAATTATTTGCCAAAATGCAAACACCTCTCAGACAAAGAGCATTTACTTTGCTTGTGTGTGTGTGTGTGTGTGTGTGTGTGTGTGTGTGTGTGTGTGTGTGTGTTTTAATTCTCCCAACCATTAGAAGTTCTTCTCTGCTTATTTCAGAATTTTTTATTTCTGTATTTTACCTTAATTACCAAGACAAAAAGACATGAATAGTTTGGGCCTTTTCTGAAACAATTTCAAATCACTTTTTCTAGACAGTTGAACTAATTCACAGATCTGCCAACAAAATATTAACACGTCTGTCTTCCTAAAGTCCTGCTCAACTTTGACTATTTCCATCTTTCTTTATTTTTGTCACTTTGAGGGATGGGAAATGTGGCCACAGACTTATTAGAATTTTTTTTTTTTTCCTTTTGCATTTCTCCTATCATTAGCATCTTGCGCATCTGATATACTTTGCAAGTCTTCTTAAACCTATTCATTTTTTTTTAACTTGAAAGTAGCTCTATCTGACCTGTGACTTTATTAATGGGTTACTATTATGAAAAGCATATTTATTTCAAATTTATATATTATCTTTTTTAAAGTAGGAAATTAATTAGATTGTGATCCCTTTAAGAAACTAGTTTGTGATCCTTTCAATTGTTATCCTTTTAATCCTTTGATTGATTTGTGATTCAGATTACTCCCAACCCCTCCTGGCTGATGCATTATCAATTCAAAAAGCTAGGACCTTTGATTCACAAATCCTGGTCAAAAGCACCCCTTTGAATTCCAATAGGAGATCCGGGCTTGTCCCAGCCCACACCAGAACTGAGCCAACTTGGGCTCTCATAGCCCCCATGGGATCTGAGCCAATTTAGGACTCCACCCATGGGCCCCTTTAGCTAAATCTCTCATTATAAAAAGAGCCAAGATGGAATCATCTCTTCACATGTCAGCACCATGCCTGGAACTCCAAGGACTCTCTGTCCATTGGAATACAGTTTCTAATGTCCCTTCTCTCTTTCTTCACCTATTTCCTTGACTAGACATGAACCTTACTTCCAATCCCCATAATAAACCTCTTTTATCTGTCTTGGTTTTCAGGTCTTTAAATTCCTTTATAGGGGACTCTTGCGCCACCTCTAGACCTCATTTAACTCCTTATCCTTGCATCATCACTAGTCCTCATTTCCCTGACCACCAGAAACCCTAATTTCATTTGGATACCCCAAATCTAGACATCATCATTTTGGTTACCTCATAAGGAAAGTATGTAGTTATAGCCAAAAATATCATAATCAGCAAAGTTAAATATAATTCTGAATGAGGAAAAAAAAAAAAAAGACAATAAATTTTCAGATTTTCAGGATTTTGTTGCAAAAAGACCTGAACTTAATAGAAAATTTGACATACAAAGTCTAAAAAAAATAAGGCAAATATAAAAAAATTAATTACAAGGGACTAAATAAGGAGTTATTATTATTATTATTATTATTATTATTATTATTATTATCATTATTTTAAATCAGGAAATGCAAATCATATGTTAAGACAATTATCAATTGCTTAGTTTAAAAGAAAGATTTGATTGGAGCTGAGTATGTGATTCTAAAAAGCAAAATGTAAAAAGAGTAATTATAAAAATTAGCAGGAATTGTTAAGGGACAGATCAATTCTCTGGGAGCCTCCACAGCTGTGGATCATAGCATCTGAAGGAGTTGCAAGGCAGTTTTTGCTGACATAGGTGTTGCAGACTGAGAATGATATAAATTGAAGGCAGAGGGAAGAGGAGAGAGGAGTGAGGTCAGACAATGCAATGGCCTCTCAGTCACAGAGGTCAGAGAACAGCCACTGAGCCTCTCAGTCTCCTTGTATCATCCTCTCACAAGAGGAGATTCATTCTGGGTTGGATATCTAGCAGCCACTCTCAGGTGGCCCCCATGTATTCAAACAGCTCTCCTGTATATTCCAACAAGGAAGAGAAAGAACTGACACAGAGGAATTAGATGAGGGAGGAAGACAAACAAGCATAGAATAATCTTAATAGATACATATGAATATATATGTGTATTATTATATATCTATCTATCCATATATATCTATGTATACTTAATTGTATACTTCTTGGGGGGAAGTGGGTAAAAGGAAAAAAGAATAACATAATAAAGTAAAAAGTACTTAGCAGAGAACAAAAGAAAACTTATATAGAAGTTCAGAAAAGATATTCCTGACACAATGTGTAGTATTCATTATTTAAGCTTTCCTGAAAGGGAAATTTCTTGATTTATATTTTGGATCCTCTCATGTTCTGCTCTGCATATGGCAATATTTTGTTTTTTTTTTTTTTCCCCTCCTATTTTGTATTAGTTTAATATATGCATATATATACATGTGTACACACACATATATATGTGCATATACACATATATATCTATACACACACACATACACACACACATACACACACACACACACATATATATGTAATAAGGTTTATAAAAAAAATAAAAGTAGGAAAACAATGCCTAGGGTAGAAGCAAAGATAGATTAGAGTTCCTTGTTTTCATCATAATTAGCTTGGGGCCATTTGTTTATAATATGGTAAATTGTATCCATTTGAAAAGCATTGAGATTCTACATTTCATCAAGAGTAACCAATGTGATATAAATTTGAGCAATTATGAAGAAAAATGAAGACATGGGAAATTACAACAAATTAATTCCTATGGGCTCAACTCTATGCTAGCACTTGAGGTATAGACAAAAAAAGTTAATTCCCTAATTTCAAGAAGTTCGTAATCAAGGTTAGGGAAATAAGGGAAATGTAAAGAATAAAACAAAATAATACATTACATATTAATTAAGGGCTAAATTTTGTGATCTCTACTATAAGCTAGAGCTTTTTAAACTTTTTCTTACATGACCACTTTTCACCTAAATTTTTATATGTGTATAGGTATATAAAATGGGTTTCCAAATCACACATTTACTGAAAATCACAATTCTGTGAGCTCTACATTCAATTATGTGATACTATAAGAGGATTGTGACCCACAGTTTAAGAAATTTTATCCACAACTTTTGGTTTAGTCTCTTGAAAAATAATCTTTGTTTTTATATAAGCAAAGCTTTAAATAGCTCTATATAATCAGTATTTATTCCTAAAGTGGAAAAAAAAAAAAGTAGATGAAAAGGAAATATGTGAAGTTCCCTTTGCAAACCACACCAAGTTCCCCCATTGAATTTGAGGAATCATCCTGATGGCACTATCTTTTCCCCACAAGAAAAGGTATATTATTTAAATCAGTTAATATTGATTACTTTAATTTATTTTTAGTTTTGATTATAAGATTAAACTCAGTTCTTTAGAAAAATCTAGCCCAAATAGCTAAGCCAAATTAACATAGATATCTTTGAGTCTAAGTAACTTAACCTGTAGATTTAGTGAATAGATAACTTGATAAGACTTTATCATTTAGCAGCAAATAATTTAGAGTAAGATATTTATCTTTGTAGGAGTACAAGAGTCAGGATTATAAGACTTTTTAAAGGCTAATTTTCACTTTCTAGCATGGAAAAGGGATTGACTCCCAGTTCTAATGTTAAGTTCCTTTTTTTCTGACAGCTGCAGGTAAGAGATTCCTAAAGTAATCTCACTTTGACAGCTAAATGTTGTCACTAGTATGCACTTGTGTTAATAAAAATGCCTAGGATAAATTAAATAATCAAATGACCTGTTTTGTCCAGAAAAATTATGTACAATATAAGTTTTGTAAAATTGTAATCTCTCCCTCCCTCTTTTCTGTTATTAAAAAAAAAAAGCTCTGTAAATAATAGTTCCCAGTAATAATAAATGTTATTAGTTAATAGTTAATTCTCAGAAGTCCTTATAGCAATTGGTTCTTTTTATATCATTCTAATGAATTTGTTTTTATCATATCTTGTCTTATCATCACATCATGAAATCCAAAATAGTTTTGATGTTACATTTTACTCTAATTATACTATATCTACATATACATATACTATATCCTGAATTCTAATCTAATTATATAAATGCTCACATTACTAGTTTAAGCTCTTGCTCTCAATAAAAGGATTTTCATAAAGGAAAAAGTCCATTATCCAATGAGATAACTGCTATAGTTCTCTTGCCACCAAAAAAACAAACAAAAAATACAGTTTCATAAAATTGAATTGAGGAAAAACAAAATAAAACAAATTGTGTGATTATACTCCTAAAAGATCATCTCTTAGACAACTAGTAAGTAAAGATACATTCAATATTTCCATTTCCCCTATTTAGATTAGTTCTTTTGGACATTAGCATGGCAACTTCATTCTGCTTAGAGACTTTTTCCAATATGAATAGACTTCCAAGTGGTAGACTGGATAACTGTTCACATCTTTTGGCTTCTTTAAATCCCTTCTTAAAATCCCTCAACCAAAACAGAGATTTTCTTGGTTTAAAATCAGACTTGCAAATGAAATTCTCTAGTACTTGTTTCTTCAAATATCTTCTTTTGCTCTAGTTCAGTAAATCTTGTGACTTGATGAAATGCACCCCTACAAACAATATAGATATGTGTATTCATACATATTTATGTAAACACATTTGTAGGAATATATTTTAATTTAAAGATCCACCCCCAATCCTTCAGTTAAATAGAATAGAGGAATGACTTTCTTGTTTACATAGATCACATAAGGATTTAACACTTTCTTGTAATTCTCTTCCTCTGTGTTTTTTATCACTTGCAGATGATATACTATTTTATATTGCATAAACAATATCGACACTTATGAGAGTCTTCAGTATTCTCATGTGAGAGGAATTAACTTCTAACTCTAAGTCTGCTTATCATCAATATGACTTCACAATTTCTCAGGTCCACAGTTTTCTACCTATAAAATGAAGAGTTTGACATTGATAACTTCTAAAATTCTTCCAATTCAAAACCTGTTTTATTTGCTTTTTAGCCCTATATTAAACGGTAAACTAGGGAATTAATAAAAAGAAAGAGTCGTTTCAAGCCTCTTCCATGATGTCATTAGGTTCTTTATTTCTCTAGAAACACCTTCTGCAGCTTGCATAGAGGTCTCATTTATTCACAATCTGTTTTGATTGCTAAGCTAAAAACCATCACTAGCCCCAATAACTTACCTATGCTCACCATCATTTGACCTCTACATTCTTCCTCCTTTGCCTCACATAAAGAGGAAATTTTCAGTTTTCCTCCTATACACCAATTCAAAGTTTCTGGGGACCTCTCCAATGAATTAGAGTATTAGATCTCCATAATTAAACTCTGTTTAAACTGTAAGCAAATATCATATCACACAGCTCATCCCGGTGCAGGACACATATGATACATATTTTCAGGGTTATTTATTTAGGAAGAGTTTCAGGTTTCTGAAAGAATTTTAAATTTGTCTACATTTTAGCTGCCCAGGAATATATCTCCTGTTTATAAGACTGTTGCTATGGAAAAAAGCTGCCCTTGCAACATTGTTTCAATTAAAATTATATTTTCATAGAACCTATTAAAGAAGTTAGGTGGGCTGAAACTGTAGGGAGAAAGTCTGAGAAAGTTTAAGAAAACTGAATTATTCAAAGAAGACTTTATGGGGATACTGATCAAAGTTTATAAAACCCTATGAAATATAATCAGAAACCACTTTAGGAGTTTAATAGACTCCAGGTTTATTCTTTCACCTTTGCTTCTTAAAGAGTTTGTAATCAGTATGTTGAGGAGTTATTTGATCATAGAAGAAAAAAAAAATCACTATACAGATCACCACTAAATTCCTATACTTGAAATACTATATACTTGAAAGTAAACATCTTGATCCATAGTTTGCTGTTCTTATTGGTAGGTTTTGTGATTATCTAGTAAGGCTGATTCTCTTGGGAAATTGTGGTAAATTTTCTTATTGGCTAAAGACTTTCCCTGACTTGAGATTGTTTCTTTTATTGTTTTTATTTTTATTGCATCAATATTTGCACTTTTGCAGTTAGATAAAATTAATTTTTTCAACTCTTTTTGAATAGCAATTAATAGCTTTCTGACCTACCCTTAAATTTAGAATCCTTAAAGATGACTTTTTGCCAAAAGAAAGACTGCTAACTCCAAGGAACATTATCCTCTTCTCAGAGCAACAGTAGGAAAAATACATCATTCTACATCTAAATTTTAGCTTGATAGTGAGAATGTTAATCCAGTGCGTTGGAAGAAGAACCAAATGCATATGTATGTGGGCAACAGCCTACATGTGTCTAACCATTCAAAATACTCCCACATATTACTTTTATTTCCATTTCTGTAGCAAAATGTTTTAGATAAATTTTCAAGTCCAAAATGTTATCCCAGGTTCTCTATAAATTGGCTTTTGTTCTTACTTAATCTTTATCTTTAGAACACCTTTTCTAGCTCTATTCAAAGAAGAGGTAAAAGAAAAAAAAAATTCGTCCAATGTTAAGACACATTTGCTTCAGGGTTTCACACTAATTGAACTATACATGCAAGGTGTGAAAATGTCTGCATAACTTATAGACTCACAATATCCATTTCACTTAGATGACACAACATAGAAATGTTAACCTATATCAAAACAGAGAGATGGGAGAGGATGAAATCTGACAAATTTTCTCTAACTTTTGCCCAAATACTTATAGCTGGTAAAGACAGTTCAAATTTAATGATGATCTACATAGACACCTTTTTTTTTTTTTTTCTTCCATGATGAAGTAACCGTTTTCTATGCTCAAAGTATTAATTGTAACCCTCTGCAAATCAATAATTCCCTTGGGATAATTCTAACTATCAGGAATTCCCATGCTTCTCTTTCCCCCTCCCTCCGGACATCAAAACCAAATTTGTCTTCATTTTACTACTCTCACACTGCTAATGTTGTCCTCTTTGGCCAAACATAGCAGTCAAATCACTGTTACGCATTTTAGTTTTTAAATATTCCAAGACAACTTTAACACCCTTTCTGAGTCTTCAATAGAGAAAATTTTTCTCTGTTCTTGGAGATATGGATTGATTTCAAGAATCTTTATCATCCTCCATTACCTTCCTTCAATGTCTTCAGGTTCTTATGTCTCCTGCAACCTGAAACTCCAGCTACATTCCAGATGTAGTTTAATCAGCAAAGAATACAATGGAAGTAACACATTCCCATCACTGTCAGCTACACACCTTGTAGACTACCATATTTTGCTGACTCATCCAGTTTATGGTCTAGCAATACCTGTAGAATTTTGCTTTTGTCTTTGTTGTTGTTGTTGTTGTTGTTATTTCTGTTATTTTGCTTTGTTTTGTTCCTTTTTTTATAACATGAAATCCTATCAAACCCTGCTTGTCCCATTTTAAATTTAGAAAACTGCTAATTTAAAACTCAAAATTCTAGTTTTGAATCATACATATATTTGATAAAATAATCAGATTGAATTCATACTTCATTCTATGGTGAGTACTTTGGTCTGTGACTGTTCCTTGGATAGGAAATAAAAGGTGAACAATTAGAATTAGACTCATTTAGATGATAGGATTGCTAAACTGATTTCAATCATATTTTTGATGTTTTGTCTTGTGAATTCATATTTTAAAAAATGGAATTGACATAGTAAGAGAATGTTGAATTGAGAACAGGAATTCAATATGAATCTCAGGTCTACCATTTACTCCCTTTATGACTTCAGACAATGTATCTCATTAATGTATCTCAGCTTTCTCTCCTGTAAAATGAGGTATATTACTGTATAAACTTAAAGCCCTCTTTCTACTTCTAAATCCATGATCCTATAACCTCTTTGGTACCTTTTCATATAATTTCCATTTTTAGTAGCAGCCCCAGGATAGTATAACATTTGCAGTTGATTACAGTATTTTTTTCACAGTGAGTATTTAGTAGATAAGTCCTAACTCTAACTCAGATGAATGAGAACAATGCCTTTTGGTAAAGTCTCTTTGCTGAAGGCAACAAGGAATATGGGAAAAGTACCCTGTGTGCACATCTGTATGTCTGTGTATATGTGTATATTTTATAATATGTGGTTTTAGGGTCTAGACTCCAGGTTCATTCAGCCTAACATTTTGCAATAGACTCTTATAGATACAGGTATTGCTATGATGAACATACCTGAAAAACACAAAGGACACTTTTTACTTAGTTATTTATTCATTTTTAGTGATTTTATAATCACTATAAAATAAAATCCAACATTGTACCTAGAGCTATTCTAAGGGGAAAAAATAATGATGAGGCATTTTTAAAATTGTATGAAAAGAAAATTTTCTTCAATTTAACTTATGATCAATAAATTGAGGACAAGAAGATCTAAAAAATAATTTAGTCTCAAATTTCAGAAACAATGTCTAAAGCTACTAAAAGTTAAAACTAAATATAATTATGTAATTATGTAGAAATATAACTTGCAAAAAAAGAAGAAAGATTGATGTTAACAGAAAGGGGAATAGTCAGGGAAAAGATTAAAGAAATTATAGTCTTTTAGGGAACTATATTATATCTCCAGGAAGGAAAATATAATATTTTAGCTGATCCAAGCAAGTGCACTGAACTATACGGAATAGATTTGAAACCAAACCAATTTAAATGAATCCTTTCATAAAAGGCAATAATTACTCCTTTTTTTTTTTTCTTTTTTTCCTCTAGATTTGGTAAAGACTTAAATAGAAACTTTTTTATTATATAAGAAGTTGGTATAAGTCACAAAGAAATTTTTGCCTTAGTAAAGAGTTACTACAATAAAAGAATGACTTTGCCAGATATATGTCATATGTGGTAATTAAATCCAGTCCTTCCTGATTCTGAGACTGGCCCAAATTTATTTTCAATATTTTTACCTCTCATTTGGTTGCTCACTATATTTCAATGTTATAATTTAAAATTTAATAGTTGAATGACAAAACAAATCTTTCTTACTGACCCGACACCCTAACATGAAACTTACTGACTTCTCATATTGTCTAGTGGCAGAAGAAAGTCCATTCCACAGTGAAAGTCCTTATGCCATCATTTGACATTAGAAAAATGATCTTGAATCAGGTGCCTTTTTTTTTATTCTAGCCTCACAAATGTTCCTTTTCTCCTTTTATCAGAGCTTCCTTTCTCTCCTTTTCACTCTCTATTTGAAAATATGCTTCATCTGAGACATTACTATATTGTGAAATTAACCTAATTAATAAACCAATTTAACTAATTAAAAATCTGATGATTTGCTTTAATCTAGATAATTATATGACCAACCTAAATTTTGGTCCAATAGCAGAACAAGATAAAAAACATTAGCTTGTGAACTCCTTAAAGACAGTGAGTATCTTAGCCCTCTTTTTATACCTTCCAGGGTATTGCCTGATATATTGTATGTGCTCAGTAAATGTTTACTGATTGTTTGGAATACATCATTAATTTTCTTTCTCAGCTGCTTAAATATGAGAAAATGCCATGCCCAAAAATTCACTTATGCTTATGTAATTATTATATGTTCCTATGCACAAATGCATATGTGTGTGTGTTTATATAGGTACTTTGAGAATCATGTGACAGGGTATCCTTTGGGATTTTATAGGAACATATTCTTTAGCTAATACAAAGCTTTTAGTTTTAGAACCATAACTAAAATTTGTTGTGTCTGAAGCAAATGTGAAAATAGTTCTCTCATTTAAGGAAAATGCATAGGTAAGTATTCCCTAACTGTGGGAAACAGAAATTTGGGGGCACTGGCATGAAGATATTGTGCAGTTGGTCTCACTCCAGCTCAGTGCTCTAAGGATTGTCAAGACCCTCACTTAGAGAATTTGATGACAAAGTCCCAGATGTCTCATTTGGTTATAGCTTTAACCAAGAAAACTAAATAAAGGCTTAATAAACACTTCTATATGTGTTCCTTCAAGTTTCCCACATGGAATTAATGTTGGAAAGCCCAGGACAAAGGCTGCATTATTAAGAGCTTCAGAAGGAATGAGACATGATAAAATGAGAATTCAAGGATATTGGGAGATACTTTCGGAAGTTAGGCTAAAGTAAGAAAAACAATTTAAAGGTTGTTCCCAAGTACTTGCAGTTCCCATTTTAATGCTAATGAGCCAAGAAATATTAAGCTAAGAAAGCTAATCTGTATTCAGAACATTCTAATAAATTAAAAGAAGAAGTGCTGATTCTTTGCTATTTGCCACCACTCGTTCTGATAATTGTCACATCAGCTGGCTATTTATCTCATCAACACCACTACATTTACCTTATCCAATATCACTGCTACACTGGTGGTCCCGTTTCTTTACTGACATTAATGGAAATAAGACTTTGCATTCACTCAGAGAAAACGTAAGACTATGAATTCCTTTAGCATAAGAGAGAGACAGCATTTCAGATGCCATATCTAGAGTGTTATAAATTTACTTATATCCTTCTTATTAAAGAACAGTCTCTCTGGAACATCTGAGTCATGTAATACTCTTTATTTTCTTTTCATTCTATGCTTTCCAGGTTTAAGGGTTATTTTTAATATTTTTATTCCATACTTCTGTGATAGTATTATTCTTTTTTTATTATTATTATTTTGCATTGAGCTTTAGCTCCACAATATCCATTTCCTACAAATTTCCTCAATTTACATGACTCCTATAGCAGCTATTTTTTTGTCAGTCTGTTCTCCTGACCTCATTTTCTATGTATATTCTCTAAAATATTTGCAGGCCCTCATAGGCCTATGATTATGCACCACATAAATAATAGCAGAGTGAATTTACAAAACATACAAAACATACATTATATAACTTCTAATGTAGTGAAAATTATCTAATGATTACTTATACTAAGTACAAAGAGAACTGCCAGTCATGATTATTTGTTATTAAAACTCACTAAACAGGGAACTGCATTCAACTTTTATATGCCAGACCCCAAAATGTGCACACAGACACACATATATATATATACACGTACACGTACATTAAAAAAAAAAAAAAAAAAAATCTATTTTAAGTGAATTTTTCCACAAACAGCATTTATTTTGGAATAAAATGGACACAGACTTAGTAAGTAAAGGCTTCTTGACAACAATTGTGTCCAATTAAAAGAAACAGTTTCCAGAAAAGAGAATGTAGAAAATAATTATGTTATTAGAAAAGATTATGAATTTCAGGAACATGATTGCAATAGCCTGTCTTTTCTTGTTTTGTTTTATTTCTTTTTGTTTCCAAAATGAAAATAACTTTGATAAAAGCACAAACCTCTTCTTTTAGTCAGAATCCTAAATTAATAATTTTTCGACCTTCAATTACAGTATAGCTAATTTTTAAATCTTGTAACTCTCCTGTAAAATATTGGCACATAAAAAAAAAAAAAAAACTATCCTGGACAGATGGAAAATTAGCATGCCATAAAAACCTATAATAGATTGGCTGTTGCTGTCAATCTTGGAGAAAATAATTACATCAGGATGGCCCATCCTGAAAATTTCCATGGATCAAGAGGTACAAGCATTAGCTATGTAAGATATTTGCAGTAATGAGTGGGTAAAGTTTCATGGATAGAATATAAGTATCTTTTATAATTTTTGGAAAGATTTATAAAAATTTTCTTGAATATCCTACATGTCCACAAGATTTTTTTTTCTTTTTCTGAGGCTGGGGTTAAGTGACTTGCCCAGGGTCACACAGCTAGGAAGTGTTAAGTGTTTGAGACCAGATTTGAACTCATGTGCTCCTGAATTCAGGGCTGGTGCTCTATCCACTGTGCCACATAGCTGCCCCCACAAGATATTTTTAACTATCTTTCCAAGTAAAATAAATATTTTGAAAGTAACAATAGGTCCTTTAAAAATGATGCATATCTCTAATTATACCTATGGATTTGTTAAAGAAAAATAATTTATAAGAGCTAGTTACACATGTATTTACTATATTTAACATGGATCATTTGCCTCTAGAGGAGGAAGATAGGGAAGGGGGGAAATTGGACCACAAGACTTTGCAATAGTTAATGCTGAAAAATTATCCATGTATATGTTTTGAAAATAAAATACTTTAATAAAAAATAAGCAAAGTAAAAAAAGAGTTAATTATAGAACATAATTAAATTAACACTTGTTCTACCATTTTCTTAAACCTAAACAATTGATTAAATAATAATAAAATGTTCAAAAGGAAAAACTTTTAAATTTAAACTACATTATTAGTGCTTTTCTCATCACTTTCTTGGACCCTACAATTAATAAATTAATTAATAAAGTTAATAAAAATAAAGCCCTGAACTGTAATACTTGCTGATTCCTAACCCATAAATTTCACCTTAAAAATTTAACAATTGTCTTTGTATGTAGAAGCATGTAGATGACACATCTATCACAAGTGTGGGAAATATTTGAAAGTAGCATATTGGTTAGTTCCTCTGTGGAGGATTTATGTGACTACATCCCACAGAAAATGTATCAATATTTCAAAATCTGAATTATTAGAAAGATTATTTAGCACAAAGAGATCAAATTCTATTGAATTATAGAAATATTGTGAGTGGAATATCAATTGCAACATGCATTCTAAGCCTCATGGGGTGTGAAAAATTTAGATAAACTCTTTTTTTTCCTGCCTTTATAGAGTCTATGAGAAAAAAAAAAAAAGTAGGCCTTAAGAGAATGAGAAATAAATATAATAAGTACCTTGGTGTACCCCCTCAATGCTTTTTGGTTCTTTCTCTATTCCACATTCTCTGTCATTGTCCCATTCATCAAACTTAGTGCCCTAAATCTAGAAGAGAGGGGAAAAGGAACTAGAAAGACAGAATTGTTGGAAATGTCTGAAGAAAGCTTACCTCTGAGGAACAAAAAGAAATACTGCTAGAAGGAATTGGGCTATTTAATTTCTAGTTTAACCCAAAACCTGAATGTGATTTAGTTAAGAAAATAACAGCAAATATGCAAAAAACTAAAACAGAATAGTGATAACACCTACCGGGGGGAAAAAAAAAAAGTCCCTCTACAATCTGATTTTTACTACCACTTCAGCATCATTTAATTTGTTTACCTTTATGAATTCTAAATTCTATCCATACTTGAATATAATCCACTTCCAAAATTAATTTCTTTCTCACCATAATACATTCATGAAAGTTGCATATTTCTCAAATAAACACCCTCTGTATCTAACTTTTTATAATTCTTCCATCTTTTCAATGCTCTTCTCAGTCAAGCTTTCTTCGTGGAGCGTCCATTGTCTTCTCTTCCCTTATGCTCCACCCTAACTTGTATTCTCTGCTTCCTTAATATTCTGTGTCCTAAATTTATATTTGTACATGTTCACAGAAGTAGAATGGAACCTCCTTGAGAATAGGAGTTATTTAATTTTTGTTTTACTATTACTAGTCACTATCATGGTGCTTAATAAATATTTGATAAATTCCATTGAATATATAAATAAGTAAAACATCTTTCCTTTAATGAAAACATGTTTAAAAATACTTAGAAAAGTTATTTTAATGTACTAAATTTGTGTTGCTTTTCAGAATTAATCAGAATTTTTTTCTTTTAAATAGATTTCATTTTAGAGGTATGATTTATCTGAAACATCAATTAAAGTATTAAAAACAATGTCTTGCAATAGAGCAGCTCAATGTCCATTGTCATGTATTCCTTGTCTTTCATGGTCAATGTTTGGAAATATCAAAAGCATTTTCTCCATCTTCTGACAAATAAAATGGTTTTATTTCTCTCAGGCACTGTCTCAGTTCAATATACATTTTGTAATGCCTGCAGTGTGCAACACACTACAAGAGAATAAAATGGCAAAGACAAAAAAAAAATGGAGTTTTTTAAGAGTTTTCCTTCGATTTCAAGGATGTAGTTTGCATACACACACACACACACACATATACATGTATATATATAGATATAGATATAGATAGATAGATAGAATTCATTAAGCACTCAATATGTGCCAGACACAAAGCTATGCCCTAGATACAAACACAAACAAACATATCCACAAACAACAACAAAATAAACAAAATAAACAAGAACTTCTGCTGCAGAGATGCTTCTGATGTAATATAATCAAGAAGGAATGAGCACAAACAACTGGGGGAAACAGGAACAACCTCCTGTAGCAGAGTAATGATCTGAAGTAATCTTGAGACTTCTGGAAATAGGAGTGAGTGATGAGAGCATTGAATAGTGCAACACCTATGCAAAGGCTTGGAAGTGAGAGATAGAAAGTTATATACAAGGAATGACTAGCAGATCAGGATAACTGGAATGAAGAAACTCTTTAGAGATATATGGATTTTTAAAAATCATTACAACTGCAGCTAAGAAATTCCCACTTGCTGGTTGTTTTGAGCTTCCATATGTCCCTCTTGCAGGATCTCACAGAGTGTCGATGGAGTGAAGGGCTGTGTTCCACACTCATTTTCACATTTCACATTTTCATATTATCCCCTTGCCATTTGGAACACACTTTCTATGGCTCTCAAGACCTCCTCCTCCTCACTTCACATTTTTGAGAGCATATTTAAAGTTGTCTTTACCACTGAACATATGGACAAGGTTTGGGTCTAGTTTTCCTTTCTCTGTCTTGTTATGATAAGTGGAACTTTTACTTTCCTGACATTGTCTAATGAATCATACACTTTCTCTTCCTTTTGGCTCTATTGCCAAACAAAGATAATAACAGCATACATGTATATATATATACACACACACATTATAGTTTGTCCCATTGATCAAGAGTTCTAAAGGTATGCACGTTTCATTTCTCATTCTCCAAGAAAGTTTCCACATTGGAAATCCTATAATATTGCTCCCCTTTCTTATTTTATTGTATTTTTTATTCTTTTCCTTATCTTTATTTTAATGTCTTTTGTTTATGAATCACAGTTATTCGGAACACTTAACTACTACTCCCCCAACTTAAATCCCTATTGTAACAAATAGAAAGTTATGTAATAAATGTGCAAAGCAACTACATATATAGCATTCTATACATTCCTCACACAAACATCCTTTTCTTTGCAACAAAAGAGGAAGGTACATAAATGCCATTCTTCTCCAGAACTGAGAACAGTCATGAAAAGTACATTGTCAAGTGTTTTTGTGATGTTTTCATTTATATTATAATAATCACCTATATTGTTCTGATTCTGCTTATTTCACTCCTGATCGCTTCCTTCACGTTTTCCCTGGTTTTCCTGTAATCCTCACATTCACTATTTCTAAAAAAGCAAAAATATTTCATTCCATTCATATAGCACAATTTCTTCCATTCTTCCACAGTCAATGGATACTATTTTTTTCCAGTTTTATCTTGAAAACTGTTTTTGTATTTATGGGACCATTTTATCTTTGACTTTATCATCTTCTTCAATGTCTCATTTCAGGATTTTAACCACAAATATTCAGATGGATTAATTCTAAATCTATTTCTTGCTTAATAGAACGCTTTACCTAAGCAAAACAAATAGTGGTGCTAGGTCTATAAATCAATAGTTTTAATCTGAGGTTATAATGTTAAGTAATGTGTACACCCACGCTCTGAAGAAATGAGATTTAGGGTTAAAGAACAACAGAACACATATCTAGCTTTTTTTTTTTTTTTTTTAAATCTACTTGTGGATTTTACATTGTTTACCTCATAATTCACTTTATCTATTAAGGGACAGGGAAGGGAAACTGTGAGGAAAGTGAAGTGTGAAAGGAGATGAGACATGAATTGTAAGGTATATCATAGAATAAATAACCTTTGAGTTCTTCACCAACTCTTGGAATGATCTTGGATCTTGAAATGGTAGAGTCTGATGAATCACAAGGACAGAACTATGTGATTATAAAGTGATAGCTTGGGAGGAACATGTTATCCTCTGTTGAACGGATGTGGCCAAATCATAAGTACTCTGAAATAATAGTTGGTGCATTGGTGAGAATTCTTTCAAATTTGTTTGTTGATAACTTCTGAATTGTTCCCCTGATTCTGCTCACTTTAGTCTCCATACATATCTTTCTAGTTTCCTCTGAATCATTTTTTAAAATTTTTTGTTATTTCTTTTGACAATTATATTTTATGCCATTCATATACCATAATTTATTCAATCATCAGACAAACTATGGATATCTCCTAAATTTCCAGTTTTAGAGGCATTAGAAACAGAACATCAAGTTTGATTTACACATATGTACAGAAATGCGTGTACATATACACATAAAATCTGTAAATATAAATGCATAGATAGATAGGGTTTTTTTGTATTTATGGGACCTTTTAATCTTTGATTTTATAATCATTTTCCTGCAATGTCTCATTTCAGGAAAAATGGATAAATAGACAGATAGAGACATTTTGTTAAGCTTTAATGATCTTAGGCCTAACAGGTTAAAGTGTAAGCCTAATTTGGTAACTAGAGGGCTAAAATTTTAAAGGCTTTAGAAAAAGCTGAACCAATTTATTACACTGATAGAATAGTGTGCCACTTTTGCCATAATCTTTCCAACATTTGATCTTTTCCATTTTGTCAACTTTGCCAACTTCAGAAGTGTGATAAAGACCCCATATCTGCTTTATTTTTCCATTGATTAGGAACAAATGAGTAGAGTAATTCTTCAGAATATTTTAATATATGCCTATAAATTTATTGATATAGAAAACTCACAATGTGCAAGCCTATCAAATGTGAAACTAGCAAACTAAAATGGAATTTAAAATTGCATCATTGTTTGGGGAACTTGAAGTGATTTTCTCTGGCAGAATCAAATAGTCTGTGTCAGAGACAAACTTTGACTTTGTTACCTGAAACACCATCCTATTCATTATGATATGTTATCTATCAGTTAGTAAGAATAATCAATTAAAATAGGAATCTAAAGGCAAGTGACTTTATATAATAGTCATCTATGGATGTATATGTTAATGAAGTCATGTTTCCAGCTGACCTGTTAAATCTTAGTTACTTATTTTCACACCACAAATTTACAAAGAGAATATGAAAGTAATTTTCTGGAAGTATTTTCCAGGTGTCTCAGTCAATAATATTGCTAGTTTAAATGGAAACTTTTCCTATGTGGCAGGGCATGCCATAACTTATATTTCTCTTCTATTGCTTTCAAGAATTCAGTGTCAGCTTCATGGAAGAAGGAACAATTATATGAAGATTTTAAAATGAAGGAAGACCAATATGGGGGAGAAGTGGAGCATGCTTTAAACAATTTCTATCAGCAGGCAAGTTAGATCCAATAATTTATTGCATACATATGTATCCTACAGGTTTGTCCCACTTGATAAGAGTCATAAAGATATACAAGTCTGAGAAAACTCTTGGAAGCATCTAGTTGGATAAAAAATATATTTAGCTAATTGCACATAATGAATCTGATGAAGTAGTTGAATTATTTGAATTATATATTCCCATTAAGTTAAAACTGATTATAATATTTTACTTAATTATAACTTCAAATAACATGAATTTAAATACATTTGATCAATTCACAGGATTCATTATTAATAAAAATTGGAACCTAGCAGTAATGCTGCATGATGTTTTGTTTCAGGACAATTTGTCATAAAATATCAATGTTATTGAGTCAGACAAGTTAGGGAAAGACCATTGAAGAACAGTCATAGAAGTACTTTTCCATGCAAGATACTCAAATTTCATAGTTTGTACCACTGGCTCAAAATAAATGGGGCAAAGAGTGAAGGATTCAGCACTGAGGGTAAGATAATTCAGTAGAAAGTACATGGTCTTGGAGTCAGGAGCCCAGGATTATAGCACTAACAGACAAAGAATTTACCATGAATAAATAATTTCCTCTCTGAAATACAGATTTTTGTTGTCGTTGTTTATGAAATGAAGACCAATAATAATGCTACTACTATTCTGTTGGGATTCAAACTAGCTTAGTGATATTTATCAAACTGCTATTATGTTCAAAGTATTTTATGAGAAAATAGCATTTCAAATATCAAGAGGATTAAAAAAAATGTCAGATATTACTATAGAAAGAAGTTTAGAATAATGAGTGTACTTTGAGTTAAAAAACATATGGGTTCAAATCATACTTCTGTTAATTATCTATGACCCTGGACATAATCTCTCTAGTAGGAGTGATCTACTAATCTAAAAATGAATTGTGATCTGCATTGTTAGAGGGAATTGTCATGCTGGGAATTGTCCACAAGGATGAAAGTACATGTTATTTTCATATGCACATAGTCATTAGGAGATCAAAATACATATCTACATGTGGATTCCCAGAAAAATTAATATTCTGATAGCCAAGGGATCTTCCATATGGGAAACTATATTTTTCAATGTATATTCTGGGATTATTTAATATTTCAGGAGTGGTAAATGGCAAAATCTTGTTTGTGATTTGTCAATGAGTCACATTTCTGTGGCACTTTAGGAGCCATAAACTACTGGATGGAGAGTTCTTAGCTTTTTTTTTTTTTTTTTTTTTCAGATTGACATTATAAAGTGCTATGATCAGAATTTGTCTTTTCTCTCTACATTAAAGGAAAATATAACTAGGAATCCTACATGAAGGCATCACCCCAGGTAAATTCCCTGACTTGCAATATTTCGATTAGACAAGCATTTACTAATTGCTTACTATATACCAGGAATTGTCATGTATATGTATTCAAGTATATATGTATATGGGGATATACATATAAACACATATGTAGACTAATGTTTGTACATGTATAGATATATGTACCCATATAAAAATATATTTTATGCATGCATGCGTACATAAAGGCATATATTCAAGGAAAATATCATGACATGTCACATGTGCACATGTGTGTGGATACTCATACACCTATGATTATATGTATATGACTACACACATACATATATATATATATATATATATACATGTGCATATGTATATATATATATGTTATATATGTGGATATGGATATGGATAATACATATAATTCTCGCCCTCAGGAAATGGAAAAAACAACCTATACACATAGAAATAAATAAAATATATACATTAAAATCAAAGGATGAAAAATGTATTTTAAATAGCCACTATCCTTCACATACTGGGGAAATATTAGAGATACAAATTTAAAAATCTGGAAATATGGAAGTGTCGTGACTTGGGGGGAATGTTTTGGATAGGGAAATTACAGGGAGTTTATGACTGGAACTATTGGTATACCCTTATCAGTAATGATAGTATAGATCTGATTACTGTTCTCAGAGCTAGATTTAAAAAATAAATAAATAAAAAGGGTGAGGTGGAGCTGGAGCTAAAAGGAGGGTTCCATAATATAAAGAAGGTTGGGAAATACTTTCCTGGGCACTAGGCTATTCTAGAAAAGGTGAATGGTCATCGTTTCTTTAAATTGGATTAAAAAGTTGCATTCATGAGGTCTAAAACAACAGTATGTTTATTATGCAAAAATGAAACTTTTAGGGACCATCAAGTAAAGAAATTCTAAATTTAAACACCCTGCTTTCTGTTACCTGAATTATTTCCTTTTGGGAAGATAATATTTGGTTTGTACTCAGCTGGCATGCTCAACTTTGTTTCTGAGCCTATGGAAGTATATTTTTCTTTAGATTTATGATGGTCGACTTCCCTCTCAGAAGCAGCATGTTACAGTGATTATAGAGGTGAAGCACCGTAAAATTATTTTCATGTATAGATAGATTTTCATTTAAATAACTTTTATTTGCACAGATTTTACCTCTGATTCATCATTATGCCCTCTACAATTCTTTCAATTAGCCAAATTTCACTGAGTGAATGTTTTTCCAATGCTTTGCTGCTCTACTCCCTCAATGTGTTCATTGTTTAACACCAATTTCATCCAAAAACCTACTTTCCATATTCAGCTTACTTTCCAGACACTTTAAATTAATCAAGTGGGTCAAGCCAAGGGCATATTTGCAGTTTTCCCTTGAAGGAAATGGTTGAAAACTATGAACACACTGCGTGAAAGTAGTAAAGCTATATAAGTGCCTTTCTGAGTGAAACTTGGCTAATTACATCAATTGTGGAGGTCATAAACATGGGAGTCAAGATCACAGGAGAGTACAGATCCAAAGCACTGATAATGTTCTCCAGCCTCTTTAGCAGCACCTCATAAAAATGTAAACCACTAAGAATTACATAGTCAAGAATGGATAATAGGTACTTCTAAACAACCTGCTTTCTTGCAAATACATTTATGTTACTTCTTGATGTACATGATACTCATCTTCTTGGAACCCCAGTAGGGAGAATATAATTATGTTTGCTAAACAATGATATAGTCATATAGACACTTAAAATACTTTAGACAGAACCAGCTGCTGCTTTAACCATTAATGGACTAATAGGTTCCTACCATTTCAAAAATGCAAAGGAATAAAGATTTAGAATTTCTTAAAAATAAAATTGAGGGCAAAACTTCAAATGAATATAGGTATTCCCACAATATTATTTCACAGGGCTAAGTCCATAATTATGATGGTACTATTTATATAAGTGCAGACAATCAATATTTAGTGACTATTACATTTTTGACTTTAGAATAAAATAGAAAATTCTTATCCAGTTTTATAAAATGCTTAAAAAAATGACTCCATCTATTTTTCCAGTAATTCTATCTGATTTCTTTGTCACAATGGCTTGGTATAGTTGTTCTCAATATGCTTTTCTATAAGTGTTCCCCTATATTTAAGAAGTACTCTTTCTTTTCAACTTTCTTTTAGAATCTCTAACTCCCTTCAGGGAACACCTAAAATGCCACTTTTCCCATAAAGATTTTTTTTTTTCCCCAGATTGTGATTTTTATTTTTTGACTCTCAAATTTGCATATATAATTTTTGTATAATATAGAATTGCCTTTACTTATTTGTGAACATATCAGTAAATTGGTTTCCTACGAGAAAGTTCTGTTATTCTTATACTTTAACATATTTAACATGTATTGGTCAACCTGCCATCTGGGGGGAGGGGTGGAGGGAAGGAGAGGAAAAGGTTTTGCAATTGTCAATGCTGAAAAATTACCTATGCATATATCTTGTAAATAAAATCCTATAATAAAAAAGTTATGTTATTTTAAACCAGAATTTGTTTGATTTTAATCTTTATAAACTCAATATACACAGACCATTATAAAAAATAGAAAGAAAATAGTATTCTAATAGTTTTTTAAATGAAGATAACTATCAAAAATTATACTTACAAAAGAGAACCAGAAAAGTGCACCAAATCACAGAATCAGAAAATTTGGTATATAAGGAAAGAAACACATAGGCGCTCTATTTCAATCAAGTATTTGTTCAGAAAATTTCTCTACAACATATCTGATAGACAGTGATCTGGCCTCTGCCTGGAGGCCACTGTTCATTTCCCTTTGGAAAGCTCTGGATCCTGCTTGAACAAACTACAGAAGTGGTGATCTCAGAATTTTAAAGAGCACTCAGGGAAATGACCCCTCCCTCATTCTTCACAGATTCTAACTTCTTCCTATAAAAAGGACATGATATTATTTAGTTCCAAGTTCCTCCTCCCACCCTCCCCTTTTATGTCATATCTTTCCATCCTCCAAACTTATGTCAGAATGACCTTCCTCGACAGATTTTTTTTTCTTTTGTTTTGACATTGAGACCATTCTATTTTAAGGGGGGAAAATGTGATCAACAAGATGAAAAAATAGGCATTTTTCCCCAGTTCCAATTAAAAGAAAAAAAAATCATGTAGTAGAGGCAAAACAATTACAGATTTTCTCACCGTACAAGAAGTAATAAGCCCAACAAGGTAATAGCTTTCTGAATTAACAGTGGAGAATGTTAATCCATCATATTCATTTAGCACCCCTGCCCAGTAGCTTCCATATTCTAGCAGTATACACAAATCTATCCATCCACTATGTCTTGGGATAAACAAGGAGATTTCCCTGCTGCTACATTCCCTGACTGCTCATTTTATTCCTGCTTTAACCCAGGATCCTGTTACAAAGAAGTAAAACAACACAACTGAACTCTGCAAAGCCATAAGCAGAGGAGAGGGAGAAAGAGAAAGACCTGATACAACTACTTTGTTAAAGATATTCAAGGCAGCAAAAAACAAACTAAAAAGACAGCTTTGTCAGAATAAACATTTCACCCTCCTCCAAATTATTTTTTTTAAAAGGAGGAGGGTAGACACTGATTCAGTCATCATAGAATTAAAAAATAAAGGGAACTGCTATAGGGGCTAGTGAATGGGACTACATCAAGCCTGAAGTAAAAGGGACTGTCATTCAACTGGCAGCAAAAAAAAAAAAAAAAGAAAAGAAAAGAAAATTACTATCCAGAAGTCACTTGAGGCAGAGATTAAGAAGAATGAAAAGTGAATTTTTTAATTTAAAAAGGGACTTTTTTTAGTTCCAAAGGATAAATCCATAATGAAAGAGGAAAAGAATTATAGAATGTACAACAGAAAAATATAAAGAAAGGGGAAAGTGCCCTAAATCCCCAAAGATCTCAAGCAGAAAATTCAGTTAAATGCCTAGAGCATAAGCAGATAAATCAATATGGAAAATATTAAAATTAGAAATTAATGACTACTAAGATATTTAAAATAATGGGTATGTATTTAAACAGTCTAAAAGAAAGAAAATTGAACTAATACCAGATAAAATATAGAATACTGTGGATTCCCAAGAGTTCATGGCACAGCAAAAAGATGTCCCAGAATCATACAAAGGAAAAATAGGAATATTGAGAGAAATTAGGAACAAATTGCAGCTAAGTAGCAGCTCTATGGACCACTAGGCCTGGAGTCAGGATAATTCATCTCCTTGAGTTCAAATGTAACCTCGGACACTTACCATGTATATTATCCTGGGCAAGTCACTTTACTTCATATGCTTCAGTACCTCATCCATAAAATGATCTGGAGAAGGAAATGGTAAGCTCCTCCAGTATGTTTGCCAAGAAAAGTCTAAATTGGATTACAAAGTCAGACCAAATTGAGAGAATGACTAAACAATAACTGAACACGATAGGAACAACAGCAGCATTTATGATCAGAACAACAGAAATAGTTTGCTAGATGTTAAACTAGCAGTGATGTGTCTAAAATGGAGTGAAAACCCAGGGAAGATATCGGAAGAATTTTGTTAAGTATATGTGTTCAGTTGATTTAACTCTTTGTGATTCCATTTGGAATTATCTTAGCAAAGATATTGAGTGGTTTTCCATTTCTTTTACTAGATCGTTTTACAGAAAAAAAAAAAATTGAGGAAAACAGGGTTAAATGACTTGCTCAGTGTCCCACAATCATGAATCTTCAAGACTTCAAACCCAGTGCTCTCTTCATTGGGCCATGAAAGAGTTTGACAACTAAACAAGAACTTAAAAGGAATAAGTACATTGTTATATTGCCTCATTATTATCATTCTCTTGGATGAAATTATTATTTTAATGATTTTTGTTTGAATCACTTATTCTTTAGAATTAGACTATTTAATTTCTAATTGGTTTTTAGTCTATCTTTCTCTGATCCTTTATTGAATGTAATTTTATGGCAATGTGAATTTTTTTAAAAGATGCACTTACTATTTTCAGCCTTTCTATATATGATTGTGAGGGTTTTATGTCATAATACATTATCAGTTGTTTTGTGTAGCTACCATGCATTGCTGAGAAAAAGTTATATATTTTTTTTAATCTCTATTCAGTTTTCTTCAGAGATCGATCACATCTATGTTTTGTGAGATTCTATTAACCTATCTAATTTCTTTCTTGTTTATATTGTTTTTATATTATTCTAATTTTGATGGGGGAGGTTGAGTTTTGCTATTCCCATAACTGGCTTAGCTTCTTCTCTAAGAATTTGGATGCTATATTACTTGTGCATATCATCACCTATGCTATCATCTTTAACAATATGTACTTCTCTTCTTTTGTCTTTTAATTAGATTTATTTTTCTTTTGCTTTTTCTGAGGTCAAAATTGCTATCCCTGCTTTTAATTTTTTCTTTAGCTTAAGCAGAATAAATTCTGAGTCAACAATTTACCTTCTCTCTCTCTCTCTCTCTCTCTCTCTCTCTCTCTCTCTCTCTCTCTCTCTCTCTCTCTTTCTCTCTCTCTCTCTTATATATATATATATATATATATATATATATATATATATATATATACATGTTTTCTGGGAGAGTTCATCCCATTCACATACACAATTAAAATTACCAACTATATATTTCCTGCCATTCTATTTTCTCCCATCTATATATTTTATATTTCTCTCTTTCCACCATGTCTCTCCTCAGTAGTGTGTTCTTTTTGACCAATCCTGGCCTCAACCTGCTCTTCCTTCTATCACCCCTCCTCTCTCTTCTTATCCCTTTCTCCTGGTACTTCTATTCAGTTCCTCCCTTTTCTTTCTCTTACTAGGTACCTCTGGTGTGAAGGCTGTTGAGCACTTTTCAGGGCTACTTTCCACTTTTGCTGTCTGCCTGATGCACCTAACTCTCACCTGTAGCTCCTAGAAGCTGAAGCATGCTGAGTTCCCCCCCCTCAGCAAATCATTTCAGCAGAGAAGCTAAAGCAGATTGAGGGGAACCAAAGGGTCTCAAACCTATGGTGAGTTAGAAGGGTATCTACCTCAAGCATGAAAAGACTCTCTGGTGGAATGAGTGGATGAGAACAATTTATTGTAATGACCATGAAGGCAGGTGAAGCAGGTGGTGTGGAGCACTTAGAGCTTGATTATTCATCAAAGACATGTATCTTTATTTATCATCAGTTGTCTTGACTCTGTCCTGCCACAAACATCTTTCCCGTTTACCTTCCTGTGCTTCTCTTGACCCTGTGTTGTTTGTGGGTCAAATTTTCTTTTTAATTCTGATCTTTTCAATAGAAATGTTTGAAAATATCTTACTTCACTGACAATCTATATCCTATCCTGAAAGATGATGTTTACTTTCACAGAGTAGTTGATTCCTGGTTGTATACCTAGATCCTTAGCCTTCTAGATTATAATATATTCCAAGTCCTCTGATCCAACCATATTTCTTGTGTTTTGTTTGTTTGTTTGTTTGTTTGTTTTGTTTTTGTTTGTTTGTTTTTGTTTTGTTTTGTTTTGTTTTGTTTGTTTGTTTTTCCTTGAGGGATCTCTTTCTGGAGATGATTAATGGATTATTTCAATGACTATTTTGCCCTCTAGTTCTAGTATATCAGGGCAATTTTCTTTGATGATGTCTTGAAGAATACTATCCAGACTTTTTTTTTTTCCCAGTTGTGTCTTTCAGGCATAGCAATAATTTAAAAATTGTCTCTTCAGGATCTACTTTCCAAGTTGGTTGTTTTTCCAATGAAGTATTTTATATTTTCTTCCTTTTTTTGTTTGACCACTCTTGATGTCTCATAGAGTTATTAGCTTCCATTTGTACAGGTCTAGTTTTTAATTTATGATTTTCTTCAACTAGTTCTTACATCTCTCATTTCCCATTTGAAATTCTAGTTTTCAAGGTATCGTTTTTCTTCAACATGTTTTGTTTTGTTTTTTAACCTATCTAATTACATTTTTAAGTGGAGCCTTTATTTATTTATTTTTGCTTTTGGCCAATTATATTTTTTAAGGAATTGTTTTCTTCAATGAATTTGCATCCTTTCTTTTTCAAATGATTAACTCTTTCCTGCATACCATCTCATTTCTTTTCCTAATTTTTCTTCTCCCTATTATTTTATTTCTTGGGTTGGCAGTATGCTTTCTGATTTAAGACTGGAGGCTGTCCCACTAGTCTGCTTTACTACTGAACTAGAACCAAAGGTTTCAGTTGCTAATCTGCTGATCTCTCATTAGGTTTCATGGACACTGTCTGAGCTGGGCTGAGCACCCTTTTCACCCCAGTGAGACTCACTTTTTCTGAAGTACTGTCAATCTGTCTTGAGCTAAATAGTTTCATTCTGAATCTCTATAGGCTCTGTCATTTTGGACTGTTCAGAAAGTTGGATTTATGTGATTTTCAAGGAAAATTGGGAAAACTTGAGCAGCTTCCTGGCTTCACTCTGCCATTTTGGTTCCTCCCCCAATAGCCCCTCCTCAGTAAATTACAATAAAAACATGCATCTTCCTATCATCTTTTTCATAGAAGATGTGTTTTTCCCAACTCTTTAAAATTATTTTTTTATTTTAGAAAGGAAACAGACTGCATTTTGAGCATAGATAGTATCTATGTTTGTGACAGAAAAAAGAGCATTGTATCCCTATGGTAGGTCACCGTAAAATTATGCCTGCTTTCCATATTTTCTGGAAGCAAGATCCTTAGGACCTATTCACTGTTCTTAGAAGCTTTTGTGGATAAGGCCTCTGGCAATTACTGTAACAAATCATAGTCTGGGTCAAGAGAACTTATATTCATAAAGTAAACCACAAAAAAATATTACATTCTTATTCATAAAGTTATATCCTTGGATATTATAAGTAATTTGAACTGCAGTACTTGAAGTCACTTTTCTGAATGATAGCGTATGTTGGGGTCTGACTGAAGCTGGATTTAAATGATCTATTAAAAGTCGCTTTGGAACCCATGGAAGAACCTCCAGGTTATTTCAGAGTTGGAGAGTCAAACACTTTTTCTAATCCAATAAATATTCTTCTAGTGTCCTCTATGGACAATTCACTGTAAATAATAATAATAAAACAAATATCTTTGATAATAAGGTGTTTACATTCTACTGGGCCATTTTTTTTCTTAAATTTTATATATACTTCAGTGTTTTATTATACATGCATTCTTAAAAAACTTGTTTTTGAATGGATAAATGAATAAGTAGATGAGTGAGCTAATAAATGATTAGAAAAATTTAGGGATGAGGTTGCCAGTTGATGGCAGAGTAATGTTTTCTTCAATGTTCCCTACTATTTGAGCTATATAGAATATCTGACCATAAAAGAAACTAATAAGATATAACAAGTTATTATGCCTCTATATGAAGTACTACCTAAATTTTTCCAGTCCATGTTTATGAGATTTTGAAGAATTCATTATAACTGATTAAATGAAAGAGTTGAGATAGGTCAATAAATGTCCCTTCTTGTTATGGTCTATAGCTTATGCTACAGGATTGTCAGTGACATTATGAAGTATAACTTATTGGTAAAAGTGACTAATTTTTATAGCTTATATGAAGAGTTAGGTTATTTGTTGTATTAAGATTACTTGTAATGATTGAACAAATTACTTTATCATAACAAAGAACTTCCCTAGTTTTTTATACTCAGTAAATTCTGGTACCAAAAAACTAAAAAAACTGCATAATTAAAATTTAGACAAAATGTATTTGTTGAACATAGTACATATTTGAGAAAAAAAATAATTTTAGTATTCTTATAGTTTTTCTGAAAGCATTAAGTCAATAATTTCCAAAAACTGAAATTTTATGTTTATGTTTATAACAAAACTGTTGCTCTCTAAAGGTTTAATGGGTAAAAGTTGAAAAAATGCATTAAGCCTTAATGTAAAGGCTTAGTATTACCTGATCAAAATATTACTCTGAGAATATTTTTTTTTCTGGAGGTATTGAGATTTTCCAACACTCAGAAGTTGGCATCAATATGCCTAATTTCTGGCCAATGACCAATATGTTGGATTTTTTGCATTTTTACTTCCTGAAATCTCTGAGGACAAAATACTAAAATGATTACACTGAAACTATGAATTATATTTTAGATATTGGAAAGACATCTAATTCCCTCTTGCTATTTTACTGCAGTGCAGAGGAAAATGATGAGTCTGGGGAAAACATAGCTCTTTTTGGTAAGTTTATTCCCAACAGTTCATGAAATTCTAAAGATCTAGGTCAGCTGTGGGTCCCTGTAAGGGCTCCTAGGAGACTCAAAGGGAGGTCATCTTTTATCAGAATATCAGTGTAGGTGTCTTGGTGACCTTTAGAACAATTCTTAGGCTGGAGAGAACCTTACCAGTGGCATACATTAAACTTGACCCATGCCATAACGCAGTTTTGAATGAAAGTTTGAGTTTGCAGGCAAATAACAGACATACATCATCATTTGTTTTTTAGGAAGTCATCTTAAGTTTCTGAATTCACAGCCATTCTGAAGTGAGGAGGCCATGTGACTGTACCAAATTAAAGATAAAGACAAAAATAATTAAAACAATTTTTAGGGTTTTTTAGGCTCCAGGCTGGCTTTTCCTCAGTTAAAGAGGAATCCATGGCAATTCTATAGATATATTAAATTAGGCACTAAGGAGATGCAAAGATAAAAATGAAATAATTTCTTCTTTTGTGAACATTCTAGTGATTTCCCTAATGTTTTCATGTTAAATTGCATTTCAATTTTTAAATGCACAAAATTAAGTACATGTGATTATAAAGAAAACTAATTACATTGAAATAGCTATCAAAAATTAAGGAAGGAAGGAAGGAAGGAAGGAAGGAAGGAAGGAAGGAAGGAAGGAAGGAAGGAAGGAAGGAAGGAAGGAAGGAAGGAAGGAAGGAAGGAAGGAAGGAAGGAAGGAAGGAAAGAAGGAAGGAAGGAAGAATTTAGTTCCCAAACCCATTTAAGAACCCTAGAAGAAAATAAACTATGGATTCAGAGTATGAAAAATGTGGATTTAGATTCTGATTGTGACACTTATTAGTTGTTTGACTAACCAATTTTGATGTCTGCAAAATCGTGATAATAATATCTAAAGAAGCTATTTCACAGGATTGTCATAGGGCTCCTTAAAATAGCATTTTTACTTCACAAAACTGTATAAGTGCCAATTTTGGTAGTGGAGGAGGAGGGGGAGGAGAAGGAAAAAGAGGAAGAAGAGGAATTGTATATAGTAGTAAAAGTTATATTAAAGTGGGAAAAAGTTACTGATTTTAAACTAGGTGCAAATACTTTTTTTTGTCATTTACTGCCTGCATAATGTTTGGAGTTCTTTCTTCTCCTGTGAACTTTTAAGGTAAGACTATAGGACTTGAGAAGTCATCACCTTCCAATTCTACATGCATCATCCTATGAATAAGTCAATAAAAAAGTATTTCAACATAACTTTTCAGAAAAAATCCAAAACTACTCAATCCTTTACCCTGATGAATGGGAGAAAAAAATAAATAGTTTCCTTATTCTGGCCATTGGAAGGGAAATTCTAATTGGCTAAGTTTATTCCTTTGTGTAGACCTAAATGCCAGATAAAACAAAAGCTGTAGCTTGTAAACATTCCAAATTGGCAATGGAATAGCTGTATAGTTGTTCCCCTTAACTTTTGTTCTTAAAAGGCAGGAATCCATTACTTTGAACAAAACATTGACATAGGTTCTTCCATTATATACATACCTATATCCTTGTTAAGTCCTTGGTCTAGTTGAGTATTTACTAAAATAGAACAATGAAGTCGAAATAAATCTAACAAATCTTGCCCAGTTACTGAAATATTTGACATTAGGTAAAGACTGTGCTAAGCTTCTAAGAAATACTCTTAATGTGTAGGAGAAAATTGTCAATTTTTAGAGGAAAGCAAAGAGATTGCTTCTGTCTTGTTCTTACCCTTAGTGGAAAAAAATTCACGTTAATAAAGAGGAAAAATATGAAGAAACCAAATTCTACCACATTCATGGATACATGATCTTTTCCTATTCCCACATGGAGGGGAAGACTAGTATGAACATTCAATTTTGTTGGCATAGAGAAATTCCAGAGAAGAAAATTCCTTTTCTAAGGCAGATCAACAACTAGTCAGTAACATATTCTTAAAGTACTATTAGCTTTACAAAACCAGTACGTGTTTGAGATCAGATTTAAATCCAAATATTTCAGTCTTCTAATTAGATACCTTGATAGATAAAATATCAGATTTGGAATCAGAAAGTCATGAATTCAAATCCAATTTCAGATACTTACTGTTCATGAGCAAATAGATAAATTTGTGCCTGCTTTAATTTCCCTATTACCTGCAGTTAGGTGACATAGTTAACTGAGTGTCAGATCTGAAATAAAAGAAGATTCATTTTTTCTGAATTCAGATCTGTCCTCAGATACTTTCTAGCTATGTGACCCTGGGGAATTCACTTAACTGTTTGCCTCAGTTTACTCATCTATAAAATGAGCTAGGAAAGAGAATCCAGCATCTTTGCAAAAAAAAAAAAAAAATGAGATCTCAGAGTTAGACAAGAATGAGCAATAAAAATGAGGATGATAACAGAACCTTCTAGATAGCACACTGGATAGGGAAATTGGCCTGGAGTCATTTCAAATCTGGCCTTAGACACTTACTAGTAAGGTGACCCTAAGAAAGTCACTAAATCCCAGTTTGCCTTGGTTATCTCTCTTGTAAACTGAGCTAGAGAAGGAAAGACAAAACCACTTCAATATTTGCCAAGAAAACCCCAAAATGCATCAGACAAATACAACTGAAATGACCAAGTAATAATAACACCTAATTATTTGTTTGATTTTTTTTGCAGATAAAATTAGATAATATTTGTAAATAGCTTTGAAAATCCTAAATCAATTTATAAATGCAGGCTATTAATATTAGTACAAAAACATCTCTGTGTCAATTAAAAAACACTATTGATTCATCCAGCATTTTTTATGTGCCTACTATATGAAAAGGATTAATAAATGCTGGATTGTGTATGAGTATACAAAAACATTCATAGCTATTCCTATACATTCCTATATGCATATATAAGCATATGTACACAGCATTTGCAAGTAGGGGTAAATTCTTTTTAGTTCAAATATCTACACTTTTACTTCAAACTTAATTGGATTCATGATCTCATCCATATGCAAACTGCTTCCAACATCACAGATTGCAATCTTTCCATTTCTTATCATTCTATATCCTTATCTGTTTCCTCCACATACATTCCTTGGAAGATATTTTCCCAGTGATTTTTGACATTCTGAGTAATTGTTTAGCATTTATCCTATAGTTGTTTTTAATTAGTTGCTCTTCTGATATCCTTTTCTGATCATATAAATATGTTATTTGATAATTTCTTCTGCATTACATGTTGTATACAATCTATCAGTAGTAATGGGTTGCAGCCTAATTGTGTGTATGTGTATGTCTCTCACACAAACACACACACACACTCACACTCACACTCACACACACACACATACACACACACACACACACACACACACACACACACACACACACGGTTCATGTGTTAACCAATAATGTATCTGCATAATTCATAGCCAAAAAGCATTATATAAGAGAATATTTTGGGGAGACATATTTTGTTTTGTGTCAGTGAGGACACTGAAATGGTTGAGAGTTTTAGATAATTTTTCCAAATGCCATAAAAATGACTATCTTTCTCATATTAAACAATGGACCTGAACAATAGAGACTATTTCATGGAGGAGGCTCTATATCATTGGAGGTAGGGATAATTTGATGTGATTATTATAATGTCATACACAAAAAGAGTATCTAGAAGTCCTGATTAGCTATCAGAAAACTCCCTCCTCCAGCTTAACCTTTCATAGGACATCCTGGAATGCACAAGCAAAAATATCCTTTGTAAACACATCTACCTCTTTTATCCCCTACTTGATACAAGTGAATGACCTTTGAATAAAGATAACTCTGAATGCATCCATGAAGGGATCTCTTATTACCTTAATATAGATATGAAAGCAAGTCTGGCTTGCAAGGCTACATTTTTTCCACAAAGTCAAATTTAAAGAAATCTAATTCAATAATCTTCTTTCAGTACCTGTTAGATGAAAATATTGTATTCGGTACTAGGGATACAGAGATGCAAATGGAAAGCATTCTGGATGACTCCATTTGCCAAATTGCCTTTTTAAAAATATGCTTCTCTGTAACCTTATCTAGCTATGTCTTCACCACTAGAGGACAGAACCCAGGAGCCTTATGTAAAAGCTGTAGAGAAGCAAATTAAAACTTATTGTAAATAAAAGCTTCTTAACAATTAGAGCTGTCCAAACAGGGAATAGATTTCCTCAGTGGAATCCTTCAGACATTGCTTATTTGTCAGGAATATTGTACAAGGGATTTCTGTACAAGGGTATAGATCAGACTATATGATCTCTGTGATATCTTCTCGTCTCCTCCAAAAACTCTCATATCATAGATTTAAATAGCTAGAGTTGGAAGGGATGCCATAATCAATTAATTCCAACTTCCCATTTTACAGATAAGGAAGTTAAGGACCAGAAATTTTTTAAATTGTCCAGTATCTCACACATATGACATGTCAGAGATAAAATTTGAAATCATATCTGCAAACTAATTCCAGAATCATTGATTTTTTTCCATTGAACTGTTATCTTTTTTGATTTTCTTGTCATGAAAAGCAAGGCTTTCCTGTGTTCCCTTTCCTCATCCTATTAAGACTTATTCAGTTAGTGTCATTTCAGCTAAAGCTAAGTTTCTAGGGTATTTTCATCTGCCTGTAATTCTTTGGTCCCACACAGAGAAACACACATTCATACATACACACATACACACACACTTTCCTAAATACAATTTTAGCCATTTAACATATGTTTGCCTTAAACCACTGAAGAAGAAAATAGCAAACCATTCCATTATCTTTGTCAAAAAAAAAAAAATAGATAGTATTGTCCTCAAGGTCAGGTCACAAAGAATCAGATATGAATGAATGACTGAAAACCATCAGAACTTAATCCTCCAATATGTGATATAATTAGTGAGAGATTGTACAAAGATCATTGACTCTGAAGTCTGAGAATCCAGAAGGATCCAAACTGTAACATTTAAGACTCATATAACAATGGTCATGTTATTAAACTTCCATGAACCTCACCTGTAATATGAGGAAGTTGGATTGGACAATCTCCAAATTCTGGTATAGCTTCAATCCTAATTAGTTTGGAGTTTGCAAGACAAATAACATACAAATAATTTCATAAAATTGAATTTGTCTTTATATAGATTTAATGACCTCCTATACTCAAGTAGAGCAAAAGGAATCAAGAATTTCTGCAAAGAGTTAAAAACATAACCTGTGAATTTTGCATATCATATATAAAGTAGATTGAGAAGTGTCCCTTAGGATTTCAGAGCTATTCTATTTCTCCATTTCCCCAAATCACTGAAGCGTTTTACACAGAGCACCAGAAAACATGCCCCAGGATGGTGCCAGGGGAGTAGTGCTTGGGGAACTTTTGAAGAACTGAGAGCCAAATGTAGCGACTTCCAGCTGTCCCTGGAATGCCAAGCAGATCTTCTCTACGATGTGTCTCCTTCCTGTGCAAATGAGTTCCATACCCTCATGAGAATGGACTACAGATGGGAAGCTGAAGAGAAATTGGATCACCCCATTTGAGGTTATATGTTAATAATCTACATTAATGTTAAAGCAGTATAAGTGGAGCAAGATGTGGAACAGATTTTTTTTTCCCCTACAGGTAAACTTTTGTATGTAACTTTATGGGCAAATTTTCCTTTTATTTTTTAAGAGATTCATTACAATAACATGCTATTATTTCATATGACTAGTCAAAGGATTATTATAACAAAGTTGTTTACTACAAAGGAACAATAGTAAACTATGAAACCTGTTATTGAAGGCCCATTTGGTAATTCAAGATTTCCTTGGTGGGAGGGGAAATGGGAGAGAGTGAGTGGGGAAAACTGTTCCTCTGTTTTTGAGAAAGCTTAAAGATTTCTAACAAAGTTATGAGAATAGTACTTCTAAGCAAAACCGCAAACCATTAAGGATGTCTTTTATGAGTCCATTTTCCTCTTCTCCTCCTATTTCCTTGTCTCACTGTACTGGCACTGCTTTGTAATATGAACTTCCTTCACTTTAGGCTATCTTTTAGTTTTTCAACCATATTGCAAACTGCTGATAGGGTTACAATGATTTAGAGTCATAAGCTCTGGCTAGACTTTCAGAATCTTATTTTCATAAGAAAAGTATTTACCAAATCATGTTATTACAACAAAAAATTTCATCAAAATATGAAATCTCACAGAATTTTTTTCATAATTTTCTATATAAGAGATTATCTATTTGTTTCTCTTAGAAACTATGTGTCAAGGTAAATTTTTCCTAAAGAGTTCTGAGTATAAATTTTTGTTTTTGGCAAAGCATAAATAGATTATGCTTGTACTGAAGCTTACTCATTACTACAATATACTAGTGCACAAGTTTGAAACATGGGTAAAAGCAAAGAGACATAAAATGGAAGCATTGACTAAACACTGCTGAGAGAGCAAATGAACAAATATGAAGTAGATAAATTCACTTCCAAGATATACTCATGATTAAATAATCTTCTATCTTGCTACTATGGTACACTTTCTTAATCCTAGATTTTCAATCTTTATTTTATAAAGTGTACTTTGTTACTATCTTTTATTTTGTTATGCATTGTTTATATCAATTGAATTTAATTTAATAAACACTTATTGACAATCTACCATTCTATGGGTTTGACACATTGTTCAGCACTGACTAGATGCTAATGTCAAAAGAAATTAAAATCTCTGCCATAAAGAAATGATATTTTATTCAGGAAAACAAAAATTAAAACAGTTGAGCTGATAAAAATATGTAAAATACAAATAAAACATGATTTCATGCTAAAAATAACTCAAAGTGGGAGATTAGAAATAGATTCTTGTGGGAAGTGCCACCAGAGCTGTACTTGGATCAAAAATATTGATTTTTCCCAGCAGTATAGAGGAAGGGGAGCATCATATGCCTACCTTAGCAAATAAACAAACAAAAATATTAGTTTGATTTGCTATTTCAAGGAATATAAATGAAGCCTCATACTAAGGTGACATAATTGAAATGTTTATTGATAGTACAAGAAATTTAGAGGAGATGCTGATACAAGATAATATATATTTGCTTCCTCTCACTAGGATCCTATGTCTCTGCTTGGGAATGATTTGAGGAAATTGCAACCCCGGCAACCAGCCTGCACATGTTCAGGAATGTGTGGCTTTATGCTGATAGAGACAAAGAGAACTAGGGCTTTTGAAATGCATCAATCTATGGGCAAGTCAGATAAGGCTAAACTTAAAACGAGTTGATAGAATTCTTTTGGAATAAAGAGTTATACATATACATAGCCAATAAGTACTATTTGGTATATGAATATTCACCTTATTCTGGGAATCTAGCCATTTTTTATCAGAAAGTTCTCTATGAAGCTCAATAAGACAGGAAAAACAATATTTGAAAATTTTTCCATATGGGAGATTTATAGTGGTTTTTAATCATCATGATAGATTATTGGATCACTGCATTTCCAGTAAACTTGGCAATATATGCTAATTATTAGAGCTGATGAGAACAGAGGGATAGACTATTTTAAATAGTTTTTCATTCTTTTTTTTTCTCTAGTTTTCTTCAATTCCTAAGTAAGATCCAATTTTACTAGAAACATTCTTTGATTTCCTTTAATACTAATGTTGATCCTGGCTCCCCCATTCACTATATAAATCTTATATCAATATAGATGTTTTTGTTTTGAATGTTGTCTCATCCATTAGCTCTGGGAGAGCAGTGATTATCTTGAGTCTTTCTTTACATTCCCAGTGCTTGACATAATATCTTGTACACAGTAGACATTGGAGTGTTTATTGACTGACATCCTTAGTGTCACTATAGATGAAACTTTAATTTATCAATATAAAGTTAAACAATGTGATTCTAACTTGGTATAGTGGAAAGAAAACCAAAAAAGAATTAAGATTACATGCATCCTGTCTCTAACACTTACTAATTATAGAACAATTCCTTTCCTTCCTCGTCTTTAAAATAAACTGAATTAAATATCTTTAAGTTTCCTTCCAAATGTAAAGTTCACGATTAAATGCCTAATATATGAAGGGCACCATTCTAGATTCTGAGAGAGATAGATACAAAGTTCAATTTACACACTGTCCATGTATTCTCAATGCTTTTGAACAATAGATCCCTGAGCTCATCGGCCCAACCACGCCTCTCATGCTATAGGATTTTCCCCTCTTCCTTCTTCTGTAAAGCAACTACTATCTATCTTCCTACGGAGCTGTAAACTTCTTTTTTCTAGACTTTTAAACAGCTGTAGGTGCCAGGGAAGCCAAAATACTGTGCAGACAAAGAAATAAGAAAAAAAAATAATAAAAAGCACATTTCCATAATATGTTAAGGTTTATAAAGGACTCTCTTAACAACATCCCTAAAATATGCACTGCAAGCACTATTTTCCCCATTTTATTTTATTTTTTTCATCTGAAAAGAAGAATTTTAAGGGGATGAGCAGAGGAACAGGAATAGATACACAAATGAGCACTTCAGTCTGGAAATGGACTGAGATTTCTACAGAGGGAAAAAAGCTCCCTAGCCTCCTGCTCTGGCAATGTGTTGCTTTGTATCCCCTTACACTATCATTTGAATGTACTGTTCAGTCTCTGAGTCAATCAGACTGACCTCAAGTACAGAACAGATAGAACTCAGGGTCAGTGTGGGTCACCCTTTAGCTTCTGCAAGCCTGGTACTCTCCTTTATTATGTTGTGGCCAAGGAACTGGTAAGAATCTAAGCCACTACAGAACACTACCGATGCTTTCCACACTTCTTTCATAATGTCTGGTTTCAGAGGATTGTTGTCAGAAATCTAGCTGGACTGCAGAATATGTGTGAATCCTTCTTCTTTCCACAGCACAGTATTTGAACCCGACAGTTGCTCTTATTTTGATAGATGCAATATCTAAGCATCTTATCAAAAACATAAGCTTTGCTTTCTTAAAGAGCAATCAGGAATTTCTGCTTCATTAAACACCTTGACTGGTGACCTGACATGTTCTAGTGGCTTGTACATATATGTTTGTAACCAATATGGGTCCATGACCAAATCCATATGACTTGATTTTATTAATCTAACTTCAAATTAATCAGCCATATCAAGTTCCCTCTCATGCTCATTCCATTCCAAGTGGAATTGTGGAAATTATTCCCAAAATTTCCCACATCTTTCTCATGACTGGCATCTCCATTCAGTATCTCATTGTGTACCATTTTTTATGGCATGATTTGAAAGCCACTGAGCATAGTTTAGTAATAAACAGTCTTGGCAGCCCTGTCCCACCCCACTGACTGGGGCTTTGTGGAATAACCCTTTTCTTTGCTTTTTTGCAGGGAAGGGTTTGTCTGCTTTCATTTATGGGAACTCCCTTCACTTTTCCCTGATTTGAGTCTATGAGACAGTTTCTCCATAGGAGTTCCTCCACTTTCTCTTATAAATTTCAAGGTGTTGGTTTGCTTCCCAGATTTAATCCTCTTCTCTCTTGCCACATGCAGTCCATTAAACTCATTGATAAATTTCTCACAGTGCAGTAAATGATGCTATTACATATCTTTGTTGCTTCCATAATCTTTCCACTGAATGAGATATTCCCATTTTCCTTTCTTGGTCTTCTTTTTGTTTTCACCTCAACCTAATGAGGGTCCCCAAAATTATTCTGGATTGTGGAACTTGGCTTGTCCCCATAACTGTACCGAGGGATCCTCCTGTCTTGCTTTCTGCTTTCCAAGCTTCCTCTCCCTCCTTGTTCTGCTTCTGTAGTGTGAAGGTGTGTGCATGCAAAGGAACAAGTGTGTATGTATGCGTGTGCTTTCCCCATTTTAAAGATAAAAATGAGTTGGTAAAATAAATTTAATGACAAAAATATGAAATTATCAAGTGTTAACATCACACATAACTGAAGTCTCCTAAATACAAATTCAGTGCTTTCCCAATCACACATGGTTAATGAATTAGTTTGCAGAATGTATTTAGGGGATAAATAAGATTTCTGCTGAATCTTTAAAATGCTAAGCAAAAAAAGCAAAACCTAATTGAGGTTGGGGCAGCAGATACTGTACCTGAAATACCCTTACCAATAAGGTCAAGGTGACAATTCCAAAAGAAAAAAAAAATTACCTTATGTTTATAATTGCTTCAATTTCTCACTTCACATTTTATGTGTAAAACAGCCACCACTTAAGTGTGGCTCTTTAACACTGCAAAGTCTTGAAAACTCATCAGCTTAAACACTTCAAAAATTCATTAGTGCTTATTTTCTTTGGTCTATTCTTGCTAAGTTCAATGAAAAATTGCAATTATTTGGAGTTCATTGTCAAAATTCTTCTTCCTGAAAACAAGTCGCATGTAGAACTATATCCTTTTTACATCCATCTTTGTCTTGTAATATTTTATACTATAGTGTGACAAAACTAGGATATTTAATTAGAATATGAATATCTTATATAAAAATAAGTCACTTTTCCAAGTTCAATTAAAAATAGTATTGAAGGGTGGACCCTATTAGGAAATATTGTACCTTCATTATTTTGTTAATTCTCATTCCTTGAGAAGATGGATGAAAGGAGAAATATGAATATTGCAGCAATGTTATAATCAACTGTAAATTTAAAATGAATTTATAGAATATAATAATAATAATAATGCAGAAAAAATAGTTTATATAAACTCTTAATTGCATGTCCTTAACTTCTCTTGGAAAAATCTCCAGCAAGAGAAAAAGTTATTCTAGATTTATCTTTTTTTACTGAATGTTAACTTTAAAAAGCAGCTCATTTTCAAGGATAGATGAGGTGACTTCTTTTGGTTAATAGTATCCAAAAACTAAAAGATATTGTATAGACTTTCTTTTTAGTATGTAGAAGTAAAGATTCCAGAAATTGCTTTAACCCATTTGGAAACTCCAGACCTCATCAAAAAAAAAAAAAAAAATCTCCTTCCTTGGAGATATACTTTATTATGTTAGTACCACATCTCCTGATGTGATGACCAGAATTGTTCATAGAGAGTTTGGAATCATTTACTCTTAGCTAAAAAAGTGAAGCATCTTATTTCATTCAAAAGACAGGAGGAAAAATTCAGCATGAAGATATTGGTTTGAAATGACTATTTTCTCTTACAGAACAAGACAGCCACTTAATAAGACTCTTCTTTCTACCAGTTAGCAGCATACAGCCTAAACCCATTTAGATTACCTCATACATTTTTCCCTGAAATGAGGATGAATAATGTGCAAAGAGAAAACCAGCTTACTTTTTCTTTTCTGTGTGCTTTTCTGAGTACTTTTTCCCCTTGATATTTAGTTAGTTAGTTAGTTAGTTAGTTAGTTAGTTAGTTAGTTAGTTTCTAGATGTATATGACTAAATTGGCTTTGTGAAAGTTCAGGATCAGTTTTAAAACAGGAAGCCTAGCATGTCCGAACAAATCAGTTCATCAGCCCCTTTGGGTCTTTCCCTATGCAATCCCAGAAAATGTTCCTGCTGGCAAAGGAGAAATTCAAAATTCTTGTACCGGTAGTATATAATCAACAGTCATGGGGGAATAGATAAAAGTTGAATATTTTCCATGCCCTATATAAAATGTTTCAGAATGGAGACTTTATGCTTTTCCATACATGGCTCCATTTCTGGAATGATTCCCTTCTTCACCTTCCCTGCTTCAAATCTCTCCCTTAAAGACATAGATTTAATGTAACTGCTGGTTAAATAATACAAGAGAATGGAGTCTAATTCTAGAGAAAAAGGATCTTTAGTTTAAATATCCTTATTAATGATTCCTAGTTCTAAAATTTTGCAACAATTTTTTTGACTAATAAAACCTTAATTTCTTTGTCTATAAAATGAAGTGGTTGGGCAGAATCACCTTGGAGTTTCCTGCCTGTTTTACTTTATAAGAGTTCTTTCCAGTTGTCCTGGCTCCTTTCATTCTGAAATCATTTCGCAAATATATTTGCATTTGCTTAGATTCATGTGTGATTTTTTTCTTTTAGTAGTATGTAAGATCCTTGAAGGCAGGGATCCTTTCTTTTTTTGTCCCTTGGTCCTTAGTATAGTGACTGCTTCACATAGTAGGTACATCTCACACACACACACACACACACACACACACACACACACACACATACACACATACATAAACACACACATACAGGTAGATAAAAAATAGATAGATAGATAGATAGATAGATAGATAGATAGATAGATAGATAGATGTATTTTTAAACCATAAGCTTCATTTTGTCCTTTATTATTCCTTTGAAAATAGAAGGGGATGGGAGCAGCTAGGTGGCAAAGTGGATAGAGCACCAGCCTTGAATTCAGGAGGACAAGAGTTCAAATCTGGTCTCAGACACTTAACACTTCCTAGCTATGTGACCCTGGGCAAGTCACTTAACCCCAGCCTCAGGAAAAGAAAAGAAAAAAAAAAAGAAAGAAAATAGAAGGGCAAATCATGGAATTGATTTTCATTTAAGTATAAAAGTGAATAGGAATGACATAAGAAAGGTTCACTTATAAAAAGTACTTTTAGGTAAACAAATCATTTTGCATGAGTTCTTTCAAAATTCTCACAACTCTTGGAGCCAAGGACTAAAGTTTCTATTCCCATTTTACAGTTAAGATAACTGAGGCACAGAGAGGTTCAATGACTTGACAATAGTTTAAAGTAAGTCTATATGGAAAAGTAGATATAAAGTGCCTAAAAAGTCATTAAAAAGTAATTTACAATCCTCAAGGGAGGGCAAAAGTAAAAGGAGAAGCCCAACTAGGCTTCATGTTATAAGTGGTCCTTGAATTAAGTTTTGAACATATGAATCAAAGTTATGAAGAGAATTAATGAAAGGCAGGAGATAAGAAACTTCAAAAACAAACAAATAAACAGTGGATTAGCCATGGGTTAATCCCAGAGGAGAGTAAATATAAATAACCAGGTTTGAGTCCATAGAGTCCAAGAGTCTATATATATATATATATATTTATATATATATATATATATATATATATATATATATATGTAGTTCATTGAGTCCAAGAAAGATGTGGAAAGAAGTAGAGAGAGGTAGAGATGTAGAAAGATTCAGAGATGCAGAAAGAGAGACACAGAGACATACATTCACTTGCTCTTTCTTCCTGCTAACCCCTGCTGATATTACCAATAAAGAAAGACTGTTTGGAACCTTAACATTGGCTCATCTTCATGTCTATCCAGGGAAGATTGGTATGCATGGCTCTGGCAATCAGTAGTCTGGAAGGGAGATTATAATGCAGGCATATAGTATTTTCTGTATTATTCCAAAAGAAAGGTGAAGAAGAGAGAAACCTTTGAATATAGCATTGTGTTTCTTATGCTTGGAATGTGTTCTATTTTATTGAATTTTTTGCTGCCTTCTAGGCTCCCACAATCAAAGGGAAGGAGAAGGGGGAGGAGAGAGTAAAGAGAAGGAGGATGAAGAGGAGAGAGAGGAGGGAAAGGAGAAGATGAAAAAGAACAAGAACAAGAAAAAAGTAAGAAGAAGAATATAAGGAGGAAGAGGAATGGAGGCCATTCAAAGAAAACATGCTTTTTTTGATGATTTTGTTGTTTTTATTGCTTGATGTTCATCTAAAAATATGAGAGGGAAACATACAGCAATTTTCATAAAAAATTCTGCAAATTTCATAATAATTTGAATGATGCATTATATTTTTTGTTGTTGTTGGCAGTTACATTTGATTTGTTTAAATTTGTGTGTGTGTATATATATATACACTACATATATATATATATTTGGTTTTTAGTACAAAATGCCATACAATGCTAGAATGCTGTCACTAAGATATTCACCAACCTATTCCACCTTGGGAGAATTTTGACATATTTTCCAATTTCTTTGCTTCCATGTCCCTGGGTCTTTCTACTGTTGTTTACTCATCATTACTGATCTTTGAATGTCACATATAGTCGTAGACCCAGAAACTAAATGAAAGTGATGAGAATACATAATGTACAAAGAATAAAAAGAATCACTATAATATGTAACAATGTGATGAGGAAAGTTCCCTACTATTGTCATACCACTTCTAGTGACAGAGCAGTGATGACAGTCACAATAATAATATGAAGGAAAAAAGTGATCCACTGCCAACCCTACAAAAATAAAACCTTATATTGCTGGTTTCTGAGTTAAGCAGAAAAGGGGTAGAGAAAAAAGGAGAGCCATGAGGTGGAAGTGAATTCTAAGCTTAATTGTCCTAATTAGCTATGTCATCTCATGCAATCTTTGTAAATCTTAAAATTAAATTTTACATGAACATTTTTTTTAACTTTTTGACCACATAGTTCAGTATAAAGTACCAAGTTCAGTATAAAGTACCAAGTTCAGTATAAAGTACCAAGTTCAGTATAAAGTGTTTCCTCGTCATTGAAGGACACTAAAATATATAGATTTTTTTTTACTTTGATCTTTCAAGGATCTGTGATTTTTTTTTTTATTTCAGAAATGATACATAGCTATTTCAATCACTGTAATTTACAAAATAATCTATGCCATAGATAACAAAATCATAGACTGTGAGAGGAGAAGGACTTTGAGCATTTGGATCTGTAGCAGAAGTAGTCAATATTGCTCCCAAAGTAAGGTGAACCACAGCACAAAAAAAAGCTATATATGAATAAAGCAAGAAATATATTAAATTAAAATCAATGCAACAATGAAGCAGCAATATTAGTCACTAATCTTAAACTATTTAGCAGGAAGGATGAAGTGTGGGGCCAGTCCAATGATTGTCTTGGTTGATATGACACTTTACCTTGGGATAGAAGTATTAGATAAATGCCTGACCCTCTTTAAATCCCATAGAGCACCTTTCACTCCTTTTATTTCATCTCTTTAAGCGTAGATATGTCATCATTGTATCTGGAGCATATTTGCTACATTATACGTCAAGCCCTGGCCAAACGGCCTTGGCACAAATGGAATCACTCACCATAAGAAACAAAATATGTCTAGTTATATACAGTAGTTTTGACATAAAACCAATAAAAGCAATTAATAATATATAATATTTCATTGACTGTTCATTTATGCTTTCAAAGTTTCTCCCAGACTCAAGCAATTTTTGGACAATATGTAGGCCTTTATGAATTCAAGAATTCTAGGAAATATTCAACTGAGTTTTCTTACCACTATTGAAAATAAAGATTCTGGAGGCACTAAGCAACTCTTACATATACTATGGGCTTTGGATAATCTACCAGTGGGGAATCCTGAGTGCCAGTTTTCTTTTCTTCAGTCTCATATAATAGACAACCACTTGCAACTATTTTCCCCATAGAAAAAATTGAGGCAAGCAAATATCAGATATAAGTTGAACTTAATTCTTCTCAGCATCATTAAGTTTTGTTCTCCCTTAGTCAACTGGGTCTTTCTCACATATTTCAACGTTTTAGGTCTCCTCTACTCTGAACAGTAGAATCAAACAGTAGATATTGAACTTTTCCAAAGTAGTGTACCTCATCCCTGATCATTTTCCCCCATATTTGGGGAGCATGGGGATTCTTTTGCATTATGATTTCTTTCAAAACTGCTTGGCATACTAGAAATAACATTTTTTTCATTCTCAATTGAAATAAATCCAATAAATATTACTTAATTACTTATGTGATAGTACTGTGTTAGGCACTGGAGAGCCAAAGACAAAAACAAAAATGGTTCTCAACCTCAAGGAATTTATCTTATAACATAATATATATTATGTTATATATAATATATATATTATAATAGAAAGATGAATAGGAAAATAAATAACTAGATATTCATATATGTTTATATATATAATCTATAGATATTATATAGATATTTAATATATAGTTATATACATATATTTGTGATAAATACAAAGTAATTTATTAATTTCAGATGATAGAAATGCTAACTCTGCTTCCTTCTTTTCCTCTTATCCTCCTTTAATAATAGGTAAAGAAATAGAAACTGATCAAATGACCAATCCTCACTTGTCAAAGTTATTATTTCAAACGGTAGAGACAGCTAATGATCTTTGAAAAATCTAGTTTCCAAACATTTCCTGATGTTTTCAAGCTAAGATCTACTGAAGATATAGTTTTATAGTTTTGTCATGTTTTTAGAAATTCTTTCAATATTACCTGCAGCAGAAAACAAACCATGTTTCCTAATTAAGAAAAAAAATGCTATTTATTTCAGAAGTTTATTAGTAAATTCTTCCAATTTCTATTTGGTACTATGGTTCTGGGATATCAAGGGATTCTTCATTGTGTGTTGAAACATCATATCTAGACTCTTTGCTTGAACATCCTTTTCAATAAGATGAGGATGACCATAAGGAAGAGGAGGAGGAGAAGGAGGAAAGAAATAAAAAAGATAATAGTTTTTCTCCAAATGTTTTGCCTAAGATTTTGCAGCAGCGATTTGAAGAGCTTAATCACAAGAACACAGGCTTATAGCTGTGAGAAACTTTAATAATTACCTAGTTTTACTTCCTAAGTAAGGAAGAACATTTCTGGACAAACTATAGGACAATTTGCTCACATGCTAATATATCCCACAATCAGGTCTGCTTCTAAATCCAGTATCCTTTCCCTATGTTCATGCAACACAAGTCCAATTTAAAATTTTATAAATATATAAAATACTGAATAACTTCATCCATATTCTTAAAAATACAGAACAGTAGCAATAATAAGTAAAAAAAGAAAAACTAAATAAATGCTCTATTCTAACAAATAATGTAAAAAGATGGAGGACTTCAGAGAAATGTGTGTTTGTATTAGTCAAGTAATAGCCACATCAATCCTGAAAAGTTGTTTTCATCTTATTTGGTAATTTGTATCTTCTTTTGCTTCTCTGACTTTCTCCATCAATGAGAGCTTATCTTTTAGTTTCCATGTCAGAATATTAAATTGCTGATAAATTAGTGTCATCTAAGCCATCACAGAATCTACTTACTGTTAAAAGTGTCAGTCACTCATCTTTCTTTTTTGATGTCTGGCTTCCCATATGCTTTTTAAAGCACCCTTTCAAATTACAAAAGCTATCCTTGTAGTTTTGCTCCTTTAAGGTAAAGCAGATTTGGTAGATGGATAAATGGTAGGTTTGGTATTACAGGTCTTTTTTTTTTTTTTTTTTTTTTTTTTTTTTTAAAGGGTAGGATAGGGACTTTTATTGTATATATATATATTTTATAATATTATCCCTTGTATTCATTTTTCCAAATTACCCCCCCTCCCTCTATTCCCTCCCCCCGACGACAGGCATGGTATTACAGGTCTTGGCCACCTGTCAAGAATTATTTTAACTCCTTAATAATATATTATTTAACCCCTAAATAACAAGGAAAATAAAGCCCTTGAGTCTCATAGCTAGCTGGCAACTAGAAAAAAATATTACCCTGTTAACTGTGTTAGTTTACATAGTCAAGTGACTTCCCCAAGCACATTAATAAACAGTATCTGTAAGTCTAGATACTATAGGGGATACAGAGTAAGTATATGATCTGTAACTTTCATTCTCATTGAAAAGCCACAGTTTACACAAATGAGACAATTGGCAAACAATAGGAAACAGCATATATCTCACTGGCTTGCAGCTCACATTCAATCAACTCTTATCATAGAACCAAAAGTGCATGTCTCAGAAAACCAGGCCAGCTAAAGTAAGGGGTTCATTATTGACTTGGCTGCTGTGATGTAGATGTAGATTTATTCTACAAGTAGGTTTTTTTTTTGTTTTGTTTTGTTTTGTTTTATTTTACTGAACCTTAGCTGATACCATTATTGTTATTTTGTGATAGGGCCATGAGGCATTCCCATCATCTCTTATGTTGATATAGATTTTCTTCTTTCCTAAGATCTCATGAGGAATTGTCAAAATCACTGCTAATAATAGTATCAATCCCACAAAAGATGGAGAAGAGTTTCACATAGGATATTTTTATGTATCACTCCACTGTCATTTTCCATGGCTTAATGATATTGTTTGTGTGTGTGTGGGGGGGGGTGTAATTAATTTAGATTAATTTCTTACTTTGGTCACATTCAAAGTAAGAAAATATTTTTATTGTTAGATTTGGGGTTGCTTAAAAAATTTAAGAAACCTGCTCTCAGAGAACATTATATTCTAGAGAAGAACATTACAAAGAGGCCTACAATTCTTGCTATCACCAAACCAATCCACATTCAACTGCCCCTGGTGGATAGCTTCTTAGACCCTGGGAACAATAGAACTCTCATTGCTACTGATTCTAGCTTAATCCCCTAAGCCATAGCACCTGGGAAATATCTCTCATGAAATGTTAAAATTTACTTTTCAGTCTTACCCAAGACGCAGAAATGAAAGCTCTTATCACTAAAATCTTTGACATCCTCAAATGGTGTTAAACCAAATGGCTGGATTTGGTAAAAAAAAAAACCAAAAAAAAAAAAAAAACAAAAAACAAAAAACAAAAAAAACAAAAAAACAAAAAACAAAACAAAAACAAACAAACAACAACAACAACAAAAAAAAAAAATCCACTAAAGCTATGACTTGCCTTTTCCATCTGAGTTGAAGCTGAAACTTTTTATGTATGTTGTCTCTCCTTATTAGAATATAAGCTCCTGGAGAAATTAGAAGCTGTTTTACCGTTTTTTTTTTTTTTAATAAACTAAACAGGAGATTGTTTAGCACATAATAAGGGCTTAAAATATTTTTTCATTCCTTTCATTTATTCAAGAGTAACTAACAAATAGGAGCAGCTAGCTGATGCAGTGGATAGAGTACCATCAGCTCTGAAGTCAGGAAGATCAAATCTGGCCTCAGCTGTGTGACCCTGGGCAAGTCACATAACCCCAATTGCCCCAGAAAAAAAGAGTAACTAACATGATGCAAAAGAAATACCAGGAATTTTTTATTTGTACTTGAAGTTAGACATAGCAAAATAACTTGAACTTGAGACAATGCAAATTTAGTGAGAATGCATTTCATACATATTTCATTATGGTATGTGTGACACATTTTGATATCTTATGCCTACATGTTCAACTCTGTGTTAAACATTCCATCTTCCTATTAAGCTTGAACTCTACTTTTGTTTTTCATGCCCCAAATGATGTTTTTTCTATACCTTCTTATCCAGTTTTATTATTTATTATTTTACTACCCAAGAAATACTTTTCTTTTTTTTAATTGTTTTATTTTTCTGGTTATACATGTATAATAACTTTTAATGCATTTTTTTTTTATGAATCATGTTCAGAGAGAAAAATCAGAACAAAAGGGAAAAACCAAGAAAAAAGGGAATGCACCATGTGTTCATTTACATTCAGTCTCCATAATTCTCTCTGGATGCAGATGGCATTTTCCATCTGAAGTTTATTGAGATTGCCTTGGATCACTGAATCACTGAGAAGAAACAAGTCTTTCATAGTTGATCATTGCACATTCTTGCTGCTAAAGTGTACAATGTACTTCTGGTTCTACTAGTTTTGCCCAGCATCACTTCACATTTAAGTCTCTCCAGGTCTTTCTGAAATCATTTTGCTGATTGTTTCTAATAGAACAACAATATTCCATTACATTTGCATACCATAATTTATTCAGCCTTTCCCCAACAGATTGGCATAGACTCAGTTTCCAGTTCCTTATTACCACAAAAAGAGCTATTGCAAGCATTTTTGCACATGTGAGTCCCTTTCCCTTCATTTATGATCTCTTTGGGATACATACTCAATAGAAACACTCCTGGATTAAAGGGTATGTTGGATAGCCTTTGGGTATAATTCCAAATTGCTTTCCAGAATGATTGGAACAGTAATGTAATAAAAATTGTCCATTTTGCCTTTAATAACGTTTAATAACGTTCTCTAATTCTTTGCTCATAAATTGTTCCTTTCTCCAAAGATCTGATAAGTAAATTATCCGTTGCTCTCCTAATTTACTTACGGTATCACTTTGTATGGTCAAACCACTTAACCATTTTGATCTTATTTTGGTAAAGGATAATAGGTGTGCATCAATGCCTAGTTTCTGCCTCCAATTTTCCCAACAATTTTTGTCAAATAATGCATTCTTATGCCAGAAGCTTGGGTGTTTGGGTTACACTAGTTCACTATAGCCATTGACTATTTTGCCCTGTAACCCTAACCTTTGCTACTGATTAACTACTCTTATTTCTTAGCCCATACCAAATGGTTTTGATGACTATTATTTCATAATATAGTATTAGGTCTGGTATAGCTAGGCAAGCTATATTTGCATTTTTTCATTAATTCTCTTTAATTTTTTTATTCTTCCAGATGAACTTTGTTATTACTTTTCTAGCTCTGTCAGAGTGATATGGCCACTGAATAAGTAGATTAATTTAGGAAGAATAGCCCTTTTTTATCATTTTATTTCAGCCTACCCATGGGGACTTGATATTATTCCAATTGATTATGTCTGACTTAATTTGTGAGGAAAGTGCTTTGCAATTTTGTTCATATAGTTCTTGACTTTGTCTTGGCAGATAGACTCCCAATATTTTATATTATCTAGTTATTTTAAATGGAATTTTTCTTTGTTATCTCCTGCTGCTGGACTTTTTTGGTAATATATAAAATGCTGACCATTTATGTGAAGTTATTTTGAATCCTGCAACATTGCTAAAGTTGTGAATTGTTTCAAGTAGTTTTTAATTGATTTTTCAGGGTTCTCTAAGTATACCATCATATCATATGCAAACAGTGATAATTTGGTTTCTTCATTACCCACTCTAATTCCTTTATTTTTCTTCCTTATTTAATATGTATGGGAATGCCTGCCATCTAGGGGAGGGGGTGGAGGGAAAGGAGGGGAAAAACTCGGAACAGAAGGGAGTACAAAGGATAATGTTGTAAAAAATATATATATCTATGCATATGTACTGTCAAAGAAAACGTTATAATTATAAAAATTAATAAAAAATATAAAAAAAATTAAAAAATATATTTTTCTTCTCTTATTGCTAATACCAACATTTCTAATACAATATATTGAATAGTAATGATGATAGTGGACAACCTTGTTTCCTACCTGATCTTAGAATGGTTCTAGTTTATTTCCATTGCATATGATGCATGCTTGACGGCTTTCAATAGATACTAGTGATTATTTAAATGAAAACTCTATTTATTCATATAATCTCTAGTGTTTTTAATAGGAATAGGTGATGGATTTTGATAAATGCTTTTTCTGAATCTATTGAAGTAATCATAACTTTTTTGTTAGTTTGGTTACTGATATAGTTATTTATGCTAATAATTTTCCTAATACTGAATCAGCCCTGCATTCCAGGTATAAATCCTACTTAGTCATGGTGTATTATACTGGGAATAACTTTTTGTAATCTCTTTGCTAATATTTCATTTAAGATTTTTGCATCAATATTCATTAGGGAAATCAGTCTATAAATTTTCTTTCTCTGTTTTAATCTTATCTGTTTTAGGTATCAGCATGATATCTGTGTCCTAAAAGGAATTTACTAGGAGTCTTTCTTTTTTTCCTATTTTTCTAAATAGTTTGCATAGTATTGGAATTAATTGTTTTTTAAATATTTGGTAAAATTCACATGTAAATCCATCTGGCCCTGGAGATTTTTTCTTAGGACATTGATTAAAAGACTATTTATTTTCTTTTTCTATTTTTTTGTAACATCTAAGTTTTTTTTTTTTTAATGCAAGGATAAATTTTCAACATTGACCCTTGAAAAACCTTGTGTTCCAATTTCCTCCTCTTTCCCCCCAAAGATGGGGAACACCATTAAATGGACTTTGTTGGTAATATATAAAAATCCTAATTATTTATGTGGATTTATTTTGTATCCTGATTCTTTTCTAAAGTTGTAAATTGTTTCTAGTGGTTTTTTAATTGATATACCATCATATCTTCTACAAAGAGTTGATAATTTGGTTTCTTTATTACCTACTCTAATTCCTTTAATTTCTCTTTCTTATGACTAGCAGAATGATTTCAGAGAGGCCTGGAGGGACTTACATGAACTGATGCTCAGTGAAATGAACAGAACCAGGAGATCATTATACAAGGCAATAACAAAATTATATGATGATCAATTCTGATGGATGTGGCTCTCTTCACCAATAAGATGATTCAAACCAGTTCTAATTGTTCAGTGGGTAATCTACACCTAGAGAAAGGACTGTGGGAACTGAGTGTGTGGTTCACAACATAATATTTTCACTCTTTTACTTGCTTCTTTCTCTCTCTTTTTTTTTTTGTTTGATTTGATTTTTCTTGTGTGGTATGATAATTGTATAAATATGTATGCATATATTAGATTTAACATATATATCTACCATATTTAACATGTATTGGACTACTTTCAATCTAGGGGAGGGTATGGGGTAATGGGGGAAAATTAGGACACATTTTCCCTCATTCCCCCATACCCTTCCATAGATTTTTTTCTCTTATTGACCCCTAGATAGATTTCTTCTCTTATTGATAAACTAACATGTCTAATACAATACTGAACAGTAATGGTGATCACGGGCAATCTTTTTTCATCCCTGATCTTACTGGGAATGATTCTAATTTGTTCCCATTACATATAATGATTGCTGATGATTTTTAATAAATGATACTGATCATTTTAAGGAAAAATCCATTTATTCCTATACTCTCTAGAGTTTTTAATAGGAATGGGTGTTTCCTCCACTAGTATAGTTTTGCTATTTCTTCTTATAGCTCTCTGAACTTCTCCTCTATGAACTTGCATACTATGCCACTTGGTGTGTGTGTGTGTGTGTATGTGTGTGTGTGTGTGTGTGTGTTTAGTATTGACATTCCTTCATTATCAATGGTACCCTTTAGTAAGATGTAGTTTCCTTCTTTATCTCTTTTAATTAGGTCAATTTTTGCTTTTGCTATATCTGGGATTTGGATTATTTCTTCTCCTTTTTTAATTTTAGTTAAAGCAGAATAGATTCTGCTCCAGGCTTTTACCTTTCCTCTGTATGTATCAGTCTTTAATGTGTTGGTAAACAACATATTGTGGAAGTCTGGCTTTTAAAACAGTCTGCTGCTCCCATTTTATGGGAGAGTTCATATCATACACATTCACAGATAAAATTTCTAACCCTATATATTCTGCTATCTTATTTTCCTCAAGTTATATTTTTATTTTTTTCACTTTCCCTCCTCACCAATGTGAGGACCACCTCAAATGGCCCTTCCCGTTGACATCCCCTCTCCGCTTTCTTATTCATTTCCCCTTCTACTTCAATTCTCTCTTCTACTACTTCTCCTTTCCTTTCCACGTTCTACTCCTAATTCCCTAGAGGATACACCAAGTTTCTATATTAAACTAAATATGTGATATACTCTCTTTAAGCCAAATCCAATGAGATTAAGCTTCGCCCAATGTTCACCTCCCTTCCTTCTTTCCTTCAACTGTAATAGGCCTTTTTTTGTCTTTTCATATGATATAATTTACTCATTTTACCTTCCCTTCCTTTTTCTTCCAGTCCAATCCCTTCTACACTAGTAGTTTCATTTTTATATCATCACAGAGGATATACTTATATCCTCTAAGTATATTCCTAACAGAGATACAGTTCTCAAGAGTTAAAGATATCATCTTTGCATATAGGCATATAAATATTTCAAGCTTTAAAAATCAAACTTTTTTTTTCCTTTACCTTTTTACTTTTTTATGCTTCTTTTGACTTCTGTATTTGAAGATAACATTTTTTGTTCAGTTTTGCTCTTTTCATTAAAAATAAAAGAAAAATTCCCTATTTCATTGAATGGCCATCTTTTCTCATGAAAAAAATAATGGTTAATTTTGCTGGATAGTTGATTCATAATTATAGTCCAAGTTTCTTTGTCCTTCTGAATATCATATTCCAGGGTCTTTGATACCTAGAAGCTGCTAGGTCCTAGATAATCCTAATTGTGGCTCTTCAATATATAAATTTGTGCTTGCAGTATTATCTCCTTGATCTGATAATTCCAGAATGTAGCTATAATATTCCTTGGACTTTTCATTTTTGAGTCTCTTTTAGAAGGTGATCAGTGAATTCTTTAATTGACTATTTTACCTGGCAATAGGACATTAGGGCAGTTTTTCTTGATGATTTCTTAAAAGCTATTGTCTAGGCTCTTTTTCTCATCACAGTTTTCAGGCAGTTCAATAATTCTTAGATTATCTCTCCTGGATCTATTTTCCAGGCCAATTGTTTTTCTGATGATATATTTTATATTTTCTTTAATTTTTGAGTTTTTGTTTGAATGATTCTTGATGTCTCATTGAGTCATTTGCTTCCACTTTTTCAATTCTAATTTTTAATGAATTATTTTCTTCAATTAGCTGTTTTATCTCCTTTTTCAATTGTCCACTTGAACTTTTAAATGACTTGTTTTGTTCATTGGATTTTTTCATTTCAAAAATTCTATTTTTCATGGAGTTGATTTCATTTTCCATTTAGTCAAAGCTATTCTTTAAGGAAGGATTTTTTCTAAATAATTTCTTTGTTTCCTTTTCAAGTACTCTCATTTACTTTCTTCATCTTTCTTCTAACTCTCTTTTAAGATACTTTTGAATTCTTCCAAGAATGCCCTGTGAGATAGAGACCAATTATATCACTCTTTGAGTATTTATCTGGAGATGTTTTGCCTTTAGTGTCGTCAGGATTTGAGAGCTGTTCTTTCTTTCTCCACAAATGCTAAATATGGTTACAGTTCTTTTTGCTTTTTTGTTCATTTTTAAGAGTTGAGATCTGCTCTTAGGGCAAAGGAATGATTGTCCCAAATGTCCCCAGTTTCCTCTACAAATGAAAAGGCTTCATGATGTCCCTAGGACTGAGGCTATTGGCTTCCTTCCAGTGCTAGGTAGATGTGGCTAAGTTCTATGTTATTCTGGGGTTCAGGTGCTTGGCATTTGCCTTTTGTAGTTGCATTGAAGTTCTCACATTTACTCTGCTGATCCAGGACAGAGTAGCCAATGCTACTATACTCATCAAATCTCATTTCCCTTTTTTCAATCTAAAACTTTAATTTACCCACCCATTCCCTTATGTTTTATTTAATTCTAATTAATATTGTATTAGGGAAATTTTCATAGAAGAAGGGATGGGTTGGCCCAAATAAGATCTGGATTGTCTTAAGAGAAAAAAAAAAATATTTCTCTACTTGAGCAGAGGCTTCCTGCTAAATAACACATAAAAGTGTTTTGTTATAGGACAACCTTTTTCTCCAGAGTTGGTCTGAACAATCTTGCTATTGACAAGCAATCTTGCTATGCATATCTATCCACCAATACTTTTATATCATTCAGATGTAATGTACTATGTTAATGGACAACAATATGATTTTAATGTATCGATCAAAAGGAGGAAATATGTGATATTAAAAAATATAGTTAACTACTGCTGTAAAGGGAAATATATATATATATATATATATATATATATATATATATATATATATATATATATATTCTTAAGAAGAGTAAAGACACGTCAGTAACAGCAGAGGCTAGGTGAATTTTTCAGTGTCGAGTATTAAAAAAAAAAAAAAAAAAAAAAAGTTTTTATTTAAAGGATGTACCCTGCCAGGTATGTTCTCTAAATGATATGATTATGGAAAGTCTTACCCGAGGTCCTTTGCTCTTCCTGTATAGGTTGAACCTTAAAAATCTGTCATAAATAGTTCTCCTTCTGAGTCATCCTCACAGCTTCCATCTCTAGCCATGAGTAGCTTTTGACTATTAAAATGCATTACACCATATGTTCTGGATTTAAACTTTTGAAAAATAATGATGTAAAGCTCAGCTGGATTCAAAATAAAGCTGTAAATATCATATTTAGTAGCATTATGGCGCTTCCTTCTAATTCATATGGTACAATCATTTTGTGCTGCCCAGAATTCTATGTACTGTGGAGCATGTAATGGCTGAAACTCCAAAATACATTTTGGAGAAAGAGGGGAGAAATTTCCATCTGCTTCAATTTAGCTGGTCGGTTAGTTTAGTATTTCATATATCTGAGATTTCATCACTGGGGATAATCTTTTGATTAATAAAGATCAAGGTTTCCTCACCTTATCTTGGTAGATATCTATTAAGAGTTATTGTGCTAAGAGTCCATTATCTTGGGGCCAACCTGGTGATGAACTTCTGAAAACTTGAGTTAGTTAAACTGTTTCTTGGACAGTAGACACAAATTTCAAATTTCAGTTGACAAATCACTTCACTTTTCCAAATCTGTCTTTGCTTAAATGTATAATGATGCTCTTAGAACAGATGGTCTACAGGGTCCCCCTAAATTTATAATATAGATAAAATAGTTCTATAATCTTATGATCATACATTCTTTTGAACAATAATAAATTATCTTTATACTCTCTCAATACCACAGTTGGAAGCCATATTTTCATATGTTCCTTTGAAATCAATTAACAAAAATTTTGCATTGACAACCCAGAAAAAAATGTTAACATTTAACTTTTTATCCATCCCTTAATAATTATGTAAAAATGAGGATCTTTTCTTCACCTCTACATATCCAAATTTCAGGCAACTGTGTTCAATTGACCAAAACCAAAAGATGGCTGAGTGTGTGGAGAGGGAAAGGGGTGGGGTGGGCTAGTAGAAATTGCTGCATAATCAAGGTTACCAGGAAAGCAATGGTGGGTAGGGATAAACCAGGCCCCAGTCCAAGATGTCAGCTGTTGGCATCTAGCCTGACTCTTCCCAAGCCTATTATATTCCTACCATGGAGGGATCCAGAGACCCATGATGTATGGTGCAGATCTGAACAAGGACCCAGGCCCAGGAACCCCAAAGAATTTGAGGGATGGTATATGTGAACCTTCATAATGTTAGATGACGTTAAATGTTCATCTGGCTCAAATATAACCTGATCAAATTCTACCATGAAGATTGTATATGATTATTGAAAAGCTCAAAGCAAACAACACGCAAGCAATCCCAAATGGAGGTGACATTAAAACAGAACAGCTATTGCAAGGATTAGACCACAGAAAAGTAAATGCTCTTCAATCCCCAGAAATATACACTTGTGCAAAGTATCCTCCCATCATTTGTTAGGGCAAAAATTCAGACAGTTTGATTAATATCCTATCTAGGAATTCACCCAAAGTACTAAAAGTGATAACTTTTAACTCCTGAACAAGCACAAAAGCAGTGTGTGTGTGTACATATATATGTATGTATGTATATATCAAGTCACTCCTTAAGAAAAGCTATAAATCAACAATTATACTGAAGATTATCTTGTGGGTTCAAATACTAAGAAAGTTTTTGTATCGTTGATAGCTCCAACAAAGAGGTCCTTGACATTAAATAACATTTGTGAAGTACTACACTGTATTTGGCACAAGGCAATCATTTAACAAGCAGTCCCCCATGTAATTGTCATTTAAAGATTTCTTTAATTCTTTAAGTTCTCTTTAATTTTTCTATGTTGATTATAAATTATTCTCCTTTCAAGAATTACAGAATTCAAGACATGACATAGTTGTTATTTCCCATATACAGCATTCAATTTCGTATCTCCATGTCTTTGCATAAGTTATACCTCACTTCTACATTGTTCTTCTGAACTATACCTATTGTAAATCTAGATCACTCCATAAAAAAGGTTTTATTTGATTCTTCTGGTTATCATATATCACTCTACAGTAATTTTTTATTTACTTTACATGTGGGTGTATATCTGTATCCACCCCACTGGAATGCTCAAAATTCACTTATATTACACTAACAAAGAATCACTAGGTAATTTCCAAGACTATAAAGAACAGAATAATTTCAACAGTAGCATCTTAATTCAAATAATTTCACATTAATTCACTTCAAGCTGTTTTTATGCATGTGAAACAAGAAACACAAAACAAATATATACTATTGCTTTGAAGGACTAAACATGAAATATACAAGTTACTAAAACTGAATTTTTGGGGAATAGATTTTTAACTGGGAAAAAAACAACTTAGAAAATCAAAGATTAAATTATTTGACAAAATGTTCCTTGTTTTGTCATAGTTAGATATTACTCATTTCCCCATGTTCTTTATAAGATAAGAAAGCTACTATTAAACTGAGGTAGGTGGAAGCCATGGGATTTCAGTAGTTGCTCTCAGGTATCACCAACATGTGAATTGTATTTGGAAGATTTCTAATCCATGAATGGATAGATTGATTTCTATAAGAACCTCCCAGTTCACTTTAATGGAATTCTGGTGAAATAAACATTGGTTTTTATTGACTTACTACTTTAGATGGGTAATATTCTGTCATGAAAGTGGAAAGAGTATTTGAAAACTCTAGGGCTAATAGTTCAGTCTAAAAGAGAAAAAGCCCATCCAATAGGCATATAAAAACAAGAACAATTAAGAGATTATTTATAAACATATGAGCAGCTACACATTTATCAAGGAATTTCATTCTTTTTCAGTCATTTCGTTTACTCCCAGCTGTAGGTATTCTCCCTCCCTCCTTTCCCACTGGTATTGTTTTTAAAACTGTTTTAAGCTTTTATAAATCAGAATGTTATTGCTGTTTCCATGTTGCAGAAAGCAGATAAAGTAGCAAGAAAAAATTTAATGAAAAAGGAAAACAAGCCAGCAAGGCAATTTACAGCAGAAAAAAAAAAATGTAACAGAATGTGGAATTCAGATGTATTCAGCAAATGGGAACAAAGAACTTTGATAATCTACCTTTTTAGCTCTGAGCTGTTAAATAGAAATTACTTTTAAAAAATATAGTCTATGTTTTCCAAAGGGGATGGAAAGGAAAAACTACTTCAAGTACTTTTTTTGGTGGTTGCTGATAAAAATTAGTATATTATACTTTTATAGGTTCATTCTATCATATTTATGTCATTATCAAAATAACAATGTTATTTATAAAGCAAAATTTTAGGTATAAAATGTATTATTCTAATTGAAAATATTTGAATAAAAAGATGGCAGAAGTAATAAATATAGAGATAGATATAACTATAAGTTTAGTAAGTTTGACCAGTGACAATTTATAGGAAATTAATTTAATAATTTAATACTAAAGTTAATGAAGTTCCTTTTACCAGTAATCTCAAACCCACTCTGCAGCTTATAAACTTAAAGTTGCTTAGAGCACTGAAAGGTTGGACAATTCATTCAAAGTCACATAATCAATATATGTTAAAGGCAGTATTGAACAAGGAACTCCAAGTTAATCTTTCTATTCACTATCCCATATTCTCTGTATGTGTGCACATATACACATATAAGTGTGTATATGAATATGTGTTCATATAAATATACACACAAATACATATTTGAGTACCTTAGTAAATACACATGCTCACACACACACACACACACACACATTCACACACAAATATTTCTTGTCTCTAAATAATCTTAGCATACTGGTTAGTCATGATAAGGATAGTTGGCATTTAGCTAAGTGATCAATTAAAAAATTGAGCAATTACTAATAGAGTCATTCATGACAGACTGAACCTTAAACATATGCTGAGTTATAGATGAAACAAACATGCTAATTCAATATCAAATGTTTAATCAATCCATTATATCCTTAGGTGGGGGAACATGAAATAAATATCTGAAGCTGAGTCAATATATCTATAATGAAGCACATTTTGAGGATCTTCCCAAAATTATCGAAGCTTTATATTGGGTGAGTCAGAGGTACTTTTACTATCATTATTCAGATATGTAAGAGTATTATATATATATGATATATATACATATATATGTATATACATATACATATATATGTATATATATAAATTTAGGATTGTTGTCTCTACTCTACACTTAATTCAGCTATGCAATTCTAAGTACAACAAAAATTGACATTCATTAGGTATTCCTATTACCTTTATAATCACACACATACACACAAAAAAAAAATTAAATAAAAAGGAAATACTTGATGACTCAGCACTTACCATAAATCCTCAGTTATGTTTCTATGCATTGAATTTTGATTTGTTTTCTTTTGAATACATAAAGGTTTATGGTTTCTGAACAATAAAACTTTTTCAAAGAGAATGGAAAAGCTAAAGAGGGAGTATGGTAGCATACATTAAGAACTTATGTTCATGTCAGGAAATCTAAAATATAGAGAGACTAATCATGGTAAAGAGCATTTCATTGAAGAGAGATGGAGAGGAAAAAAATGATATTGTCACTATATTAACACTTCATGGTATGTAATAAACACTTAATACATATTTACTGATTAATTGGTGGAAAGACTGGAAGAAAGAGAAAAGAGATTAAGATTTTAGTAAATACTTCTCAAGATTGGCATGGAGATAAGACATAGTAGACAATGGAGCCTTTGATGATTTAGATAACTGATGCAGAGACAATAATTATTACCTGCCTTGCTTTAATGAAAAATTTAACATATAAAAACAAATAGAATTTCCATCCTAAATTTCATTCTTATAAACAAAGAGAAACTGGTTGAATAAATACAACTAACAGGAAGTATGGGGAATTAACAATTTTATCTCAAAATATATGTAATCCTTGCTCTTGCCATATCACATTTTAAGTATTCAATTTTGGACACTGTATTTATAAAGGACATTGATAATTTGGAGAATATTCAGAGAAAGACAGCAAGCATATCGAAGGATTACAAGAATTCATTCCATCAGGATTTATTGAAGGAATTGAGGATTTTTGGCAGCTTTTTGTAGGAAAGATGTTAGGAACGAAATGATAGGTTCTTCAAATATTTGAAAGGCTTCCGTGGAGATAAAAGAAGAGATTTCATATGTTTCATCCCAGAGGATAGAAGTCAAGCAATGAATGCACAGGCTTGCATAAAGCATTAGTCAAGTGAATTTGTAGACATTTAAGAAAGGTTGACCAGGATGATTTTTATCATCCTTATATTCTCTCCCAAGGTAAAGTAGAAGTAATGGTCATGTTGTTCTCAAGGTGTAGTGACTTTATATAGCATACCTTTGGGCACAAAAAAAGAAAATTTTGTTTTGTTTTGTTTTGTTTTTTTAATTCAGAGTTAGACTTATTGGAATAAAAAAAAATCCTAACAATTAGAGTGCTCCAAAAGTGAAATGGAATGCCTGGAAAGCTAATTGCTTGCTAGAGATGTTCAAGTGAAGGCTTAACGACAATATGTCAGTTATGTGGTAGAAGAGAATTACATTCAGTTAAATGTTCATAGGATAATAGATTTAAATTTAGAAAGGACTTTAGTCTAACATCTTATTTTGTAGATAAGAAACTGAAATTTAGAGATACTTATGCAGGATTATATATCTGGTAGAACTATGGCAGTATTTGAACCCAGGTGCTCCTTACTTCAAGTCTTTTACTCTGTCCATTAAACTGTGATGAATGGCTTCAAAAGATGTCCAAACTCAGATATTTTGTTAAACACCTAAAATATAGTCATATTAGTGACATAATGGAATAATTTTCTAATAAAATAGACAAATCTTTTATATTAATTTTGGCATACCAGCCTATCATTGATCATGCTGAGATTTTTAAGCATGCTAAACATCTTCCCTTAGCATCAGTCCATGTTAGTCTCTTCAGGCCTCTCTGAAATCATCCTGCTGATCATTTCTAATAACAATAATACTCCATAATATTCATATACAATAACTTATTCAGCCATTCTCCAACTGATGGGCATCCACTCAGTTTCTAGTTTCTTGCCACCACAAAAAGGACTACCATGAACATTTCTGAATATGTAGGCCCCTTTCCCATCTTTGAGATGCAAGCCCAATAGAAACACAGTTAGAACAATGGATATGCACATTTTTGGGCATATCAGTTCACAACTCTACCAACAATGTATTAGCATCCCAGTTTTCCCACATCCCCTCCAACATTTGTATTATATTTTCCTGTTATTTTAGCTAATCTGAGAGGTGTATAGTGGTTGTCTTAATTTTTCAGAATTTTGTCAGAGTTGTCTTAATTTGCATTTCTCTTACCAATAGTGATTTAGGGGAACTTTTAATATGAGTAGAAATTGTTTTTATTTCACCTGAAAATCTTTCATGTCTTTTGACCATTTATCACATGAAGAATGGCTTGAATTCATATGAATTTGAGTCAATATTTCAGAAATGAAGCCTTTATCAAAATCCTTGAATGTAATTTTTTCCCTGGTGTATTCCTTTCCTTCTAATCTTGTCTGCATTAGATTTGTTTGTACAATAATGTTTTTAACTTAGTATAATCAAAATTGTCCATTTTGTATTCAATAATGTACTCCAGTTATTGTTTGGTCAAAAATTCCTTCCTTCTCCCCAGATCTGTCAGGTAACCTATCTTTTGTTCTTCTAATTTGATTATAATATCACTATTTTTAAATCATGAAATCAATTCGACCTCATCTTCGTATAGGGCATTAGGTGTGACTCAATGTTTAGTTTCTGCCAATTTCCAATTTTCCTAGCAATTTTTGTCAAACACTGAGTTATTACCACAAAGGCTGGTGGTATCTTTGGGTTTGTTGAATACTACATTACTATGGTCATTGACTACTTTGTCTTGTGAACTTAAACTACTCTATTGATCGATTACTCTTGTTTTTTAGCCAATACCAAATACTGATCCTTTATAATATAGTGTTAGGTCTGGTATAGCTAGGCCATGTTTATTTGCATTTTGTTTCATTAAATCTCTTGAAATTCTTGATCTTTTCTTTTTCCAGATGCACTTTGTTTTTATATATATATATATAAAGTAGAAGTAATGGTCATGTTGTTCTCAAGGTGTAGTGACTTTATATAGCATACCTTTGGGCACAAAAAAAGAAAATTTTGTTTTGTTTTGTTTTGTTTTTTTAATTCAGAGTTAGACTTATTGGAATAAAAAAAAATCCTAACAATTAGAGTGCTCCAAAAGTGAAATGGAAAAAAAATACATACATATATATATATATATATATATATATATATATATATATATATATATATATATATGTAATTTTTTTTCTATTTCTGTAAAGTAATTTCTTTGGATTTTGATTGGTATGGCACTGGACAAGTAGATTGGTTTAGGTAGTATTGTCATATGTATTATACTAGTTCGCCCTACCACTAAACATTTAAACTTTTCCAATTGGTTAGATATGACTTTATTTGTGTGGAAAGTGTTTGGTTATTGGGTTCATATATCTCCTAACTTTACTTTGGCCAGTAGACTCCCAAATAATTTATATCATTAACAGTTATTTTAAATGGAGTTTCTCATACTATCCCTTGATGATGGGCTTTGTCAGTAATATATAATAACATTGATATTTCTGTGCATTTATTTTATATCCTGCAACTTTGTTAAAATTGTGAATTGTTGTCAGTAGTTTTTTGGATGATGTTTTAGGATTTTCTAAGTATATTATCATATCATTCATTTTACTTCCTCATTTCCTATTCTAATTCCTTTCTTTTCTTTTTTCTTTTCTTTTTTTTTTTATTGCTAAAGCTAATATTTCTAGTATAATATTAAATAATAATGGTGATAACAGGCATCCTTATTTCAGCCATGATCTTCTTATTGGAAATGTATCTAGCTTCTCTCCTTTACAAATAATGTTTGCTGTAGATTTTAGATACTGCTTATTATTAAAAAACAAACAAACAAACAAAAACAAAAACAAAAACAAAAACAAAAAAAAAAAAACTCACTTTATCCCTATGATCTCTAGGTATTTTCATAGGAATGCATGCTACATTTTTTCAAAATCTTTTTCTGCATCTATTGAGATTATGATATTATTTCTGTTGGTTTTGTCATTGATATGGTTAATTATGGTAATAGTTTTACTGATACTAAACCATTACATTCCTGGCATAAATCCCACTTGGTCATACTATATTATCCTGCTGATAAGTTGCTGTAATTACTTTGCTAACATTTTATCTAAAGTTTTTGCATCAATCATCTCATTAGAGAGATTGGTCTGTAATTTTCTTTCTCAGTTTTGTTCCTTCCTGGTTTAGGTATCAGTGCCATATTTGTGTCATAAAAGCAATTGAGCAATACTCCTTCTTTACCTAATTTTCCAAATAGTTTACATAGTATTAAAATTAATTGTTCTTTAGATGTTTGATAGAATTTATTTGTGAATCCATCTGTCCCTGGAAATTTTTTGCTTAGGGAGCTCATTAATGATTTGTTCATTTTTTTTTTCTAAAATGCAACTATATTTTTATTTGATTTTCTTATAAAATATTTTATTTCTTCTTCTATTAACATGGGAAATTTATATTTTTGTCAACATTCATACCTTTCAGTTAGATTGTCAGACTCTATGCTGCCAAAGAGTTGAGAAAAATAGCTCCTATTTATTTATTGCTTTAATTTGTTTTTCATTGCTAGTAAGTTTATCCCTTTTATTTTTGGTGCAGGTGATTTTTTTTTTTCTTTCCTTTTTCTGATCAAATTAACCAAATGTTTATCTATTTTGTTGGTTTCTTTTTAATAAAACCAAATCTTCCTTTTGTTTACTAGTTCAATAGTTTTCTTGGTTTCTATTTTATTAATACCTCCTTTGAGTTTAAAGTTTTTAAATTTGGTATTTAATTTGGGGTTTTTAATTTGTTATTTTTCTTTATTTTATTTTTGTAACTATTCAGAGATATAAAATTTCCCCAAGAATTGCTTTGGCTGCATCCCAAACATTTTGGTATGTGGTCTCATTATTGTCCTTTTCTTGGATGAAATTATGGATTGTTTCTGAGATTTATTTTTGATCTACTGATTTTTTAGAATTAGATTATTTAATTTGCAATTGATTTTTAGTCAATCTTTCCCTGGCCCTTTATTGAATACTATTTTTATTCCATTGTGGTCTGAAAAAACATTACTATTTCTGCCTTTTTTATTTGATTTGAGATTTTTATATATATTTATATTGAGATTTTTATATTTCTCAATTTTTGTGAAAGTGCCATGTACCTTCACAGAGAAACAAATATATTCCTTTCTGTCCCTATTCAGTTTTCTCCCAGAGGTTTATCATATCTAGATTTTCTAAGATTTTGTTAACCTCATTAGTTTCTTATTTATTTTGTGGCTAGAGTTCTCGGATTCTAAGAAGGGACAGTTGAGGTCTCCCACCAGAAGAGTTTTGTTTTCTATTTCTTCCCGTAATTTGCTTAAAACCTTCTCTAGGAATTTGTCTGCTTTACCACTTGGTGCATACACATTTAGTATTGTTAATACTTCTTTGTTTACAATAACCTTTATCAAGATGTATTTTATCTCCATATCTCTTTTAATAAAATCTGTTTTTACTTTTGCTTTATCTGGTCAGATCTGCTATCTCCACTTTATTTTTTACTTCAGCTGAAGCATAATAAATTCTGTTATAGCTTTTTACCTTTACTCTGTATATGTCTCTATAAACAATATATTGTAACATTCTGTTTTTTTAATCCATTCTGCTATTTACTTCTATTTTAAGGGAGAGTTCATCCCATTCACATCCACAGTTAGGATTACCAGCTCTGTATTTCCCAACATCTTATTTTCTTAACTATAAATACTTTTATTCTCTCTTTCCACCCTGTCCTCAGTTCTGTGTTCTTGTGGTGTTGTTTTTTTTTTTTTTTTAATCATTTTTTTAATCCTTTTTCACCTTATCTATCAATCAACCTTCCCCCTTCTCTTATTAGTGTTTTTTGTTAACCTAGTAAATCCACTATCATATCTTATATCACAGCTTTCTCCTTTCCCTTATCATTATCCCTTGTGTTTCTGCCCTCTTTTCTATCCTGTCCCTCCCTTTTCTTTTCCTCTTTCTCCTTCTACTTCTTTGTGGGATTAAATGAATTTCTATACCCAACTGAATGATTAAGTTATTCACTTTTAAAGCTAAAACTCATGAGATCAAGCTTCAGACAATGTTCATCCCCTCCCTTTTCCCCCTAGATTGTAATAGATCTTTTGTACTTCTTCATCTTTACTAATTATCCCATTATACCTTCTCTTTTTTTTCAGTTCAGACCTTTTTCCACCTTTTAATATCATTTTCTCTGATGTTATCATATCAGGGACCATATACAAAAACAACCTAGTCCATGTCTGTCTGTCCCAGTGACAAATATAGTTCTCAAGAGTTACAGATATTGTGTTCCCATCTAGGAATGTAAACAATTTAACCCTTAAATATATTTTCCCCTGTTTACCTTTTTATGGTTCTCTCGTGTCCTCTGTTTATAGATTAAATTTTCTATTTAGTTCTGTTATTTTTTCAATAGAAATGAATGAAAGTCTTTTACTTCATTGAAGTTCCATCTGCTTCCCTGAAAGATGATGCTGAATCTTTCTGGGCAGTTAATTCTTGGTTGTAATCCCAGATCCTCTGCTTTCTAGAATATGGTTTTCCAAGCCCTCTGATATTTTATTGTAGAAGCTGGCCAGATTCTGAGTAATCCTGAGTGCTACTCCTTAATATTAGAATTGGTTTTGTCTGGCAGCTTACAATATTTTTATCTTGAGATTGTACTTCTTGAGTTTCACAACAAGGTTCCTGGGGATTTCCTTTGTGGGATCTCTTTCCATAGGAGATGGATGTATTCTTTCAATGAGTTTTTCTTCTCTCTGTTTCTAGAATATTGGGGCAGTTTTTCTTTATGACCTCTTGTAGAATACTATCAAGGTTCTGTTTTTTGTTCATGGCCTACAGGTAGGCCAATAATTTTTTAAAATTGTCTCTTCTGGATCTATTTTCTAAGTCTGATTTTTTTGTCAATGAGGTATTTCACCCCTTCTTCAATTTTTTTCATTATTTTTAGTTTGTTTGACTGATTCTTGGTGCCTCGCAAGGTCATTTGCTGCCCTGTTTAGTTTTTAATATGTTATTTTCTTCAGTTATCTTTTGTATCTCTTTTTTCCATTTGATTTATTGTACTGTTTAAGGATTTGCTTTCTTCAGACAATTTTTCCCTTCCTTTTCCAAACTCTTGAGTCTATCATGCATATCTCTTATTTCTCTTTTCATTTGTTCTACTTCTCATTTGTATTTTCCAAGAAGGCTCTTTGGGCTCGAGACCAATTTATTTCCCTCTTTGAGATTTCTTCTATGGAAATTCTGTTTTCATCTGAATTTGTGTTTTGGCCTGCCCTGTCACCACTAGCTTTCTGTCATCAAGATTCTTTTCTGTTTCTTGCTTATTTTCTTTACTTTCCTTGTGGTAATTCTTTTTTTCTTTTTTCTTTTTTTTTTTTTTTTTTTTTTTTAAGGTAGAACTCTGATTGGGGGATAAAAGGGTTGTTGTCTCAAGTTTCCTGTGCAGCTCTGAGCCTTGGCTTTGAGCACAGGGGCCCCATGTGTTTCTAGGTGTTATCTTTGCCTACTCTGTTCAGGAAACAGCCTGGCTTCCCAGAGTTTCCCTTCTGAGCTAGGACTGGAATGTGCCCTCTTGGTCTGATTCTCTGCTGAGCCAGGACTGAAGGTTTCAGTTGTTGATTTGCTGTGGTTAAGACCTTCTCATCAGCTTTCCCAGAGTCTATCTGAGTTAGGCTGACCACCCTTTTCACTCCAGTGAGATTGACTTTTCTTAAAGTTTGTCCAGTCTATCTTGACCTAAACAGCAGATTCATTTTGTCAGACTGTTTTGAGGCTTGGTTTCATGTAGTTTTTGACAGAATTCCCTCAGTTTTCAAATTTTTTCTACTATCAAAAACTGGCTTTTATACAATTAGTTCCTTTTGACTTGTTTTTGATCTCTTATGTAGATCTAGTAGTAATGTGCAGTTTTATAGGGTCTTTCATTGTACTTTCAAATAATTCTGCAGAATAATTGAACTAATCCATCAGTCTGCTAAAAATGCAACAGTACATTAATGTCCAAATTTTTCAATATCCCTTTAAGTATTTTTTTTTTTTATTTTCTGTCATGTTAGTCAATTTGATTGGTGGGGTATCTCAGGGTTACTTCAAGTTGTATTTCTTTAATTTGTAGTGATTTAGATACATTTTAATGACTATTCATAGCTTTGATTTCTTTGAGAAGTGCCTCTTCATATCTTTTTTAATTATCAACTGGTAAATTGATTTTGTTTTTATAAAATGTCTCAATTCTCTTATATATTTGAGAAATGAGGCCGTTATCTGAGAAAATTACTGTATGGTTTTTATTATCTAGTCTTCCTGTTTTCCTTCTAATTTAGATGATGTTAGTTTTGTTTCTGCAAAATCTTTTTTTTTTTCTTTTTTTAATTTCATATTATCAAAATGATCTATTTTACTTTATGTGGTCATAAACTCTTGCCTTAATCATAGATCTGACAGATACATTTTCCATGGTTACCTAACTTACTTATGATAACATCCTTTTATGTCTATATCATTTATCCATTTCTATACCATTTATCCATTTTGATTTTAGTTTTGTATATTGATTGAGGCTGTAGATTGATGTTAGTATATGGTGTAAATGTTGGTTTATACTTAATTTTTTACCAAACTGCTTTCTAGTTTTCCAAACTATTTTTGTCGATTTCTGATTTATTTTCCCAAAAGCTAGGATTTTGGGGGCTTTCCAAACACAAGATTACCATAGGTATTTTCTTTTGTGTAGTTTATACCTAATCTAATCCACTGATCCATGATTTTGATTTCTTAGATACATACCATGTAAAATGATGATTACCATTTTATAATATAGTTTAAAAACTGGTGCTGATAAACAGTATCTCTTCCTATTTTAAAAAAATTGATTCCCTTGATATTCTCAAACTTTTGTTCTTCCATATCAATTTTGTTATTATTTTTCTAGTTCTATTAAACAATTATTTTGTATTTTTATTATTATGTCATTGAATAAGTAAATTAATTTAGACAGAGTTGTCAATTTTATTATATTGCTTTGGCCTACCTAGGAATAATTTACATTTCTCAAATTGTTTGTATCTGTCTTTATTTGTGTAAAAAGTATCTCAGAATTATTTTCATACAGTCCCTTAGTTTATCTTGGCTAGTAGACCATAAGAATATATATTTGTCAGTAGTCATCTTTAATTATTTACTTTTGGTTTTTTCCCTAATTACATATAAATTTTTTTTTTTTTTTTTTACATTTTGAGTTACAAATTCTCTTTCCTTTCTTTCTCCCCTCATTGAGAATGGAAACAATTGATATAGGTTATACATGTGCAGTCATGAAATACATATTTCCGTATTAGTTATGTGGTAAAAGTTATGTTGTATTAGTTGCTATTTATATTGTAAATAAAAACACAGATGAAAATCTAAGCAAAATAAAGTTGTTGTTTTTTTTTTAAGTTACTTTAAAAAATAAAAATAAAGTTACTTACCTCTAAATAGGACCCCATCATTTCTTTCTCTGGGGATAGATACACTTTTCATTATAAGTTCTTAAGAATTATCACAGAACATTGTATTCAAAGTATTACTGAAAAGAGATCTTACAATATTTCTATTACTGAATACCACTTTCCCCTGGTTATTTTCCTTTCATTTTGCATCATTTCCTCTGTCTTCTCAGATTTTTTCCAGAGAGGATACTGCTTATCATTTCTTATAATACAATAGTATTCCATCACAATCATATATACCCACAATTTGTTAAATCATTCTTCTATTGAACATCCCCTTCTATTTCCATTTTTTGCCACCAGAAAAGAATTGCTCATTATATCATAATAACTATTTATTAAATCTATCATAAGAATGATAGCCAGGAATTTGACATTTGAATACATTAAATCAAATTAAATCCTATCCCCACCCCATTCCAAACCCACATGTAATACTTAGTAAATATTTACCAGTCATTGCTCAAGATGAGTGACCTGAATGGCAAACTGACTTAGAGCTCTATAATATTTTATTAAGACCTTACTTAAATCACATCCTCTTCTGTCATTTTGAGAACAATTCTGGGTGTATATGACAACTAAGCATTTTGTTTGTTTGCTTGGTTCTTTCTCTGTTTTAGATTATGCACAAGTGTAGAGAATAACAAATTAGTAATAGACAAAAGAGAATGGACCTTCAATCCCAAAATCATTCTTCTTCCCAAATGGAGGTTTGAGTGTTTTTCATGCATGCATTCATGCAGATCACTCTCATGATGGAGTGACATTGGCCAGTGTCTACTGCTCCATGGGCTAGTGTATAAGTAGGAAATGGAAAAATAATGATCTTGCCAGCAAGGAAAACAGTTCCATTCATCTTGCTCAGCTTCCTCACTGCCATGTATAATAATGTTACACTCCCCTAGAGAGGACTAGACTATTTCCACCACACACACCCCTCTGCTTGTCTTGATTGTCATTTGCCCTTTCAAAATAATACACTGCCCTCGGCACTCCTCATCCTGTAAAATATTAAAATGCTATCTTATTTGGGGGACCAGAGGGTCTACAAGGCAGTGTGAAAAATTAATGGGATATGTGTGAGTTTATGACCCTTTACTTGTTATGAACCAAAGATATATTTTAGGAGTGACCTCTCATTAATTCTTAATAGAAAAGACAGTTTCACCTCAGCAACCAAAGCTATTCCTTAGTACTATGGTGTCCCTCTAATATCTATGGGGAGCATTTAGAAAAGGAAGAGGTCCACTTGGCCGGGGCAATAGATCTTAATTTGCCTCTGTAACCAAGTGGGCTGATGCAAAGCTGACAGTCTCCAAGGAAATATTATTCATTATGTATTTACAGTTATTGGATTAAAACTTTGTAATGTGCTTTGTTCAATTAATAATCATACCAAGCTGCCTGAGCTCGGAAATGCATTGTGCTTTTTAAAAGCTCTAATATAGGAAAAGACAAGCAGTTTGTCCTAATGAACGCGTCTAATTGGTGCACTTTATTATAAAACACTGGAGCAGCATTTTTCAAGAGGCAGTTCTATTTGTAACAGGCTGTCTTCAGCATGTCAGGGTGTAATAAATGTGCTGCAGACTAGAACTGCTGATTAGCATTTCTGGAATCCCAGGAAGTTAGTAAAAGCTATTTGCTGTTAAAGACAGACCTTTTTAACAGTCTTTGGAAAGGGAGTTGTAGTACAGTGACCTGTAGGGGTGATCCAGGAGTATAAGTAACTTTCTATTGATTTCCTCTGGTCATTCCAGGGTATCTATGTTTGCTATAGGGAGAAGATTCTCAAGAAAACGAGTTAAATTTTTATTTTGTCCTTTCAATGTTTATCACACTGGGCATTTTTTCAATGAATGAACTCCCTTTTAATAGGGAAGAAGGAAGAAGATAATTGGAGTGGGTTAGTACAATCATAAAAATATTAAATACTTTGTCCATGTCCGCACCATTGGTGATATTTTAGGGATACTGCAAAATTTTCTATCTCATCCTAAGTTTCCTCAACCATTTTATACAGGAAGACTACTAAGTCATTTTTATGATGCCTTACTTGTAAGTCTAAATCTTTGATCTTTCATTTCATTTCCCTACATCCATAAGCAGTTCATCTCTAAATTAAAGTCTTACAAAGTTGCAGGGGGTCATTGTGAAGTTTATTGTCAAACAGGCCGAATATGTTTAAAGCTGGACCACAACTTCTATCTTCCTTACTATGAGGCCAGAGCCATACACAACTATATGTCATTTTAAGTTAATAATCTAATACATATTTTATTGCTTTATGCTTTATGTATGCCAATAACTCTGCTGTCAAAAATTATTCTTTTTAACGGATGCAAAATAGCCATAGACAAGAAGAAAAATGAAAGGAGATGAACATAATGTTTCAGTAGGACAAGGGAATGATGCTGAGAAATACAAAACCAAAAGTCACCTGTGAAATATTTCCTGAGTCTCAAAGTGAAAGTACAATGATTACCAGAAGAAAACACATCTTTAAAAAGGAAACTCTAGAGTTCTTAGACTGATTGTACATTTTGCCTAAGAAGAATGAAAGGCAAAAAGGTCCTGACTGAAATGATTACTCGATAGGAAAAGGGAGATCATCATTATTTCTCCTTTTGCATACTCAAAAAAAAAACCAGCATGAGAAATCATCATATCATGAAGAATGCCCATTTGAGTGAAATGAATGTTTAACAAAACTCTTTCTGCTGCCACTTACTGCTAAAAGTGAATCCTAGTTGATATGTCTTTTAGACTGAATTATAATGGAAATATTTTCATGTGCTGTTTTTTTTTTGTTCAGACAGAAGTGTGGAGTTGAATGGTAAAACATAATTTATCCATTGTTAGGTGTATGTATATATGCAAACACATATATATGTGTATATAAATATTGATAGATTTTACATGCCTCTACATGTACACACAAATGTATGTTTTGTTGGTGGTGTCTGGTGTTGCAGAGAGATATAATGGATATTCAGATAAAGAAAATCATTCCTAACAATTGAAGACATAAAACTGGAGTTGACAACTTCCATAATAAGGATCCTGTCATTCTACGCCTTCAAATGAAGACTGGATGGCCACTTATCAGAATTGTTACAGAGTCAATTCTTGTACAGATGTTAGTTGAATAAAATAATCTCACTTCTGATTTCTCCTCTAATTCTGAGATTAGGGCTTTAAAAATAATTTATTCTGAACTATAAATTACAGGTCATGGAATATTATAAAACATGACTGTCATCCTTCTGTGCAATCAAAGATGAAAAGTGGCTAGCTTAAATATAATGAAGAGAAAAAAGTATATATACATATATATATATATATATATATGTAAATACAAAAAAACCCTGTGCAATCAAATTGTCTTATATCTGTTAATAACTGTTTTGCTTCTGTTTGTAGTACAGTGCTGAAACATAGAAAATGAACAATATATTATTGTTGCTTGCTTGATTGAAATTGAATGAATCTTTAAAGTCATGAAATTACTTTTCCTATTCTTAAATTAAATAGTCTTTTTCTTTGCCATAACCCAGAATTTGGTTTCTACTCAACTCTAAGAGTCAGAATGGCCAAATAACAAAATATTCTTTTTAACTTAAATATTAAAAAGAACTATAAAGAGCTACTTCAAGCTTCCAAGATAGAGATGACTAAACTTCCAAACTCCTAAGATCTAATCATTATAAAGTACCTAATAAGAAAATTAAAGCACTTATTCAATACTTCCTTATTTCCTAAGGAGTAGCCTCACTTTTGAGGAAAAAATGGTAGAATTTTGAATAATACTTCTGCACATTCTACTTATTCACATCACAATGAACTGCAATTAGATCCTCCTCTATATTCATATTCCCTCAGGTGTTGTCTTTCATGTTTAATTGCTAAAAAATAAAATAAAGAATGTACTTTTCTATGACTTCATAATCTTTTTTATTTTTTTTAACATTTATTGATTTTATGTTATGGACTTAAGTTGATTTATTCTCAGACATAGAACTTTAGAACTTTGTAAGAATTGTAGAGCTTTTGAATTGAATGTAACCTTAAAAAACTTTTAATTATACATGACCAAGTATATACATTACCATCAAGTCAGAAAATGGTTAGTTATTATGGCAACCGTAACCTATCTATCTATGACTTTTTCAACCTGTATCATTTTTGTTTATATGCTACCATCCATAACTTTGTCAAAGGAAGTTTATCTATCTTACTGAGGCATTTTTTCTTTTCAGATCATATTACATAATGGAATATAAGAACTATCTATTGTTTATCCCTTGATCTAACCACATGAGTATTTTTTTTTAATGTTGCACTAATATAGATTTGTAGAAATGTCCTCTCCACCACTTTTTGTGCAAGATTTTTTTCAAGACTTTGCAGCCTTGTAGATTCTGTATGCTTCTCCAAAGCCCTTTGAAAAATGACCTTCAACTTCAGTATTTGGAAGACAATAGCATTCTAAGACTTGAAACTCTATAAGCCGTTGTGGTATAGATGGGTCTCTGATTTCAAAGCTGTGCCAGAGGTACACAAGATCCAGCAAGCTCTATCAATCACTAAGGGCTCCAAGTAAAGTCCAAGATGCTAGTTTTGTCTGGTTTATGAAGACTAGCCTTGAAAAAATAAAGGAGGGTCTAATAAATTATTTGGTAAATTATTTAATCATGGCATCTCATCTACTAATTAATCTCAACATATCTATATGGTTGTGACTGCATTATCACTGAAATCTGTTAAAGGACAAGCTGGAACAACTAACTAATTATGAAATTTAATGCCTTAGAGAATCTAATGGACTCAGAATTGTTATTCAGGGGCTTAGAAGTTATGGCCAACAGAGAGTTTCTTTTTTCAATTATTTCAGATACGCCATCATTGAGTCTCCTAGGTGACAAACTGAGCGGTGTGGCCATTTATTCATCATAAACTATCTAGCCATACTTATGAATGTCAAGTCATAATAGAGATGATAATACATGAATGCCTGTAATAGGCTTATTAAAACAGGCTGTTACATTCTTATTATTGCTCAATATTGACATCAACAAAGTGAATGATAATAAAAAGATTATGTTTCAAAAGTACATAATAAAATGTCACAAAAGAACATCATAAAAATGTTACAATGCACCATAAGGAATATAAATAGTTTTAGAAATGAAACTGTCAAACCATTTAAAGGGAGGGAATGCAATTCTCAAAATCCTCTGTAGTCCAATGTAATATTAAGTAAAAATAATCTCTTAGAAATACATCAAAAGTTAAATGTACTTGTCCTGAAACTTTGCCTGATATAAAAGTTAATTTATGCAATGAAGGATATCTTCCATACATTTATCTTAATTCAGGAAACGTGTGTGTGTGTGTGTGTGTGTGTGTGTGTGTGTGTGTGTGTGTGTGTGTGTGATGTAGTTTGAAAGTATGTATTTCTCTACTAAGAGCTCGAACCATCAGTCAGAATTGGACTGATACTCGAGTCTATCAGTCTATAAATTCATTTTCAACTCTTCTATATGCCAACTATGGACATAGCGAAGATGAAGAACTTCTATGAGATGCTCCCCCTATCTATCAGATAGATGAGGTGATCTCTAAGCAAAGATTCCTTTAGCTCTGACACTCTGTGTTTCTATGGTACCATCATTTCATCCTGCTAAGGATGAATTGAATGATTCTGTTTGGGAGCTTACTATGAGCTGCTTTCCTCTAAAAATGACTTACAATTTTGATAAATGGATCAAAGCAGCTGATGGCAGTACAGTGTGAAAATGAGAGAAGGAGGTACACATCTTAGACCAATTATCAAGACATGTCATGTAAGTTGAAAAGGGGAATGCAATGAAAGGTTGTTTCACTCTAGAAACTGCTTAGTTAGCAAGCTTGTACATAATAATAAGGTCTTAAAAGGTGACAGAGTATTAAGCTGGAAGATGTGGAATGGCAAATGCAGTGGCAGGTCAAAAAAGAATTGGGAAAATAAAGTTCTAAAAACCTAGTCAATGGAAGTTCAGTAATTGTTAAAATCCTTAGGTGTCTGTCTTCCTTTAATTGAGTTCTCCAGTCTTCCCATTGAGATATAAAAACTGGTCCTAGACCATTAAAACCTTTACTATAAGACCTGTTAGCATAAAGGAAAAACCTGTCATTTATAAAAATATGTCTAAAATACTAACATACAAATGGGGGGGGGGGAGGCAGTGAGATTGTTCAAAAAACACAGGTTTACAATTAAAACAAGGATAGAGTTGGTAAACTAGATTGATTCTTAAGTAGTCTTCCATTTGTAGCTCTTTTAAAACCACATATAAGGTCAACAACAACAAAATGCCTTACATACTTCATTATAAAACAGGAAGAGATAAACACACAAACATTGGAATATATATTGAAACATTATTCATAAGGGTGCTTAATCATTGAATTTTAGACAAGCTGTTTCATAAGGTATCAAAGTCACTATAGAACCCCACCAATTTTTTTTTACAAGTAAAGCAAATCAAATAATGATATTTGACAGTGTATTAAGTATTCTAGTCTTATAAAATTCTGAAATTTTTTGGGGGTACTGTTTTAATGTTCTTTTCTCTTGCACCAAGAATCGTCCTTATAATAAATGAGCTTTTCTGCTTTTCAGAATTATTATAATTTATGTCATATTCATGGGACTGTGTTTATTGTTCTCACTTACTTATTTTATTATATATTAGTAGATAAAATTTTTATTTTTTGTTGAATTGCTTGTGTTTGTCGTGTCTCTTGGTGCTATAATTTTCCATTACTCTTATATGCCAGTTTATTCATTCATTTTCAAATCATTTGTTTCCAGTTTGTAGGGGAGGCACAGAAAGTGTGTCTATGAATATATATATATATATATATATATATATATATATATATATATATATATATATATATATGCATATATATATTATTCTGAAATTCTTTGATGATATTCTGGGATCAACATACATTCTCACATTTTAAAAATAATTTAAAGAAAGCTATTCATTATTGATCCTTAACAAGGCTAATTTGTTAATTTTCAGAAGTTCAAGTTAAAAAATTAGCCTAAAACTAAGAATATTATTAAATTTATGCAAAATACTATAAAGAATCCCTTTCCTTTCTTATGTCTCTTCCCTATATAGAAATCAGTTTGCATACATCACTCATGGTTATTTCTACAGCTTAGCTTATATATTTGCCTTAAGATACTGGATAACCCTTAAGACTATATCCTGGACTAAAATTTTTACCTGTATAGCATTGGATGCTTTGGAGGACAAATCTTTTTTTCAATCATTGTCCAATCCTTTTAATACCTGACTTTGGCACTATTGGGATAGAATGATGATTCTTCCCTGCAGCACCCAGCAAAAGCAATCATGAGAAGGAGAAATCTTAGCATAATGGTTCATTATTTAAATATAGATCAAACAGGAACTCAAGAGGAGCAGCAAGTCTGACAAAATGAGATGTTATACAAGCTTGATTCCTTACACAAACAGAACTCTCAATTCTCTTAGAGAAGAAAAAAGCTATAGAGCTCCAGAATGTTCATATTGAATGATTTCTGACATTTTTAAAACATTCTTTTATGTAAGACACTATGCTAGTACTCCTGGAGCTGATAAATAAAACAGGACCCATCTCTATAAGAAGTATACGCGTTAGTAGAAGGGTTTAAGATAGCATTAATAAAAATAGTTATCATGCTGAGTAAAACATGATATGTCTACTTCTTGTAGGTCAAAACTAATTCCTTAGGAACTCTATAAGGTAGAAATAACTTCCTTCTGGAGGGGGAAAGGGAGCATGAGCACATCTTCACAGAGAAGGTTGTATTTGAAGGCATTGAGTAGAGGTGGTAGAAGTAAGCACATCCCAAACACAGGAAACTCATGAACAAAGTCACATGCAATATGTAATGCACTCTAGATGGTGGGTAAAGGTGAGGAGGACAATAGTACAAAGTTGGAAATAAAGCAGAAAAAAAGGAGGAAGACAAAATTCTTGCTCTAAAGAGTTTTGTAGAGAAGGATGTAAACTAGAAATGGACAGGCTTCAAGCTACAGGACAGAAGTATTCAGAATCAAGTCAACTCAGACTTTAGTCCTAAGCTACATACAGCTGGCTGAGTTCCTAGAGTATCCCTATCTGAATCTATAGCATCAAACTAAATGCAATTTGATGAGAGGAATTATAGCATAATGGATTATGGATTGCCATTGGAATCAAGGATCTCTAACTTCAAGTCTTGTTTCCTACATCCTGAATATGTAACCATATCTGGTCCCTTAACCTGTTAGTGTTCAGAATAACTTTGTTAGAGTTGCTCATCTGCATTGGTGGAGGTAAATTCTAATCCATGAGTTTATTCTCTCCATAATGGTGAGCTTTGTGTCAAAGTGAGGGAAAGGGTGGAGAAAATAAATATTTATAAAAGACTTATGTGCCAGATACTATACTAAATGTTTTATTTTGTTTTTACAAATATTATATCTTTATTCTCACAAGTCTTCAAGATAAATATTATTATCCCCATTTTAGAGTCAAGGAAACGGTAGGTTTAAGGGTTTGCCCAAGATCACATATGTTTGAGATTATATTGAGATCAGCTCTTTCTGACTACAGGGCCAATGCTCAATCTACAATACCATCAAGCTGCATCTAAATATTTATAAGATTAAATGTGGAAGAGCAGAAGGCATTCTGCATTGATAGAAGGAGTTTCTCTCTAGTAGACACACAAACAGATATACTTTTATGTACATATACACAAACATATTTTTAGTCTAAACAAAAGTATACCCTCACAATTTTAATAAAGTAGCAATAATGTTAAACTCAGGACTATTTTTGACAATATGAAAAACAAAAAGTATAGGACATAGTTAAAGAGAAAAAAAAAAAAACCCTTCCTAAAGTTATATATCTATGAAAGAATTCTTCATGTTCTCATTCACATGTTTCTAGATCTATTATGATTTTTGCTGGAGTTTTCACAAGTTGCTGAGCAAGACCAAAAAAGTAGAAGACCTGAACTGAGTTCTGGAAATGGGCCAAGTAAAATTATGAAATTTACCAATCTTTTTCTTTCATAAACTTCAATTTCTTGTGTAGCTGCCCTTTTTTCACCACATAGAGGACTATCCACTTCTTTCTTCTCCCCAATCTATGCTAAGTCTCATTCTCAAAGGGTTTTCTTTTCAATCTAGCCATCAGCCTGATGAAGAGTTAACTGTCAAGGGTTTGTGTGATTATATTTTTTAGGAGGAAAGCATTTTTAGGACTTATATGACAAAATGCTTGTTTTCAAGAATCATGCATTCCTGCCAAAAAGACTCCTTAGTCCTCAATATTTTTGTAAGTACTCCCTTTAAAGGTTTTTTTTTTTCTCTGAAAGAAAAAAAAATCATACCTTCTCAGCACTTTAGAATGCCTCTTCCCTTGTTATTCTAGTAGAATTTCCTACAGTTATTTTGCCTGGTTCAGTTAGATATCAGATTTCTCCTGGTATTACTAAAATTTTTTCATTTAAGTAGAATGCAGATACTTTCCTACTGTGCTATCCATATAAACACACATATACAACATTGTGGAATTCCATAATATTCACTAGCATATTATACCATAATCATACCATAAAATCTTATATCATACTGTACCATAAACATAACAAAATAATATAAAATAATAGTTTGACATCTAGACTTTGTAAAGCTGCTATGACTTTCCTGATATGCATATATATGTATGTGTATATTAGATATATATATATAATTGTATATCACATATAACTAATGTACCATGTGATATATTAAATGCAATATATTATGCCAATGCACATTATTAGCTACAATTTATTCAGCTCAAAACTCATCTATTGTAAAAAATTAAGATGCTAAAGGAAGACTACATTATAGAGACTTCTTCATTTATGAAAATATGAATTTAAGAAGTTCTAAGTATACTTACATCTATATATTTATAACTATCTATAAATATGAGAGGAAATATACTATAGACTTGCTTCTAACATATGTCTGTGTAACCTGAATAACATGACTTAACCTTTCATATTCTAATAACACTCTAACACTATAAACTGCAGAGAACTAGTTAGTGTCTATTGCTTCATAATTGTTTTTTTTTTTTTTTTGAAGCTGACAGTTCCAAGGCTAAGAAAATAAGAGATCCAGTATGTATGTATGTATGTGTGTGTGTGTGTGTGTGTGTGTGTATGTGTGTGTGTGTGTGTGTACTATCCTATGATTCTGAGATCTGTAAACGCTGGTGCTTGAAGATAATGGTCTTATTTGATATATTTATGAAACTTAATATCTTAAATGTAGTTCCTGGCAATATAATTGAACTTCTGAAGGATCCATTAATGTAGGTATTTCTACCATCTTGACATAGATAAATATTGTCCATAAATTTTGTTTCTATAAATATTCCATAGTGAATCTACTTAATGTCCTGAAAAACTTTTCTTTGGATCTTTGATTGTTACATAGACATAAGTACAATAGAAAATTTCCAGTACTCATATTTCCTTACATCACACACACTTTTTTTGGGCACTCATGCTTTTAATGATACCTTTTATACCCTCTCTTCTACTTAATTTCTCATTGGGAGGATGATATAAACTGTAGTTTCCAAATATTCCTCTATTGTACTGTGGATACTCCCATTGAATTCCATGCTGCTTTACGTCACAAAAGCAGAACATTTTTGCTCCAATCATTATTTTCCCATTGATGAAAAAATTTGTATGATTCCTACATTTGTTAATAAGGTAAATATTAAAGTTTTGATGTACAAAGAAATAAGAATAATTATTTTAATCTGTTGAATCAGAAAAAAAATGAAATAAAAAATGAGCATTCAGTTTGAAATCTACATAAAGAAGACAATTTTGGCATTTTTTTGAGATGAACCAATCAAGTAGATACATTCTATTTGGTTCCAGGTAGTAAAAAAGGAAGGAATGGCAGGAGAAAAGGAAAGCAGGGAGAGAGGGAAAGAGGGAGAGAGAAAGGAAGGAAAGGAAGGAGGAAGGAAGGGAGGAAGAAAGGGAGTAAGGAAAGAAGGAAGGAAGGAAAGAAGGAAGGAAGGGAGAAGGGAAGAAAAGAGGGAAAGAGGCAGGAAGGAGAGAAGAAGAAAAAAATTGGTGGAAATAGTGTAAGGAATCATTTTCTAATTATCAGAGCAGCCCAGGTATTGAATCAGAAGTATTAGCTTGCACTCAAGAGATCTTTTCACAGTGACTGGATAAGCTTATTGGGTGTGGTTGTAAAATAAATGCACTTAAATGTAGAAATTAGATTAAATTGTCTCTGATGTCTTTTCCAACTCTGAAATTCTCTGAGTCCTTGATTTGGAAGGTGAATGGCTAATAGTTCCATTCTGGGGAAGATGAGGACAATAATAGCTATTGCTATAATAATCTGCCACCACAGTCACCATCATCTATCATTTCAAGCAAGTTTTAATATTTCTAACACTTTTCTCTCAATCATCCTAAAGTATAAGTAGATACAGACAAGATATAATTTTCCCTATTTTGCATATAAGAAAATTTAATCTCAGATAGATTAGGTAGGTTGCCCAAGGTCATATGGCTAATAATCAGAAGTGAGAGAATTTGAAGTCTGTCTACACCTTTTTCTACTATGATCTGTTGCCTTTCAATGGCACATAGAGGCATCCATCCTATTGTATGATCTCCCCTGGTCCTCATAGTTTCTGAATAGACAACAGGCATATTTTCCTATATTTGGGGATCAAACACAAGGCAGTAGAAGATAAAGTCATTATTAAAATTCCTTGTTCTATTTAAATAGATGAGATTTTCCCTAACCACCTCATTAATTGCTTTCCTCCTTTAAGTCTTTTGACCGTTCTTCACAACATTTCTTTCGTCAGGAAAAGTCAAATTAGATCCATTCACCCTACTCTTTCTTCCACATAATCAGAAGGAACTGGATCTGTAATTTCATTGTTCTAGGAATATTGTGGTAAAAAATTTCTTCTGCCAATATTGGTCCACAACTTCACTGCACTTAAAGTCTTAGATCAAAAATTTTGTCAGATATGAGGTCCACTGGCCAGATGCAGCTGGAAGTTCTCCACAATGCAGCTGAAACCAAATTAAAATGTAATTAGGAAATACTTTTTTAAAATAAATAAAAATGCAATAAAACAGTATTATATCTTAAAACTAGGTTAATATGCAACTGGGTGAGATCTTTACATACAGTTTAATGTTTCCTTTCTCTTCCTATTTGAATCTTACAAAGATACCTAGAGAATTGGGTTGGCGAATGATTTCCCAAGGATAATATAGACAGTATATGTCGTAGGTAAGACTTCACTACATCAATGCCACTTCTTGTGCACAAACTTTCATTAAGTCTTGGAGGAATTTTCTGGGGAACTCAAAAGTAATCATGAATTTGGAGTTATATGCTTTCAAACCACATTTAATTCAAATGTTTGACTTACAGATGAAAAAAAGTAAGGATTAAAGTCATAGCTTATTCATGGACACAAAGATATTAAGTATCAGAATTCAGGTCTTCCAATACTTCCTGCACAATACTATGTCTGCCTCTCACCAAGGCTTAAGGTGAAGGTAAGAGATAATAAGCATATCATTAACTTATCTAGTAAGGAAAAAATTAAGTAAAGAAATATTGAAGTATATTTCTTCATGTGCAATTGTGTGATTAATATGTATATATGTATATATACACATATATATAAATAGATAGATAGACATGCATACATCCACTCACACACATGTATGCTACCTGATTTTAGTGTAAAAATTTCACATGTATAAAACGCAAATCCATCAGTGTTTCCTTTGCTTATCTTATTCAAATTCTCATTTGATAGAATTCAGTTCTCAAATGAATATACCATGTGCATAACTTTGTAGTATACATACACTGATAATTAATTCATGTCATTATGCAGTTCAAACTCAATACAATTCCTTTAATGCACAGATGGATTTTATTTTTTATATATATTTTTTTCTTCTTTAGCAGGATGAGACACTCAGTGTACAAAAGGAAAAAGCAGAAAAAAGATCCAACTAGAAGTTAGGTAATCAAACAGGTGCAGATTCTAAGAAGTTTAGATGCCCATATTTGGGATATTTTTTCCTTTGAATACAGGTACAGACTGATTAAATGAAAATAACCATCTAATGATGGCACATTGCATAGTTCAGCAAACTTAATGACTCAACCACATGCAATTCAATTCATTAAGTATTTAGTAAGCACCTGCTATGTGCAAGGATTCATGCTATATGGTAAGGTCATAGCAAACAATGATGAAAATAAGTTCTTGCCCTGGAAAAGCTCCTATTTTAACTTGGGGAGAGAAGGCAATAAGGGAGTTCATTGATTGGAAATATAAATGAATAATTAATATAAGAAAACTTGGGGAGAAAGATAAGAAGTAAGAGGAACACTGAAGACTTCCCTGAGAAAGTGTCCTTTCAACCTTCAAGGAAGCTAAGGACTCTGCAAGTGAGAGGAGATGTATATGCCAAGCATGGGGTTTGGAAGAGGTAGCGTGTGCAAGACAGTAAAACAGGACATTAAAAGTTGAATCTGGGGATTAAGTACACCAGTTAACTTGGAACAGAGATTGTATAAACAGGAACAATATGAAATAAGCCTAAGAAAGCAGGATTTTCAAAGGTATTATATGCCAAATTACAGATTCCTTATTTTTCCTACAGCAAAACTAATTATCATTTTTATGCCATGTATTCCTTTGGTAGTCTGGGGAAACTTTTGGACTCCTGAGAAAAATCATTTTTCTTGTAAAAAATAAAATCCATAGGATTACGAAAGAAACCAATTATATCAGATAATTGTTTGTTTGCTTTTTAATACGTTCATAGACTTCAGATTAAGCAACCCTATTCTATAGGGGAAAGCTACCTACAATTTTGTAAGTGGGTAACAAGGTGAGAACTATTCTTCAAAAAGAATTTTATGTTAGCTATATCAAGGATAGATCAGAAGAAGGATACTAAAAAGATGAACCAATAAAAACAAACAAACAAACAAAAAAACCTCTTGTAAGTGATTACTGAAAAGATATAAGGGACTGAAAAAGAATGGTAGCAACATGGTCTGAAAGCAGAGGAATACATGTGTGAAAGGTAAAGAATTTATTATATGGTTGATTAGTCAATGGACACCCAAATAGCTTCTAATAGCAACAAATCAATATGCATTGTGTGCTTTCTATAAGAGGATATATACATATTATATCTGCATTTATACATACAGACATACATATATATACAAAAACAGAGACCCATAAACCTTTACATACATATATACAAAAATAATACACATATTTATTTAGAACATAATTATATGTATGAACATTTATATATATTTATTTATATATATATATATATTTATGTCTTTTTACTCATTTGTTTATAATTTTCTGTGTTCAATGTGGCAGATTCTGTTACAGTATCTCAGCCAGAATTATAGTTTCAGGATAGATAAGAATAAGGAGATGATGAATATTTTCTCTGCTCATTCATATTATTTACTAATTAAAAACATTTAGAATTCAAAAGAGCTACTTAAACCAGCTGTAATCTGAAGAAAATAAGTCATTGGAAGTGGTAGGGTATTAGATCCTGTGGCCCACTCTTTGGGTTCTCATATTTCCTAAAGTTGAGCCATAATCTTTAAATGCTTGAGATAATTTCTATATCCTAGCCATCCCAGTTTTGTTCAGAAGCAAGTTTTTAAGATTTGTTTCATTCATTTTCCCAAAAATTTAAATCTTATAAGAGATAAGCGTGTTTTCTAGATTTTATTCTTCATTGCTAGCTTGGTACAATGTAAATAGACAGAAGTTAAAGAAGAAAAATCCTTTAATAATAATTCCATGTGCTATTTGATGCCTGGCAAATAAAGGTAAATTTAGATGCCAAAGCTTTCCCATAAGGGAGAAAAAGATGCAGAAAGACAGAACAGTTTTCTGGCCAAGTAAAGGGAAGATAGTTTGATCCATGGCAGAAGAACTGAACAAGGCTTTATATCTGAGAACTGAGTGTTGTTGCTTAAGATAATTAAAGTTATGAGTTATCAAAGCCAGGAATAATGTAGAAATTAAGGAGAGTTAGATATGCTTATAAGTAAATATCAGGAAAGAAAATCACAAGGAGGCACATGGAGGCACGTGTGTGAACACACGTGCACACACATATACATTTGTTTAAGGAACAATTTGGATATAGAAATATTTTAAGTATTTGGAAGAAATGGTTTTATCTTCAGTAAAGAAGTAAAAATATCTCCTCCCCCCAGTCTCATGGCAGCTTTAATAATTACAGGTATGTCAGGGGTATACCTGAGTTTGAATAGGATTCTGACACTATCAAGAAAGGGAGACATAAAAGGGAGAGAAGAAGGAGTAGAGGGGAGGGGAGGGAGGTTAGGAAGGGAACAAATGGAAAGGAACAATTTTTCTTAAAATACTTAAATAATCTTGATGGAAAGAGGGAGGCAAAGAAAGATAATCTGAATGTAAATGTATATGTTTATGTATGTGGTTTATGTGTGAATTTCAGCCCACCAATAGGAGTGGATAATAACTATAGATCCTGCCACACTTATTGCTTATTGAAAATAAAGACATTTGATTCAGGAAAGCAAAGTATCACCTTAAGACTTCTCTTCCAAATATATACCTTTGATGAATTCATCAAAAATAAGCAAGATGGAGAGATAGAACAATGTTCAAAAGGGAAACTTAAGCTTGCCAAATATGATCATAAGTATCATGGAAGATATCCACCAAGGAATCCAAGTTGAAAAGTGATGGCTCATGAGGTTAATGAGTTACTCTTTTCTGCATATGATATTTTACCACTTATGTCTATACATAGGCATAAACATACTGATACATACTAATAAACTCAATAGGTTGTCCAAATTTATTACTGTCATAATAGGGACAATTGGCACATTTCATCTTGTTTTTGTTTTTTTTCTCCTGTTGATAATTATCAAACTCATTTAGGAAATTCATTTGGAAATCATTACAATATCATGGGCTTGATGCAACTGGTACAATATCATACATAAATGGGAATATTTAGATGATTTTACACTCCACAGTGGTTCTGTCTTCCACTTAGCCTTCTCTTTTATTCTTTTCTGTTTGAGGGATGATGATCTTTGGCAAGCATTCATCTGCTTTCTTCTTCTATTCTTTTGTTTTCTTTTCCTCTTTTCTCCCACAGAAGGTAATTGAACAAAATTATTTCTTTTGTTGTTTTTTGTCAGATGCATTGGTGGAAGAAAGTTCTGAAGATGACATTTTGCACTACTGAATCAAATGCCACTTCATAATCAATGATAAACACAGGGGAATTTTGGATCATGAATCCATTTCTGTCAGTTGTAGAATTATAAAGATATAGCTTGTAATGGAAAAGTCTGCTATTTCCCTAAAAATATCCTCATGGACTAGGTCTGCAAGGTGTGAATGAATTCAGTTCATAAAATGTTTTATATAGAAATGAAAGCAGGAAAATTGGAAGTTCTTGCTAATGTTCTTTCAGCACCATTTTTTCATATTAATTAGCCTAAGCTATTTTTTGATCCTATATTTTTGGTCTTTTAACCATATTATATCTTCTAACTAATTTGGCACTCCGCTCAACATAAAATTACTCTTTGTTCTTGTTTTGTAAACATAACCTGGCCCTCACATGATTTTTTGCCAGTTTGATCTTTTACCAATTTTTTTACAAATTGGATTTATTTACTGTGGTTTCTCGTTTAATAAATAAATGTCATATAATCTTGAATACTTTTTTTTTGCTCAGAGAGATATTTTGCATATAAGTTTATGCTCCAAAAAAATATTGGTTTTGGACAATATATTTCTCTACTCAGTTAAGTATTTGATGACCAATTGTCTATTTATATTATTATTATTATTCTAGAACTACAATTTCAAAGGAAAAAATACTGCAAGCTACCAGACAGAAACAATTCAATATTAAGAATCAACACTTAGGATTATCTAGGATCTGGCAGCTTCTACAATAAAGGATTAGAGAGCCTGGAAAACCATATTCTCGAAGGCAACAATTAACTCCCCAGAGAGAGGCAGCAGCATCTTTCAGAGAGGCAATGGATCTTTAATGAAATAAGAGACTTTCAGTCATTTCTTTTAGAAAAAAAACAGAAATAAAAAGAAAATTTAATTTCAAACACAGGATGCAAGAGAAGCATAGACAAGTAAACAGGGGGAAAGATACATTATTTAAAGGTTAAACTATTTACATCCTTAGATGGGAAAATTATACCTGTAACTCATGAAAACTATATCTATTACTAGGGCAGAGAGAAGGGATCATCACACAGATGGAGGTTATGATTGTGAACGGATTACTATGTGATGATATCAAAGAAAAAGGCATTAAAGAGTGGGGAAAAGTCTGAACTGGGAGAAGAAGATAAGGGAGGTACAATGGGACAAATTAGATCACATGAAGAGGTACAAAAGACTTATTACATGACAGAGAAAGAAGCAAGGGGGTGAGGATTGTCTGAAGCTTGATAGCATAAGTTTTAGCTCAAAGAGAGCATAACTTATTCAGTTGTTATAGAAATTCATCTGTCCCTATATAGAAGCAGGAAGAAAAAGAGGAAAGAAAATGGAGAGGCAAGATAGAAGGGAGAACTGAAACACTAGGAGAAAGAGGTAAGAGAAAGGGGGGAGGTTGATAGAAGATAAGGTTGTGGATGAGGAGATTCAAAACAAAACAAAGCATTAGCAAGGATGGGTGGAAAGAGAGAACAAAAGTATATACAGTAGAGAAAATAAGATGGAGGGAAATACAGAGCTGGTAATCATAACAGTGAATCATTCCATAAAATGGAAGGAAATAGTGGAGTGGATTAAAAAACAGAATCCTATAATATATTCTTTACAAGAAACACATTTGACACAGAGAGACACAAGGAGAATAAAAGCAAAAGACTAAAACAATTTATTATGCTTCAGCTGAAAAAAAAAATCAGGAGTAGCAATTCTGATCTTAGATAAAGTAAAAATAGATCTAATTAAAAGAGATAAAGAAGGAAAGCTCATCTTGATAAAGGGTAGCATAAAAATTAAGTAGTAAAGATATTGAATGTATAATACAAATTGCTAAATAAGCTATTAAGCCAGTTACAAAAAGAAAAAGACAGCAAAACTATATTCATGGGAGACCTCAATATTTCCCTCTCAGAATCAAACAAATCTAACCAAAAAATACATAAGAAAAAAACTACAGAGATTAATAATAACCTAAAAACATCTAGATATGATAGACCTCTGAAGAAAATTGAATAGAAACAGAAAGGAATACACCTTTTTTTCTTGAAAGTACATGGCACCTATAATTGACCACATATTAGGGCATAAAAACTTCACAACAAAAGGAAAAAAAAAAAAAACAGAATTGTTTCATTTTCAGGAAATGATGCAATAACAATTATATTCTATGAAGGGTCAAGGAAAGCTACACTAAAAATAAATTGGAAATTCATAATCTAATTCTAAAGAATGAATGAGTCAAACAATGAATCACAAAAACAATCCATAATTTCATCCAAAAGAATGACAATAATAAGACAATATTTCAAAAGCTATGAATGCAGCCAAAGCAATTCTTTGGGGAAATTTTGTATCTCTAATTAGCTATATGAATAGAGAGAGAAGAGATCAATGAATTGGAAATGCAACTAAAAAAGCTAAAAGAAGAACAAATTAATAGCCCCCAATTAAATACCAAATTAGAAATTCTGAATCTCAGATATAATAAAATTGAAACTATGAAAAATTGAACTAATTAAACAAAACTAAGATTTGGTTTTATGGAAAAAAATAAGAAAATAGAAAAACCCTTGGTTAATTAGATTAAGAAAATTAAAAAAAAAAAAAAGTACCAGCATCAAAAGTGAAAATAACGAATTTAACACCAATGACAAAGAAATTAAAGCAATAATTAGAACTAATGTTGCCCAGCTCTATGGCAGCACATCTGACAATCAACCAAAATGAATGAATATTTATTAAAAATATAAATTGCCCAAATTAGCAGAAGAGGAAACAATCCCATTTTAGAAAAAGAAATGGAAAAAGTAATTAATGAATTCCCTAAGAAAAAAATTCCCAGGGCCAGATGGATTTACAAGTGAATTCTACCAAACATTTAGAGAACAATTAATTACAATACTATAAAAATCATTTGGAAAAAATAGTTTAAGAAGGAGTCCTGTAAATTCCATTTATAATACGAATATGTATTGATACTTAAGCCAAGAAGAACCAAAACAGAGAAAGAAAATCACAGACCAAATCCTAAAAAATATTGATTTAAACATTTTAAACAAAATATTAGCAAAGAGATCACATAAATTTGTCAGCAGGATAATACACCATGACCAAGTGGGATTTATACCTGGAATGAAGGACTGCTTCAATATCAGCAAAACTATTGTCAAAATCTACTATATCAACAATAAAAAAATCAGAAGTCATATGATAATTTCAATATATACAGAAAAACCTTTGGACAAAATACAGCACCCATTCCTATTAAAAATACTAGACAGCCTAGTGATAAAAGGAGATTTCCTTAAAATAATAAGCAGCATCTCTCTAACACCTACAATAAGCTCTATTTGTCATGGAGAGAAGCTGGATGCATTCCTAATAAGATTGGGGGTAAAACAAGGATTTGCATTATCACCATTATTATTTACATTGTACTAGAAATGTTGACTTTAGCAATAAGGAAAAGAAACTAAAGGAATTAAAACAGGAAATGAGTATATAAAATTATTACTTTTTGGATGATGTGATGATATACTTAGAGAATCCTAGAAATTCTTCCCAAAACCTAGTCAAAATAATTAAAAGTTTCAGCAAAATTGCAGGATATAAAATGAACCTACACAAATTGTCAGTATTTCTATATGTCACTGACAAAGCCCATCAGCAAGAGAAAGAGAAATTCCATTTAAAGTAACTGTAGACAAAATAAAATATTTGGGTGTCTACATGACAAGACAAATTCAGAAACTATGTGAACACAATTATAAAATACTTCTCACAAATACAGGGAGACCTAAAAACTGGAAAAATATCAGTTGCCAAGTTTATATAACAAAAATAACAATTCTGCCTAAATTGATCTACTTGCTCAGTACCACATTAAATCACACTGCCCAAAACAGTTTTAGAGAATTAGAAAAAAATGATAAAAGATTTCATCTGGAAGAAGAAAAGGCCAAGAATATGAAGGAAATTAATGAGAAAAAAAAAATACAAAGGATGGTGGCGTAGAAGTAGAAGACCTAAAACTCTATTTTAAAGCAGCAGTCATCAAAACTATTGACTAAGAAACAGAGTGATGGATCAGTGGAATAGATTAAATACACATGCCACAATAATCAATCCCAGAGTAATCTAGTATTTGATGAACCCCCAAACTCCAGGTTCTAAAATACTATTTAACAATAATCTCTAAGAAAACTGAAAAACAATGAGTCATAAACTGAGCATAGACCTATATCTCACATGTTATACTACAATAAGGTCAAAATGGGTATATGATTTGGGCATATAGAGTGATACCATAAGCAAATTAGTAGAGTATGGGATAATTTTACTATCAGAACTTTAGAGAAGGGAGGAATTTATGACCAAAGAAGAACTAAAGAACATAATGAAAGGCAAAATAGCCAACTTTAATTATATTAAATTTAAAATTTTTTGCACAAACAAAAGCAACAGAAACAAGACTAAAAGGGAAATACCAATCTGGGAAAATTTTTTTTCAGCCAATATTTATGATAATTGTTTGATTTCTAAAATATATAAGGAACTATGTAAATTTATAAGAATACAAGTCATTCCCCAATTGAAAAAAGGTCAAATGATATGAATTGATAATTTTCAGATGATGAAATTAAAGCCACCTATAGTCATATAAAAATGTTATAAATCACTATTAAGAGAAATGCAAATTAAAACAACTCTGAGGTACCACAGGAAAAGATAATGAAAAATATTGGAAGGGATGTGGGTAAACTGGAACACTATTGCATTGTTGTTGCAGTAGTGAAATGATCCAACCATTCTGGAGAGCAATCTGGAACTGTGGCCAAAGGCTTTTAAAACTGTACATAACCTTTGACTTAGCAGTGCCATTACTGGATCTGTATCCTAAGGAAATCATGAAGAAGGCAAAAAGACCCACAAGTGCAAAGATGTTTGTAGCAGCTCTTTTTGTTGTAGCAAAGAATTAGAAAATTAGTAGATGCCCAAAGAATGCCTGAACAAGTAAGTCATAGTATATGAAGGTAATGGAATGTTATTGTTTTACAAAAAAGAAAAAAAATTATGAACAAGATGATTATGGAAAGGCCTGGAAAAATTTACATGAACTGATGATGAGTAAAATAAGCAGAACTAGGAACACATTGTAAAGTAATAGGAAGATTATGCAATGAACCATGAAAGCCTTGGTTCTCAGTGATTCAGTGATGCAAGGCAGTATCAATAGACTTTAGATAGAAAATGCCATCTACTTCCAGAAAAAGAACTGATATTTAAAGTAAATTAAAACATGCTTCTTTTTATCAGTTTTTCTTTCTCCCATGTTCTGATTTTTCTGCCCCAGCATGATTCATAAAGCAATGGATATTAAAATAAATAAATAAATGAAAAAATGAATTTATTTTTATCTTTTCCCCTACAATTGGGATAGAATACTCATAATTCAATACAACCTTATTCTTTCTGGCTTCAAATAATAAAAGCTGTATTTTTTAATGAATTAGTCCTAAATTTAATCAACATTGACTTGCAAATGAAAATTTTAGCTGAATAACACAAGCAAAATGTAGTGGTACATGATATGTGTAAGGAGGTTTAACATTGGAAAAGAAGAATTATTCATAAGAATTGTCATCAGCAATGTGATCAGAAGTATAAGAAAAGAACTATGGGTCCATCACAAAGTAAAAACAAAGTACAATGGGTAGACAGTACATTTGCCCCAACATTATCCATGCAATGGCAAAAGACATAAAGTCAAACAATAATTATGAGAGGAAGTGAGCCAGAGTTCAAGAGGATGAACAGGCTCATAATCTGTAAAATTATCTTAATAATATCATTGATACACAAACGCACCTAGAGATAGATAGATAGATAAGATAGAGTATTTTCAGTCCTTTTCCCAATCACATTTTCCTCAACTAATAGCATATTGTCAGAATGTTCTATGTGCTTAAACATCACTTCAGTTAGACTATTCAAATATAGTCTATACTGATAAAATACTCTCTCCTCATTTATTTTGCCAGTGATCCATGAAAGACAGGATGACAATCAATGGATGATAAAACCTGAGTAACAGAGAGTATAAATGATTTGACAACATGGAATGGGACCTCATTTCATAGTTTCTATCATACAAGCCTCTTATAAGTCTATTATGTAAAACTTGCCCTGAAGGAAAGAACATGCTTTTTTCTCTCTGCAGCTTTATAGGCCATGTAACAATTTTCTTCTCAGCTGAGACTTTGCTATTATTGTCAGAAAGCAGCAAGATTCTGGCTATATTACCTGTCTTCACAGTGGAGCATTGTAGAAATGCAAGTTTGAATGTAACTCAAACATACAAGACTTAGAAAACAGATGGGGTGCTTTTTAAAGTAACATTGAATTTTAAAAGTGACCATGAGCTTTATTCAAGGTTGAGATCTCTTTACTGTACAAAATTCATCCCTAGGCAAAAGGAACACTCCTTTATTACCCAGCATTTTTTTTCCCAAGACTCTAGAGATTGTAAGACTCTAGAGTCAACTAATATATATGCTAAGTCACTGGTGTGGTAAAAGAGAAGCTTACAGTATTCTTAGATAAAATTGTTAAATTACTCTCAAGATCTCATTTTTACAGTGAATTTTGTTGTCATAACGTGTAACAATAAAAGCTACTATTTTAAAATTGTTTATGTTTGAGGAGTTTGTTCTTTTTTTACTAAAGTTATAATAGCTTCCCCTTAGGTTTGTGTTTAGTATTTTTGTGTCTGGAAGACTGGGTTTGGGGGTATTTTTAAAAATTTATTCACTGTGGGATTTTTCATCAGAATTCTCTAAAAATATATTGGTAAAATATCATTCTCATAAACAAATGCTTTAAGAACCTTCACTATGAATTAACATCACCTGCATCATACTCCTCTCTGGCTGTAATTTCAGGAGGGTTGCAGTGAAGTTAAATGCATTTTTAGACATCCCACATGCACTGATTCATTTTGCTTTAACTGCATTTTGTTATAAAGGAGTGTTCTAGAAGTAAGTGTGGGGAAGCATTGGAAAAGACAGTATTTTTAAGAGCATCAAATTAAAGTAAACTCCATTTGAACAAATGAATTACACGAAGATTAAGCCATGTCAATAGTATGTAAACTCTTGAAGTACAGGGAGTCTTAGATATTTATTTTATTTGTATCTGTAGCACCTACCCTAGTTTTGCATAGCATAGATGAAAAGTAATGAAATACACTAAGAATCTTTGATTTCTTCAGTATTGGAAGTGGGGTTTTAAAACAAGTCTGAGGGAGATGTCCTAGTCAAGTAACTTCCCAAGAGCATAGTAGAATATCAGAAGCAGGATATAAAATTAGGTTTTTATACTTCTAAGCTCACATTCCATTTACTACAACATTCTGTTTCATAGGCACTTAATGAATCTTTGTGAAATTGAATTGAATTTGATGTCTTCATTTACAATACCATAATAAAAAACTATATACAATCATCTTTACTTGGGATATGTACTTTTCTCTCTATTCACAATTTGCCATTCTGGTACAGGATCACTTCATTTAAGGCTATGGATTGATTTTTTTTAAATTTCTTTTGTCTTTTTTTCTCTGTCTAAAGTCTCATCCACTACAATCCAGTCTTTATTCAGTTGTCAAAATGATTTTCCTAAGACACAAATCTAATCACATCACCTCACTACTCAATAAACTCAAGTGGTTTGACATTACCTTTAGGATCAAATACAAATGTTTACATTTGACATTTAAAGCTCTTCATAACATGGTCCCTTTCTACATTTCCAGTCATCTTATATGTTATTTCCTACCACATACTCCACCATCCAATGGCACTGCTATTTTTACTGCTCTTCAAATGTAGCATTCCATGTCCCAAATCTGCTTTTTGAGTGTGTGTACTCCATAACCAAATATTTTATTTTTTTTAATTTCCTATATGAACTTCCTGACTTTCTTGGCTTATTTCAAGACTCCACTAAAATTGTATATACTGTATGTAGTCTTATACATTTTCCTGCTATTACTACTGCCTTCCCTCTGAATTACATTATATTTAGAGTTACACACACACACATATGTAATATATGTAAAATACATATATATTTGGATGTTTGATATTTGTCCTACTGTCTCACACATTAAAATGGGACTTCTATAAATTTTTGCCTTTTTTGTATGCTCAGCTCTTATCATCTGTGACATAATTGATAATCATTTATGAAACACTCATTATGTGGTAGGCACTGTACTCTGCACTAGAGATACAAAGAAGGCAAAAGACATTCCCTGCCCTCCAAAGAACCCATAGTTTAACAGGAGAAACAACACATAAGAAGTTAAAAAGGAGCTGAGGGAGTATAAAGTATTATGTTGGATGCTCATTTTTCTAAGTGGTAAAAAGAAAAGAAAATATATATTTTCAAGAAAAGATTAATATTTCTTTTTATTTTGGAAGGTCATAATTAGAAGGCAGCTGTTTGAAAAATGTATACACATACACATATATAGACATATATCTATATATGTGTATGTGTATACATTTTTCATATAAGCATATATATGTGTATGTGTATATACATTTATATATATATATATATATATATATATATATATATATATATATATATATATATATATATATATATATATGACTGATTTTAGTGGTGTGCCAGCTCAATATAAGTCAGTGGTATGATATAGTAGCCCAGTTGTCCCTGTTATCATTTTGGACTGAATCAAAGGAGATAAGACTTTTAAGAATAAGGAAATAGTAGTTTCTTTATGCAATACCTTGGTCAGATCACTTCTGAATTCACATCATTTTATGGAATATCCATGGATATGGATGGATTTCATATCTTATCTGGCCACAAATATTCATGTAGATCATTGACAAACTTGAGGGGATACAGAAGAAAGCAAATAAGATGGTAAAGGCCCCTAAATTGATGATATGTATATATAAGGTAAAGGAATAGAAGTGGTCCATTGTGAAAAAGAAAAGACTTGGCTGGGATGTGGAGGAAGGAAAGCATGATATTTGTCTTCAAACTTTTGACCAACATTGATGTAGACAAGAGAATGAGAGATACAATTTGCTGTTTGGCCACAGAGAATAAAGCAAGATGGTTGAAACTGCAAACATTAAAAAAAAAAAAAATTAGGTTTAATGTCGAAAGTTGATTTAGGCCATCTTCCTTATAATTGGTACTGACTAAAAGTCGGAACTCTGGGAAAGGTATATTTGAAGCAAGCATACTTACATCAGGATATTTACTTAGAGTTATTGATGACATAATGGTTCTCTAGTTCACAAATACTTAGTGTGATGTTATGATGTAATTGCTCTAGTTGGCATATAATTAGTGTGATACGGTGATGTAATGTTCTACAGCTGGCACATGCTCAGTGTGCTGTAGTGATGTAATCATACTAAAGTATTTAAGGACTTGACTTGAAATAAACAGACTCTATTTATGTTCTCTCCTGCCTCCATCACTTCTCCACCAAAGACCAAGGCCCCTCAGGAGATCCAAAAAGCTAACGCCCAGACATTACATTTTGGGGCCTAAATTAGAAATGCAGAGCCTTGCAAAGCAGTACACAAATCAGCTTGACTAACATGATTAGCCAAGTTCAGTGGAGAAGTCCCTGTGACTGGGAAATAGGGTAAGTATAAAAATAGGCAAGCAGGAGGATTTGATAAGTGCTAAATGAGGCAGATAGTAAGAAATGAGTCTCCCTCCCCAGGAGAGTATAAAGCATGCTTAGTTAGGTTAACAGAGAAGCAAAGTTTGTTAGTAACTCAGAAGCAGATCAATGAGTTCTCAGGTGCTCAGAAGGGCATGTTTCCTTGGCTCTTTAAGTTTTGGAGATTAGAACCAGAAAGGTAGAAGTTAATGAGAGAACAACTAACTGAATACAATGGAGTAAAATTGGTTTTAAGGAATCCTACAAGTTGTAAAATGAGGAAAGATTTTTGTTTGGATTGTCAAACAAAGAAATATCAGGAGAGAAACAAGCAAAGGATTGGTGGCTGGCTTCAGAGGGCACAGCATATGGAACATAGTTAAAGAAGTCTTTTTTAGTATTTTACTGATTTATTTTGCTTGTTTACTACAAGAAAACTGGACAGGAAAAGAGTTAAGCATGTTAAATACCATGGTGAGTTAGCAAAAAAGGAATGATAAGAAAGGGTGTGGCACTTTTCATATTCAAAACCCAGTTTCAATTCTGTTCACACCTGAGCAAGATCCCTTAGGGTATTTCCCATCACCTGACCCTCCTCCCTCAACTCCACTTTCCTGGGCAGGAGGAAGAGGAGGAAGAGTGGGAGGGGCAATGACAACATCAGTATGCAATCATTCTAGCTCTTACTTATTACCCAGGATATATAAATATAATTATCTGAGTCAGCCTATTCAGTCGGTGTGGTACAAAGAATTGCCACAGCCCAAATAGAATTTGTAGCTTACAATATATATCAGCTCTTTAAGGAACTTCAAGAGCAAGTGAGAAAGCATCCAGGTAAAATTTATATCTTGCATGTCCACTCTCATAGTGGACTTCCAGGTCCTATTTTTGATGGTAATTCAAAGACCCATAGCCTTCTATGTTGGCCAATACTCCTTTACTTCAGGAAGCCCAAGAATCTCATTCTAAATATCATCAGGCTCAGGTCAGCTAGGTGGCGTAATGGATAGAGCACCAGCCCTGAAGTCAGGAGGTCCTGAGTTCAAATCTGGTCTCAGATACTTAATACTTCCTAGCTGTGTGACCCTGGGTAAGTCACTTAACCCCAATTGCCTCAGCAAAAACAAAATAAAACAAAACAAAACAAAAACAGAATAAATAAATAAATGAATGAATAAGTATCATCAGGCTGCTCAAGCCTTACATTTGCAATTTGGGATAACTAAAGAGGAAGCTAGGAGCATAGTAAAAGCCTGTCCAGCTTGCCTTCCTTTCCACACTCCTATGCTCCCTCCAGGGAAGAATCCTCTTGGTTTGAGACCCAATGAAATTTGGCAAATGGATGTGACCCATTATAACTCTTTTGGTCATCTGTCTTTTATACATGTTGTGGTAGACACTTTTTCAGGATTCACTTTTACAATACCAGAAGCAAAAGAGACAGCCCGAGTGGTCACTGAATTCCTTATACAAACATTTGCAATTATGGGTATGCTACAAGCACTAAAAACAGATAATGGACCTGCATATACTTCTAAATATTTTGCACACTTTTATACACAGTATAAGATTTTATGAGGACAGGCAATAGTAGAGAGGAGAAAGAGAACTCAAGACATTCCTCCAAAAACAAAAGAAAGGTGGAGCCATAGGTAACCCTAGAGAACTTTTAATTTAGTTCTTTATACAATTAACTTCTTGATTTTTGATAAAGATGTACTGACTCCAGCATACAGGTTTTATAACCCACCAGAAGGGTGAGCAGCTCCACTATCTTCAGATAATCACCAGGTGATATGGAGAGATCCAAAAAGTAGTGAATAGAAGGGACCAGATAGGTTAACTGCTTGGGGGAGAGGGTTTGCTTATATCTCTACAGAGGGAGAAGGTATCAGATGGGTGCCAACAAGCCATATTCACCTTGTCCATTGGAGAGAGACGAAGCAGACCCTTGAAAGGAAGGAGAAGACTCAAGAAACAACTGGTGGTTCCATCTATGATTACAAGTGCCACTGAAAAAGCATGGGTATTAACCCAATGTGTATGGCAATTGACACATGAACATCAAAAATTGAGACTGTTGCAGGACTTCAAAATTTGCAGGAATCATTGGATTCCCTGACACATGAAGTAATGGACAATAGAATGGTTTTGGACTATTTCTTGGCTGCTAAAGGAGGTGTATGTGTGATTATTATTTATATACCCTAGAATATAGTAAGCACTTGATAAATGTTATACATACATGCATATATATGTATATATATACTTTGTATGTGTGTGTGTGTGTGTGTGTGTGTATGTGTGTGTGTGTGTGTATGTGCTGAAGCAATTGGGGTTAAGTAACTTGCCTAGGGTCACGCAGCTAGTAAATGTTAATTGTCTGAGATCAGATTTGAACTCAGGTTCTCCTGACTTCTGCACTATCCACTGCACCACCTAACTGTTCCCTATTGTACATTTTTTACCAAAGAAATAAATTTATCTATAGCAAATATTTTTCCAGAAATTAAACTCAAGATTAATTGTCATAGAAAGAGGCTGAATTACTTCACAGAGAGTATTTTCAGACAGTTTTATCAAAAATTTAGTATCTTGATAAAGTATCTGTGGTTCTTGTATCAACTCTTGATAAAAGCAAAGGAAAATGCATTAGAGTATAACACAGTGAAGAGATCTCAGGGATGGGCAGAGAAAGCAAGGGCCGATATCTCTGCATTTTAACCATCTATCTTAATATGTAATAAAACTGAAACTATTTGAATAAGTAAAGCATTAGAATGCTTACTAGACCATGGCTCCCCAGTATCACATATATTAAATGAGATGTCGACAGGTGCTGGTTCTCATTCTGCTCATAACCAAATATCCTAACAAATGCTGAGAGTGCAAATATTTTATACTGTTGATTAAACTGAAGGCTATGAGCTCAGCATGACAGATGCAAGGGAGGAAAAGCTGACACTCCATTGTGGGGGTTTAGAGACAGTTTTGTATTTCTGCCCAAACAGAAAACCAATATTAGCACAGGCATGATCAGCAGGGGTGCTTGTTGAAAGAGCAGATTATTCTTTTGTTGTTGTTGTTGTTGTTGTTTGTTTGTTTGTTTTCTCCTAAATTCTTGAATCAGCAATCAATGAAAAATCCCTTTTAAAACTTAAAAAAAAGGAAATACAGTGTAATATTTGAAATTATGTAGACCTGGTATGAAATATTATCTCTCACACTTGCCTAGCTATGTGTCTGTTTATATCATTTAACCTGAATCTCAATTTCCTCATCTATAGATAAAAATACCTATAATATCTACTTCAGGTTTGCTGTAAATTTCAAATAAAGAAATATACACAAATAACTTTTAAAAATTTAAAGTGCTAATTTGTTACTATCATCATCATCATTAAAGACTATAGGAAAGAAGACATTGTTCTGAAATATGCTTAAGTTAAAATAGCTTCAGAATTATTAACTTGCCCTTTTAACTAAAAAGCTAACAGCAAATAATCAGTCCTTTTGGATTTATTCATGTGTGTGTGTGTATGTGTGTGTGTGTGTGTGTGTATGTATAAAATCCTTCCATCTATGTAGCTATCTAGAGAGAATACAGAACTACACAGTTCATCAATTTAGTTTGAAGATTGAGAATTAAAATTCAATGTGTTAATAATGGCAAAGCCATGTATCAAAATATATGATTCCAAACAGAGTACTTGTAGTTTAGAAGTTGTGGTAAAAATAGTTGGTCCAGAAATTGAATTGTTTCTTAAAATGATTCCTATTCAAAGATAATAGGAACTCACAGATTTAAATAATGACATAGAAGTCCTAAAGGGGCTGTGCAAAAAAAAAAAAAAAAAAAAAAAAAAAAAAAAAAACATAAACTTTAATGCTTTATTGGTAGAACTGTGAACTGATCCAGTCGTTCTGGAAAGTAATTTGGAGTTATGTTCAAACAATATAACACTGTTTATAATCCTTTGACTCAGTGACACTGCTCTAGTCTAGTCCAAGAAGTCCAAAGAAAGAACTCTTGAGAAAGCTGAGACAGCTAAGCAATATGAAAAAGAAGATGAGAAGGAAATCCTTATCAAGAAGCATCAGGTAAAAGGAAGAAAGGAAATAGACTAAGAAATAGAAACTGGAAACTGAAGGATCTAAATTTCAATCTCTTTTTTGCTAATCTAAACATCAACAAAACTGCATTTGTACTAAAAACTGACATTATAAACATAAAACATAAAAAACTGGCAAAAAATGGGCCTCAGCAGAACTAGGAGATCATTATACACTTCAACAATGATACTGTATGAGGATGTATTCTGATGGAAGTGGATATCTTCAACATAGAGAAGAGCTAATCCAATCCCAATTGATCAATGATGGACAGAATCAGCTACACCCAGAAAAGGAATACTGTTAGCATTTTTTGTTTTTCTTCCCAATTTATTTTTACCTTCTGAATCCAATTCTTACTTTGCAACAACAACAACAACAACAACAACAACAACAACAACAACAACAACAACAACAACAAAATTCGGTTCTGCACATGTATATTGTACCTAGGGTATATTGTAAAATATTTAATATGTATGGGAATGCCTGCCATCTAGGAGAGGGGGTAGAGGGAAGGAGGGGAAAAATTTGGAACAGAAGGGAGTGCAAGGGATAATGTTGTAAAAAATTACCTTTGCATATGTACTGTCAAAAATGTTATAATTATAAAATTAATTTTAAAAAAGTTTAAAATTAAAAAAAAAATGGGCCTCAAAATTGTGGACATCCACACTTCTGCCACCAGTAAGTTCAGCTTGGTGAAATTCAAGTGCCCTGAAGATGGACAAAAGACCCTTCAAATACTTGATTGTGAAATAAAATGGAAAAATTAAGAGAACAAAAAAGACTGAAATACAATGCTGATCTTCCTTTAAAATCTGCTGTACAGAGAATAAACAAGGCTGACCTAAAAGAACAGATGTTCATTGAATTTGACTCTGTAGAAGATGTGAAAGAAGTTTTGAATTCTTGTGACAATATAGAAATTGGAGGTAAAATCATCCAGTTGGAGCTGATGAGACAGACAACAACAAATGCAGCCAGGACCATGAAGCCAGTTTTACAAAATAGTTTTTATCAATGATCTGTTCAAGGATACAACAGAAAGGAACAAAAAATTAAAAGATTCACTTCACAGCTCTGTGAATGACAGGACAGTCACAGACAGAGTCAATTAGACATTTAAATTGTATGGACTTCTTAGAAAATGTTTAACTTTAAGACAAAGAAACAGAAGATGGGAAGATTGGTAGAAATAAAGTTAACTCTGAGCTGGATGAAGCCCACTCACTTTGGAGGCCATGAAATTGATGAGGGCAGAGGTGGTCATGAAGGTTTTGGTGGCCGAGAAGACTTTGGTGGTAGAGGCAATTTTGAAGGTTTGTATGCTTTTGGAGAGGGTCAACAATCCACAAGGAAGAATTTTAAATATCTTCACTTTTTTTTTTCCTCTTGCCATTTGAATGAACTCTGGAGGTTTTAACTCAGTTATTAAACACTGACAGAGTTCTGAAACAAATATACAATCTGGAGGTCATTTTAATAAAAACCTGATGAAATACAAGTGAGCAAGTATATTGATTTTTACTAGATGGATGTTCCATATAAATTATTTGCACAGATGAGTGATAGATGTAGAAGTTAATCTTTTCTTCTACACTGGGAAATGAGTATAAACTGTGAGCACTGTTTTGTTTTGTTTTGTTTTGTTTTTCTTCCCAGATTATTTTTAGCTTCCGAATACAATTCTTCCTTTGCAACAACAACAACAAAATTCAGTTCTGCACATATATATTATACCTAGGATATACTATAAAATATTTAATATGTATGGGAATGCCTGCCATCCAGGGGAGGGGGTGGAGGGAAGGAGGGGGAAAATTTGGAACAGAAGGGAGTACAACGGATAATGTTTAAAAAAAAAAATTACCTATGTACTGTCAAAGACAATGTTATAATTATAAAAATTAATTTAAAAAATTAAAAATTTTTTCATCTTATAGATGTCTTGAATGTTATACCTAATGTGGAAAACCATCTTTCTACAAAATAAATTAATAAATAATTGTTAACTAAATATTTTAACAAAGATGATATCATTATGAGCCAACACAGGCTTCTATTAAGAATATACAGTCTATTTAATCTTCTCATGGATCATAACAGGTTTTAATTTATTTGTATATGCTTATACTTTTAATTTCTATTTACTCTTATTTCTTGTTCATCTCTGAAACAACTAGTACAAAGTTTGATGTAAAAAGTGCTTAATAGAAAATTTATAAATACATAAATGACTAAGTGATTCCCCAGATATTTGCAGCTGCTCTTGTGGCAAAGACTTGGAAACTTAGGGGATGTCCATCAAATGGAGAATGGTTACAATATGTGAAAATGATGTAATAATATTGTGGTATTAAAAAATTGTGAAGTGAATGGTTTTAGGAAAAATAGAAAGAACTATATGAAGTGATGCAAAATGAAATTAAGTTAAAAAATATTTTAAATAGAGGAATCCATTTGGGGCATAATGAGGTTGAGCAAATTTGAAATTTATTTCTAATTCTTCTTTCATATACTTATATTTCAATGACTATGATGTCTTTAAGGTGGGTACTCCCTTTATTTTTGCATTTAGCTACCCATCTATATATATGTATATATATAAATCTTATCCATGTCATGATATTGATCCTTTACAAAGTCTCCATCCTATTTTCTAGGGTTCACTTTCTAGTCCTCTTGTAATGACACAGATAACATTGGAACAAATGAATTGATCAAAATGTATTCTTCACTCTCAATATGTGATGGACATATCTTCTTTTCATGTTATATATTCCTTTTATGAACACCTTGCTCAGCCTTTCATATGCAATATTATCAAGTGTTGCAGTCTTATACCCACCATGGACCTCTACACTGTCCTTTAGGCATTAAAGAACACAGAGGTGTTTAGATTAGAGTCAGAAAGACCTGAATTCAAATTCAGTTTCATATTTAGTAGCTCTATGACCTATACAAGTCAATTTCCTTAACTATAAAATAAAAATTATAATAGCACTTACCTCTCAGAATTGTTATGAGGACAATATTTTAAAGTACTTAGTCCAGTATCTGTCACACAGTAGGTACTTAATAAATGCTTTTTCCTCTCCTCAATTTTTCCTTTCCCTTTCCTCCTATGGATGGCCTGTAACATTCTTTAGAGGCAAAAGAATTCCATCATATTTGAGCATAGTACATTATTTGAGGCATTAAAACAAACAAAAAACATGAAGATCCTGTGTGTTTGTGTGTATGTGTGTGTTTTTCCATCAGGGAGACATTTGGAGCCATTAAAAGCATAGCACATTTTCCAAATGAAATCTACTCTTCTCTACTCCTATTGAATTGGAAGCCCAAGTTCTTCATATAAATGTGTCTATTTAAGATGTTTGTACTGTTGGACCAGTCCCATAATATGTCCATCTTAATTTTTAAGTAATTTATCATTTTTAGTCTTTGTGGATAGCTAGAGTAAACTCTTTAAAATGACTAGACTCTTTTGTGTTCACTCTTAAATAACGCATACTCTAACAATAATAAAGAAAAAATTAGTATACTTACCTCATTGATAACACCTGTTTTTCTTTTCTTTACTTCTCATTCATTAATCAATTCATTTGAACATGATTTTGTCCTCAGGTAAATTGCTCTATCACCACATTTCTCAGATGTATTTCTTTACAACAATGTTTTATGTCATTTCTATAGATCTAAAATTCACATTAATTAGTTATGACATGCGCCAACCATTTTGCAGAGCAATTTGGAACTATGCTCAAAGGGCTATAAAACTCTGCATACTCTTTGATTTAGGAGTCTCACTACTGGTACAGAATCCCAAAGAGATTATAAAAATGGAAAAGGACCCATGTGTACAAAATGTTTGTAGAAGCTTTTTTTGTAGTGGCAAAGAACTGGAAATTGAGTGGATGCTCATCAGTCAGGAATAGCTAAATATGTTGTGATATATGAAGTTAATGGAATATTATTGTTTTATAAGAAATAATAAGCTGGCCGATTTCAGAATCTCCTGAAGAGACTTGCATGAACTAATGGCTGAGTGAAGTGAGCATAATCAAGAAAAACTGTACACAATAACAACAAGATTATGCGATAATCAACTGTGATCATTGCATAATCTTGTTATTGTGTATAGTTTTTTGGACTTGGCTCTTTTCAACAATGAGATGACTCAAGGCAATTCCAATAGACTTGGATTACAAAATGTCCATCACATCAGAAAGAGAACTAGGGAGACTGAATATGGTCTCAAAGCATAGTATTTTCACCTTTTTGTTTTTTCTTTGCTTGTTTCTGGGTTGTTTTTTTTTTTTTTTTTTTTTTTTTGGTCTGATTTTTCTTGCACAATATGAGAAATATGGAAAATATATTTAAAGGGACAGTACATATTTAACCTATATCAGATTGCTTGCTGTCTTAGGGAGGGAGGAGATGGAGAGGAAGAACAATTTAGAACACAAAGTTTTATAAAAATGAATGTTGAAAGCTATCTTTACATGTTTTTTGTAAAAACATAATATCTTGAGAAAAAGAAAAAAATAAAATTCGCAATAATAATAAGATATAATATACTTCTTTGTGATAAAATTTTGTTTGCTTTATTTTTTAGCCATGCTCTTTCTTTTGATATGTAGAAGCTGAAGCATTAAATATTTTTATCAATCTCTTCCAAGTTATTTTCTCCTGTGAATAACTTGGAATATTCTTCATTTTTCTTTTTCTTTTTGGGTTTTACCTGAGGTTTTCTACACTATCTTGTTTTAGTGCTTTTCCAGATATCCCCCCCCATCTCCTTCCATAATCAGTTTAATGCTCTTATTCAGTTTGGCAAGTTTTTAAATTAAAAATAGTCCTACCTTAAACCTTGAAATATATCTCATCCCTAGCCAAGAGTTTATCATGCTGGCATCTTAACCTATGGCCCATAAAAGCACATCCTTTTGTTTGCCATGATCTACAGAACCAGCTGTTCACTTATAATATTCTCTTTTTTCTTCCAAAAACTAAAACTTTATTTGGAAAAAAAGAAATGAAAACACCACATGTGTCCCCAAGTCCTTGAGTTTTCTGTCCAGGACTTCCTAATTACTAAAGATGGTTTCCAGGTTTCTTTTGGCAATACCATATATATACATATCAACAAAAGTGAGTTGTGGTTGGCAGCTTTGATAAGTTTTGGCAGGCTCAGGTATATGCTCTAGAAATGAAGTATGTTCCCCCAAATGGCCATGTTAGTTCTCCATATGACCATTTTCATACCCTTCAGCAACATCAAGATTTATATTCTTCTAGCGTCCAGCAACATGTATCTTCACACCTGCTACTGTCTATGAAATCTCTTTATTTTATCTTAAATATGGAGGGATACTTTTTCATGAAAATTACCACATTTACTTCCTATAGAATAAATCTTATACTTACTATATTACTCCCCTAAATCAGTGTTATTTCCCTTTATTCCATGTGCCCTATTTTCCTGATCTACTGTCTTGATCTCCGCTTGAGTTAGCTTCTGATGCCTCAATTTTTTTTTATTTTCTTGATTTCAATCTTTGTATTGTTTCTTCCATTTTGGGTCAGGACTCTTTGAGCTCACTAGCAAGTTATAAGTTGAGTAATAGCCTTTAATTTCTTTTACAAGATCCTAAAGCAATAAATATCAACTTGTTATACTCTTGAAGAGAGCTTTTAGTAGGAAAACAAATGGCATTAGAAGTATACTACCTTTCAAAGATATCATTTACGAATCCTCTTTCTTATGCAACTATTCTTCATAGTTTCACAAATCATGACATCAAAGATTGAGAGTTGATTGGGAACTTAATGACCACTTGGTATATTCTCCTTTCTCTGAAGTTCAGGAATTGTGACTCTTGAGAGTTGAATGACTTGACCAAGATTATTAGGCAGTAAGTCTCAGAGCTGTGATTTTAACATCAAAACTGATTATTTCTGATGATTACTAATTCTGCATCTTGTTGTTATTCTGTTCTCCATTCCCTACAAATTAGGCCAAAGTGTGTGTATGTTGGGGGAAGCAGGGCAACATGTATGAATACTATACATGGTATTTGTACTCTGTGGATGCATTTGTACATAAAATATCTTCCAATGACTAGATCAGATGCAAATTAATCTACTGACTAAAACCAAATTCCCAAACCTTATCTCTGCTTTATTTACATTCACCCAAGAACAGTACAAAGGATAGGAAAAATCTTTTCATTAAAACTGATGATGTTTCTCCTCAAAAATGTATATGCAATAAAATGTTAAGTTGTTGAAAAGTTGAAGAGCTTTTGTTTCAGACTTTTTATGACCATGTAAATTACAATTCTTATGGATTTGTTTTGACAAATTTCCATTCCTTCCATGGCATACTCCAGGGAATTACTACAAACAAGGTTAAGTGATTTGCCCAGGGTTATACAGCTAGTAAGTATTTCAGAGTAAATTTGAAGTCAGTTGTTCTTGATTCCAGGATCATTGTTTTATCCAATGGGACACCATGCTGACTCTTATTACCTAGCTGTCTTTTTAGGTCTCACCTTTGAAGTGATATTATAACAAGGATTAACAAGTGCTAGGCTTAGAATCTGGAAAGATTGTATTCAAATTCTATCTTGAACATGGTCTAACTTAGAAATCATTAGGAAGTTATATAAACATAAACCCTGAATGTTACATGTGACTCATTAAGACACTGTGATAAAGAAGGAAAAAGGAGGGAATTTTGATAATAGGAATTGCTCACAACACAGATAGAAAACTTGTCCATCATCTTTCTACTAGAAGAAAAATCAATATCTATAAATGTAGGTGACTCAAAAATTAGGGATACCACATGATTTGAGAGGCCTGATTAAAGTATGTAAATATTTCATTTTACAACACCAAATTAATTATTACTGTGTCTTTGTGGATATTCTCTCCAAATAGAGAGCTCACAAGTCATCCATATCTATATGTTGAATTAATTTCATCTATACCCACCACAATATAAACATTGCAAGAAATACAATGCTATGCTAAGCAGCAATAAAATTGTCATTTGGTGGAAGAATCCAAAACAGATATTTGGAATTTCTTTTAAGTATTTTATATAAATATTTTTGAGACTGGTTTTCTTTATCTCATCCAGGCTAAAAGTATAATAGAATTTACTGGCCTAACCCTCTACTAAATGGAAAGCAATTTTATTGGGGCCAGCTCATTCCTCCTTAACCGTATCACCCCTTGCTCCTGGAACTTATCATATTGATGTCAGACTCAATGTGGACACCTGACTGCCTTTAGTTCTATAGCAAGCAAAGTGAAATGCTGTACTAATCTGGGCCTCTCCGTTAGCCTGGATTATAAATAAGCATATGGTACTCTACATAGCTAGGCATTTTTTAAAATAAAAAAGTTAATACACCAGTGCTTGCATCCTTCTCTAAACCTGTAGTTTAAAAAAAAAAAAAAGCAAAGTTATCAAATATTACTTATAGTTTTAGAGATAAAAAGGTATCTCAGAGACGTCATAAATCCCTAATTTATTGGACTGTTGTTTAGAAATATTTTAATACATTATATCCAATTTCAAAAGATATTTTATTAATTAAGCTTCCACTTAATTCAATATACCATACTCTAGAAATTATGCCTAGTCCTAGACAGAATAATCAAAGGCAAACGAGATGTTTATATTTTAAGAACTGATTAATAAAGAAGCATGTTCATATCTTAATTACTTTAACAAAATAGTTTTCATATGTCTTAGCATGACATTCTACAACTTGTATTTGCCGAAAATATTTTTGGCTGTATTGGTTTTGCTATAATGGTTTGACTTGAATTATCTATATAAAAAGTGCTATTCCTTTATCTTTAGCAAATTAAATGCATATTAACATTAAGGCTAATAAACCCTTAGAAACTTGTTACCTATTGATTTTGTTGCCATATAAAATTTTCAAAGATATGATATACTTTTTAAACATGTAAAAATTATTCCCAGAGGCTCAGGGGTCTTCTAGGACAAATAATATGCGACAATAGAACTGATGAACACTTCATAGAAAAAGCTATTTAACTTTCATCTCATCTGTCCTTTTGATAACAGTTCATTGTGAGAAATAACTGTGTTCAACTAGAAAAATTATTTAGCTATGTTTTTTTAGGGGGGAGGGCGTTATGTGGGAATATTATTATGGCAATATTGCTAGAATTTGAAGCTTTATGAATATTTTTTTCTTTTAAAATCAAAAATGGGGAGGGAACATAACTAAGATGGTAGAGAAAAGTCAGGGACTGATCTGAACTCTCTCTAAAACGTCACTGAACATTAAAAATTGTCTCAAAACAAATTCTGAAGTGGCAAAATTACCAAAAGTACAGAATGAAACAACAAAACAACAACAAAGAAAATTGGAACAACTACCCCTTTACTTTAAAGCAGATTCCCACTTTGGTATAAAAAAGTCAAGGAATAGATTTTTTTTTTTAATTGCAAAATAATGGGAAGTGATTCTGGCTATTAAAAACAAAACAAAACAAACAAACAAACAAAAAAAAAACCTACCATGGTGACAGAGAAAAATTAAAACACAAACCTAGAGGAAAGTAACTCAGTCAAAACTGCTATATTAAAAACTGCAAAGAAAAAAATATAAATTGGTTTTAGGCTATGAAAGAGTTCAAAAATACCTTTAAAAACCAAATAAGAGAGATAAAGGAATAATTCAGGAAAGAAATGAAAGTAATGCATGAAAAGTATGAAAAAAAGGGGGCAGCTAGGTGGTGCAGTGGATAGAGCACCAGCCTTGAATTCAGGAGGACCCGAGTTCAAATCTGTCTCAGACACTTAACACTTCCTAGCTGTGTGACCCTGGGCAAGTCACTTAACCTCAGCCTCAGGGGAAAAAAAAATTGTAAAAAAAAAAAAAAAAAAAAAATAGAGGGGGCAGAGCCAAGAGGGTGGAGAAGATACACTCGAACTTCTAAGCTCTCTTTTACCCTCAATACCAACTAGTTAAATCAGCCTCAAAAATAACCCTGGACTGATAAAAACTGCAAGGATTAGAAGTACAACTTACCAGCCAAAGAGAATCTGGAATTTCATCAGAAAAGGTCAGTCCTGAGGAGTTGGAAAAAAAGACCAGCAGCAGACAGGGTTAGACTAAAGGCTAGCACATTGTGCCAAATGGGCTGGGGAGGCCTCTGGGGTTATAAAAGCTACTGAGACAGAGGAATCTGGCATAGACTGATAGCTCTACTCTGCTTGTAAAACAGCAGATCAGAAGAGAAATCAAACCCACTTAAAAAAAAAAAAAAAAAAAAAAAAGTCAGAACCTATAACTACCCAAAACCATAAGTGAACCAACACTAATCTTTGCTCAGCTGTGCAGCCGCCTGCTGCTGTCCAGAGCTTTTCCTTGGGGCAGTTAAGAACCTGAACAGCAGGAGACACAGCACAGGGCAGCCTCTAATCCACATAGGGCTGGGCTCAGCCTGAGGCAGTGGAACTCCCACAGCAGCAAAACTCCATAACAGTGACTGTGCTTCCCTTGCAGAGGCTTCTGGTTTGAACGCAGGGGTTTTTTGCGTGTCAGCTGCTAATATCCACGGCCCCATGGGGGGGTGGGGGAGGGGAGGATTTGGCCTGGGGTTGAAAGCTTTCACTGTTCAGCCTCTAGCCTCAGGGCAGTCGCTAGGCCACACAGTAGGGGTCCCTCACTGGGCACTACCTGCAGTGCAGCCTTGCTAACCACCTCTGAGTCATTTCTGGTAGGGGGGGAGACTCTCTCTTAAAGCTTCCTCTTAGTCTGTTCAGAAGACTGCTGCAATCCATCCTATCTCTGTTCTGCAAGGAAGCTGGTAAATTTCCTACCCTAAAGGCAGACCTCAAAAGTTTTTAATAATGAGTAAAAAATTGAAAAGAATGATTGACACCTTCTATACAGAGAAGCAGCAGGTATCCAACACTGAGGAGACTAACAGCAGACAGTCTGCAGATAATACCCTAAAGGGGAATGATTCTTGCCCCCCATCTCATAACTCCCTCCTAGAAGAAACTATTAAAAAGTTGAGAGTTAGAAGAAAAATTGGGAAAGGAAAGAGAAGCTATGATAGAGAGTTATAACATTCTGAAATTTGTATTGGAAAAGATAAAGAATTCACAGAAAGTGCAGGGAATTGGAAAAGGTTAAAAAATCACAGGAAAGTAGAAACTGTGAATTGGAAAAAATAAAAAATCTCCAAGAAAGTAGGATTTGTGAATTGGAAAAAGAAAATAACTCACTAAAAAAAAAAAAAAAAAAAAATTAGTGAAATGGAAAAAAAAATTCCACAGAGCAAAACAATTCATTTAAAAACTCAATTGGACATATACAAAAAGAACTAAAAAATGAGAATGAAGAAAATAACTCATTAAAAGTGAGGACTGGACAAATAGAAATGAATGATTCATTGAGACACCAAGAATCAATCAAGCAAAACAAAAACAAAAACAAAAAAAAAGAAAAAAAAAATGAAAAGCTAGAGAATAAAGTCACATATTTAATGGGAAAATCAACAGACCCAGAAAATAGATCTAAGAGAAATAATCTTAGGATCATTGGATTTCCAAAAAATTATGATGAAAAAAAGAACCTAGATTCTATTTTATAGGAAATCACCAAAAAGAACTGTGCAGAGATAACAGAAACAGAAGGGAAAATAGGCATTGAAAGAATTCATCAAACACCTGAAAAAGACCCTAAAAAACAAAACAAACAAACAAAAAAAAAAAACTTCCAAGGAACATTGTGGCCAAGCTGCAGAATTACCACACTAAGGAGAAAATATTGCAAGCAGCCAGGAAAAAACAATTCAAATATCAAGGTGCCACAAGAAGGGTCACTCAAGATCTGGCTGCCTCCATATTAAAGGATCAAAGGGCCTGGAATCTGATATTCCAAAATGCAAAAGAATAAACTACACAGCTAAGTTTAGCATTTTCTTCCATAGAAGAAGATGGTCATTTAATGAAACAGAGGAATTCCATTTGTTTCTAAGAAAAAAAACAAAAAAAAAGAAAAAAAAACATTTAAACAAAAAAATTGAATTCTAAACACAAGACTCAAGAGAAACAGAAAAAGGTAAAAGGAATTCTTTAGAACTATATTTCTGTTGTGGATATACAGAAAGTCCACATGTATAATTTGATTTTATTGCTATAATATAAAAAAGGGAAGTAGAAAGGGAAAGGGGATAGTACCAGAAAATGTGTAAAGGGGAGATAAAAAGAGGGAAACTACATCCCAGGAAGAGATAAAGAAAATTTACTACATCTGAGGTAATTTAGAAAGGGGATGGAACATTGTGTGAATCTTACTCTCATCAGAGTAGGCTCAAAGAGTAAATAATTGACATATTTGTTTTTCAGAGAATTCTCTCTCACCTCATTAAAAGGGGAAATATGAAAAGGGAAAAGGAAAAGAGGAAAAGGGGAAGGGACTTAAAAGCAGGGGGGAGGGATACTAAAAAGGGAGGGCTGCGTGACACAAGTGGAGTACATAAGTTTGATACAGGGGAAGGGGTTCAGGGGGGACGAGGGGAAAAAAGCATAATCAGGGGATAATATGATGGCAGGAAATACAGAATTAGTAATTTTAACTGTAAATGTGAATGGGATGAACTCTCCCGTTAAGTGGAGGAGGATAGCACACTGGTTCAAAATTCAGAACCCTACAACATGTTGTTTAGAGGAAACACATTTAAAGCAGGGAGACACATGCAGAGTGAAGGTATTATACTTGAGGTAAAGTCAAAAAAGCATGGGTAGCCATCCTTATTTCAGATCAAGCAAAAGCAGAAATTGATCTAATTAAAAGAAATAAGGAAGGAAACTATATCCTGCTAAAAAGTTAGCATAGACAATGAAGCCATATCAATACTAAACATATACGCACCAAGTGGTATAGCATCTAACTTTCTAAAGGAGAAGTTAAGAGAGTTGCAAGAAGAAATAGACAGCAAAACTATAAATAAATAGATAAGTTTAGGGAGTATTGTCATCTTGATTATATTTGCTTGGCCTATCCAAGAGCACTTAATATTTTTCCAATTATTTAAATCTGACTTTATTTTTGTAGCAAGTGTTTTGTAATTTTGCTCATATAATTCCTGACTTTCCTTTGGTAGATATATTCCCAAATATTTTATATTATCAACAAAATAATAAATAATTTTATATATACGTATATATATATATATATACATATATATATATATATATATATATATATATATATATATTTTTTTTTTTTTTTTTTTTTTTTTTACTTTCAATTTTATTAATCTCACCTTTTATTTTTAGAATTTCAAGTTTCGTGTTTGTCTGGGGGATTTTAATTTGTTCCTTTTCTAGTATTTTCAGTTGTAAGCCCAATTCGTTGACCCTCTCTTTCTCTATTTTATGCAAGTAGGACTCTAGAGATATACAACTTCCCCTTATTACTGCTTTGGCTGTATCCCACACATTTTTGCATAATGTCTCATTATTGTCGTTTTCTTGGTGAAGTTATTAATTATGTCTTTGATTTGCTGTTTCACCCAATCATTTTTTAGTATGAGATTATTTAGTTTGGTCTATTTTTCCCTGGCTTTTTATTGAATGTAATTTTCATTGCATTGTGGTCTGAAAAGGATGCATTTACTATTTCTGCCTTATTGCATTTGATTTTGAGGTTTTTATATCTTAGTATATGATCAATTTTTGTATAGGTTCCATGAACTGCTGAGAAGAAAGTGTACTCCTTTCTGTCTCCATTTAGCTTTTGCCAAAGATTTATCATATCAAACTTTTCTAGTATTCTACTTACCTCTTTGACTTCTTTCTTATTTATTTTGTGGTTTGATTTATCTAATTCTCAGCTTTCAAGGTTGAGATCTCCCACTATTATAGTTTTGCTGTCTATTTCTTCTTACAGCTCTCTTAATTTAAGAATTTAGATGTTGTACCACTTGGTGTGTATATGTTTAATATTGATACTGCTTCATTCTCTATGCCACCCTTTAGCAATATAGCCCTTCCTTATCTCTTTTAATTAAATCAATTTTTGTTTTTGCTTGATCTGAGATGAGGATGGCTACCCCTGCTTTTTTGGCTTTGCCTGAAGCATAGTAGATTCTGCTCCATCCTTTTACTTTTAGTTTGAATGTATCACCCTGTTTCAGGTGTGTTTCCTGTAAACAACATATAGTAGGATTCTGGCTTTTAATCCAGTCTGCTGTTTCTTCTTTATGGGGGAGTTTACCCCATTCACATTTATGGTTAGAATGACTAATTCTATATTGCTTGCCATCCTGTTAACCCCTGCTTATGCTTTTCTCCTTTCCTTCCCTCTTACCCCCTCTCCACTATTAAACTTGTGAGCACCACTTGCTTTTCACAGTCCTCTCTTTTTTGTATCGCTTCCCCACCTTAAAGTTCCTCCCCCTATTTTACCCCTTTTCCTCACAATTTCTGTATTCCCTCCCCCATAGCTTACTCCTTCCCTCCCACTTTTCAATAAAGTGGAAGAAGTTTCACCATAAATCGAATATGTCTATTGATACACACTATGTTCATCCCCCTCTTTTCTTTATCTCAGATATAATAGGTTACCTTTGCCTCTTCATGAGATGTAATACCACCACTTTACCCTTTTTTATGATATAATTGCCTTTCCACCTCTGGTTTCTAAGACAAATTATACATGTGTTCTTTACATATCTTTATGGCAGAAATATCGTTCTCAAGATTTCATTTTACCTTTTTAGAAATCTCTTGAATTCTGTATTTGAAGATCAAACATTTTGTGTAGATTTGGTTTTTTCATCAAGAATAGATGGAATTCATTTATTTCGTTAAATGTCCATCTTCTTCCCTGGAAAACGATGCTCATTTTTGCTGGGTAAGTTATTCTTGGCTGCATACCAAGTTCCTTAGCCTTTTGGAATATCATATTCCACACCCTTCATTCCTTTAATGTGGATGCTGCTAGATCATGCGTTATCCTTATTGTATCTCCTGCATATCTGAATTGCTTTTTTCTAGCAGCTTCCAATATTTTTTCCTTTGTCTGATGGTTCTTGAACTTGGCCACTATATTTCTTGGTGTTTTGATTTTAGGGTCCCTTTCAGTAGGTGACTGATGAATCTTTTCAATGTCTATTTTACCCTCTGTTTCTAAAACATCTGGGCAGTTCTCTTTGATAATTTCCTGGAAAATAATGTCCAGGCTCTTTTTTTCCTCACATTTTTCAGGGAGTCCGATTATTCTCAAATTATCTCTCCTGGATCTGTTTTCCAGGTCTGTTTTCTTTCCAATAAGTACTTGACATTCTTTTCAATTGTTTCATTTTTCTGGTTTTGCTTTACTACTTTTTGGTTTCTCCTTGAATCATTCATTTCTACTTGTTTGATTCTAATATTCAATGATGTATTTTCTTCACTCACTTTTTTTATATCTTTTGTAATTGTCCAATTGAGTATTTAAGTGAGTGTTTTTCTTCTATGGAATTTTTTTTCTATTTCATCAATTTTATTTTTTAGAGAGCTGTTTTCTTTTTCCAACTCACTAATTTTATTTCTCAATGATTTGATCTCTTTATCTCTTTCCTTTTCCCATTTCTCTTCTAGCTCTCTTGTGAGAGCTTTTTTGATTTCCTCGATGAGAGTCTTGTGTATTGAGGAGCAGATCATATTCCCCTTAGGGGATTCCTCTGGAGACAGTCTGCTTTTCATCTCCTCAGGATTTGAAGTCTGCTCTCTATCCATACAGAAGCTGTCAATGGTTAGAGCCCTTTTAAATTTTTTGTTTATTTTGTCAGAGCGGAATCAAAGAAAAGAAATTGACAAGAGAAACAATTGGTCTGTTTCCGGGGGCAATGGGGCTGCATGGTGTTACCAAGCTTTCTGTACAGACTGCAGGAGACAGCAGCGAGGCACTAGCAGGACATTGATGGCTGTGCTGGGTCTGAGCTCTGAGGCTCTAAGAATGTGCTGAGTCACTTCGGGTGGCAGTGGGGGTGGTTGGGTCCCAAGAGATGCTAGCTTTCTGGAGTTTTATTCTTTACCTCCAGTGTTTACAACTTCTCTGCTGCTCCTGAATTTCTGCCAAGAGGGACATCCACACTGGGGTAAAGGTCGTTTTGCAGAAAAAGAAGAGATTGCACTCTTCCCCCCTCAGGTCTGAGTAGTGTGAGCTGCCTGCCTTGCTCTCCCTGCTTGCCCTCAGCCTGTGGCCAGTCTGTTCGTCCCCTCCCTCAAGCGACCACAGACCTTTTCTGGTGAATTTCAAGGATGTCTTTTGTTGGTGATTATTTGTGAGTTTTTTTTTTTTTTTTTTTTTTTTTTTTTTTTTTTTTTTTTTCCAGTCAAGCATTAATTCTGAAGCTTGTCATGAACTAAATTCTGAGAGCAAACACAGAGCTCAAGCAGCTGTGTGCCTCCTCATCCCCATCTTGGCTGGAAGTCCTTCTTTTGAAGTGGATATCTTCAACATAAAGAAGATCCAATTCAGTTCCAGTTGATCAATGATGGACAGAAACAGCTACACCCAGAGAAGGAACACTGGGAAATGAGTGTAAAATGTTTGCACTACTGTCATTCTACCCAGGTTACTTATACCTTCGGAATGCAATTCTTACCATGCAACAAGAAATTTGGTTTTACACACATATATTGTATCTAGGATATTCTGTAACACATTTAATATGTATGGGATTGCCTGTCATCTAGGGCAGGGAGTAGAGAGAGGGAGGGGAAAATTTGGAAAAATGAATACAAGGGATAATGTTGTTAAAAAAAAAATACTCATGCATATGCACTGTCATAAAAATATGTAATTATAAAATTAATAAAAAATAAACACAAATTAAGATTTAAAAAAGAAAAGAAAAATACCTTTAAAAAGCAAAATAGGTTAAATGGTTAAAGAAGCACAAATATACAATGAAGAGAAAAATGGCTTAAAAAGCAAACTGGCCAAATTGAAAGAGATTCATTAGAGAAATTAACCTTTAACAAAGCAGTACTAGACAGATGAAAAAAAAAAAAAAAGAGGTACAACACTTTACTGAAGAGCTCCTTTAAAATAATAGAAGTGACCAAATTGCTGGAATATAGTGGGGTAGAGAGGTATAGAGAATTATTTTAAAAAATAATTACTTAGATCTTAAAATTGAGCAAGTAGAAGTTAATGAATCCATGAGACATTTTTTAAAAATTAAATAATGAAAAAAAAGAAGAAAAGCTTTTTAAAAATCCATTGGAAAAACAACTGCTTTAGAAATAGACATTGGAAAGATCATTTACAAATTAGCCGAAACTGCTACCTGAAAGTCATGATTTTAAAAAAAAGAAAAAAAAAGAATCTTGATATCAACTTTCAAGAAACTAACAAAGAAAACTACCATGACATTCTAAGACTAGACAGTTAAATAAAAACTGAAAGAATCCTTCAATTGCCTCCTGAATGAGATCCCAAAATAAAAACTCCCAGGAATATGATAGGCAAATTTTAGAACTCTTAGGTAAAAAATATATATATATATATATATATATATATATATATATATATATATATATATATATATATATATATATATATTAAAATGAAAAACTCAAGACTCAAGAGAAGCATAAAAGGGTAAGAAAGAAGGAAAAAGTCTAAGCTATGCAATTAGGTTAACCTATTTAGATTCCTCCTATATGGGAAAATGTTATTTATAACTCCTAAAACTCTCTTATTATTAGGGCAGTTAAAAGCATTATACATAGACAGAAAGCAGAATGTTAATGTGAAAGTTAATATGAATATCTAAAAAGTAGATTAAATTAAGGGATGAAAAAATTAATGTCTTGGGAGAAGGGAAAAGGAGAAGCAGAATGAGGTAAATTATCTGATATTAAAGGCATGAAAATGGTTTTATTGTGGAGCTGAAGCTTGGGAGGTTGTAAGTGTGTGAACATTATTCTTCTTAGCAGTAGCTCAAAGGAGGA